>NC_049209.1:21137592-21462592 GCF_013347855.1 Anguilla anguilla
ACGCACACACACACAAAGCCTTGTCTGCTGCCTTATCCTTGCTGGAGTGACCATGTGAACACTGACACTGTAGAGACATTAGTCTTTCTGCAGCAGCAAATACTAATGGAAATGACCATGGTCATGGCCTTGGCCAAGAGTGCCGGATTTATGACTTCCATGAACTCCTCCCCTTCAAGACACCCAAACGCTTTATCTGAAGATGGTCAGCACTGCATTATAGCAGTACATTAACTCTGCTTGTAACCAAAAGGCCGTGGGTCCAAATCCTCCAGGTTGGGGCTCAGTGATGCAACGCAAACTGATTTTCTCCAAGACGGAACAATCTGATTATGTACACAAATATGGACAATGTGTCAAAAAAGATCATCTTACATGGGAATGATAAATAATACGAACTGAACAGATAAATATTAATACTGAAAAAAGCAAAATCAGGGTGCCATGGGGCCTGATGGTTTCAATGAAGCAGAGAATGGAGTGGAATTGCATGATTAACACAGAATCTGATAATTAATACGAAATTTGGCAAAGCTTGAAAATAAGAGTGTGTTATCATTGAAACGCATTTAATCTGAAGGGACGCACTATGTTCATTACGCTGTTCTGAAGCACAGAATGTAATGGCGCACTCCACGGATGCATGTGAAGCACCCCAAATTTCTGCGAACATCTGCCTGCTTCTAGCTGAGCGACAGGAAGACATCGACGCGACTGCCTACTGCGACCACTGCAAGGCCCTCATAGAGCTTAACCCCATCAGTCCCGCTCTTTCAAAGACGACACAGAGCAGATTCATTGTATTTTAATTTGGCTATTCATCAGATGGCAGTTTTTGAAGGCTGCCACGGAGCTCTCCAAACTAAAAAAATCCTGATCACGCATTCAAAAAATACAGCTCTCCAAATGCAAGGCCCTTCAGCTCCATGTCTAGACACAGCTGCAACTCAGTTCAGCAGCTTTTCAGACCCACTTTCACATCATAGACATCATCAGTAAGAAGTATTTCAAAATAAAAGTTCTGGGAAGATGGGGGGGTTATTTAAAAAAGTTTGATGCAACAATCATTAAAGTGAACACAGCAAAGAAAAAGTTATGTCATATAAAGTGTCATACAAATATAATGTCATATAAAAACATGACATATGCTCCGCAGTGCCGTATATTTATTAACAGTAACACCTGCAGTTCCCCTGGGGGACGGAATTCAGGAAATGAAGCGGAGAAGTTTGAGGAAAATTTGACCTCACCAACATGTCTCTTAGATTTGGGGGTCTCTTGTTAACCACACAAGGGGGTTTAGTAAAGCACTTCTTTAGAACGGGGTCAGTGCCAGTTTTTTTAAATAATGGGCTAAAAATAGCTTGAACACACTGGCACACGACCGACACTGACCCCACTCTTAAGAGGTGTTTTTTTACTAAACCCCCCCGTGTGGTTAACCAGAGACTAAGAATCTAAGAGACATGTTGGTGAGGTCATATTTACCTCAAAACCTCCTTCCCTGAATTCTGTCCACCGGGGAAATTACAAGTGTTTGTGCTGTGCACAGTGTCATTTTACTCACAAGTGAAAGGCATTTAACTATCCCTGTACTGGCGAGCTTTTTGAGATCACTGGAGGCATCTCTAGCACTGCTAACAATGTGATCAACACACTCAATGTCCCTGTTACCTGGCACATACAGGTAAAACCAGCAGATCTCTTAACACAGGAGTGCTATCAGTAATCAGGATAATATAAGTCCAGCAGCTGTCCACTTCACACAAGCACAACACAATGCCTCCTCAGTTAAATACCTTAGTATTGAGCTAGGGTGGTAATCTAAACACTTTGCTTCAGAGGAAGGAAGCTTATTGGATTTATACACCGGATACGCTTTCACCTATCTTAATGAAGACTTTGACATCAAACCCTTTTCCTAAGTGTACTTGTGTCCTTATTTAGCATTCTATGTCCTTATTCTGTCCTGATCCTCTTCTTGCATTTACTGCAATATCCTATGTGTGTTTTACTATTAACACCTTTAATTTATTCAGAGGCACCTTTCAAGTGTGCTTTTTTTTTTTTTTTTTTAACTCTGTATACCTTTAATTCATACACGTTTTTTTGTCTGAGTAGAAGACCAGCAGAGATCAGAGGCCAGAACATGAACATGGCCAGAGTTCTGTTTAGCGCTCATTTTCATTTGTGCACATTTGTACATATCATCATTTTGCACATCCTGTGTTTGTAAATATTTGCGTATATATTTTTTGTTAATATTCTGTGTCTATTCTGCTTCAAGATGGCTGCCTCTGTCATGCGATTCACTACGTGACCGACAGAGATCGCTGTACACGCATTGGAATTTATACGCGCGGTTCTTTGTAATGTGAAAGTTCGATGAAGGGCTACCAGGCTCGAAACGTTACTTACTTTTCCGTGTTTATGAATGTATGGCACTGGGGAACATACACAGGGTGCGGACTGTACCTGTCTGAGTTTTTTGATGTGCGTCTTTTTTCTGTGATCTTACGTAAAAAA
The DNA here is from genome assembly GCF_013347855.1 of Anguilla anguilla. Classification (NCBI taxonomy): domain Eukaryota; kingdom Metazoa; phylum Chordata; class Actinopteri; order Anguilliformes; family Anguillidae; genus Anguilla; species Anguilla anguilla. The sequence goes on from NC_049209.1 coordinate 21,140,119, forward strand.
TGAATAAAAGAGCATGTGGGAGAAACTTAAACAGATTGTATAGGACCCTGGTGCTGTTAAAACATCTCTCCGTGAGCCTTGATTGCTCCTACTGGGAAGCCAGAGTGAGAAGCCCCCCTTTTCGACGAGGACCAACACAAAAAGCCTGAACAGCGTATGAACGACACAGAGGCCTGGCTTCAATAAAAAATGTGTCCTTAACCTTGGAATTTAAAATAAACAGAAGGGAAGAAAAACGCTACATCTTGTGAGTCTAACTTAAGGACAAATGTTGATTGAGTCCAGGCACGAATGAAGAAACGCTAGAGAGTACTCCGATGTTTCAGCAGAAGAGGGAGAACCTCCCTGACAACCCATAATGCCTTGATCCTCGATACAGTCTTAGATTACTAAGACAACGCTCTACCACTCCCTTGACAGAATGGGATTATCATTATTATTATTACTGGTAGCCGTAGTGTTGGCTGTAGCAGGAATAGCAGCTGTAGCAGTAGTAGCAGTAGCAGTAGTATTTATGTAGTAATATGAATATAATAGGGTCACACTGACGCTTAGCATTACTTCAGCAATGTTATTACTGATGCTTAACTGTAGTTGAATATACAGGGTGTAAGATGTCTTACCTAAATACAGGGACAGAGCCAGAGGGAGGTTCAGTCAGACCAACAGGAACCCGAGAGAAAAAAGAAAAACAAAAAGAAGAAAAAGAAAACATATTTAGCTGCAAGAAACTTCCGAACCCAAAACGAAAACAATTTAGACTTGATGAGAGTACGGAGATGTCGAAATAACATGCTTTCTCATCGCGGTTTTGTGCATGCTGCCTTCCTCTCATTCATCCTGGCAAAGAGGATGTTGTGATGCCTTTCTGACACACACACACACACACACACACGCACATGAACACACACACACGCGCGCGCACGCACACGTACACGCACACACACAGACACATACGTGCAGTACACCAAGGTACCTGACATTAGGTTTGGGCGGGAGGCGATGGATTAGGCCTCCTGACACAACAGCAGGCGATCGAGTGTGAAATTAAACAGGACTATCTGGGTGAGAGTCCAGGCCTATTCAATTTATTTTCCGTATTTGCGGGAGATTCTCACTTGATTTGCTTTTGTCTTTGAGGCCATGGAGCTCCCTCCCCAGCACCACCGCACAGCGTGTGATATCAGCACCCCCCCCCCCCCCCCGTCTTCAGACCCCGCCCGACCCAATGCATGATAGCCTACCACTTACAAAAAGTTTGATAGCAGACGGCATGCGAAATACCTTCTTCAGTTTGACTTACATACTGTAGCTTACCTTTCAAATATCACCCGTTAACTGAGCTGGGTGCTGACAGGAGCGATCTTGGTAAAGTGCCTTGTCGAAGGACGCAATGGAATAAATTCCTGGCTGGGAATCGAACCTACGGCAGCTCGGTTAAAAGCTCAGCGCCTTCCTTCCTGCTCTAATCTTGCGTGGCCGTAAAATAAACCACCAGACGGGCGAGTCGGACCGTTCGCAGGCTGCAGGCCGTGAAGCAGGGTGTAGAAGCCTACGGTGTGCACTTTAGCCCACAGCAGGAACCAACGCATAGCGTGCAGCCATTCCTGAGACTCGTTGAAGGGGAATTTACAAATGGCAGCCAGTCTGGAAAATCTGACTGTCTCAGACACACTTCCTTATGTGTGTGAACGTGTGTGCGCGTGTGCACTTATATAGACATACTACCATCTGTTATTAAGATTCTAATTATTACCTGAGTGCTTTGGATCTGGAGGACTTTACTGGGAAAACCTGCACATTTCTGATATGATATTGTGAAACTAAGTATTCAGACCATTTGCATAATTTCTCCCTCTGTGGTTAAAATTAGGAGATAACACCAGCTTTGAAGGACCACCGTTTTTAAATCTGTTTGCTCGGTTCAGCAATTCCCCATCAGGTCACACACTCCATTATAATACATTCAGCTTGTGCGTGTGTGTGTATTTAAATAAGCCATCATATGTGCATTAGAACAGCAATGTCAAAAGTAAAAGCTGCATCAATTCAATTCTGAAGTAGACGGCAAAGTTTAGACGTTTTTTTCTGAACTGACAAACAATCCTGCAGTTTTCAGACTTAATAAAATGATATGGCTCTCCAAACTGGGAGAAAATGAGGATAATAAGCTAGTTAAGAATCGAGAAAGAAAGACCTGACCCCTAGAAAGAGTTCACACCCTTTGTGACTATGGGTACTCGAGCTGTAAGGAGAATGACATCAAAGCAGGTCACGGCAAATGGAGCTACACAGAGGATGATGAGACCACCTTTTTTCAAGTGTCTACTCTTGCAAGACTCTAAGCAACTAGCCACCCATTTACTCCCCGGCTGAATTGTATTCCTTGTTGTTTCCATGTCATTTTTTTCCCCTCATCAAAAATAACACCAATCGTGACTAAGATAAGTGGTCAGGAAGGCAGGTCAACCAAGGAGGAGCCTATTATGCAAATTGGAGACATAAGGTCCTTAAAGGCGTGCACTCAGACTGTCTCCGGTACAACACAAAAAGAAAAGAGTAAGTACAATGAAAGGAAAAAAGAGGCTGCTGTTCCCACATTGCTCCAAAAAAATATCCATTAGGCATTTTTCTTTTGAAAGATGGACAAAATAAAGGAGAATAAAAGGATATGTTGAATAAATTTGATTTACTATGGCTACTTCCCTTGAAGCAGCATGAAAGGCCAATTAATAGCACTCACATGAGCAGGCACAATGACCTCAGCCCCTGAATCGTCGCGAGAGATACACAGAGGGTGTTTTGAGAAGAACATATTCCATCTGATTCACTCAGTAGGAAATAGGAAAATAAAACACTTGTGTGAGAAAGTAGGCAGTAAATAGGCAAAAGTAGTTTACTGCTGAATATAAAAAACCAACAAAAAACAAACAAACAAACACCGAGCCAGAATCTAGTTGATTTTTTTTCTCTTTTATGAACCGTTTTTGACTTGCAGGGAAAAACCCTTCGGCCATGTCTATTACAAGTAAGAGGGGAGTCTGTGACATTTGAGTTTGGCTGCATCCCTCCTTTGCCCCCCCCCCCCCCCATTCTGGACTCGGTAATCCATTTCGCAAAGGGTCTGGCTTAATATTCGCACCCTCTGTGATCCTATTGGAGTGGGATTGGAAGCTACAACAAAAAAAAATAAATCTCTCTCCCTCTCATTGGCTACGACGAGCAGTGCACAAAAACCCCGGTCCAGTCGCCAATGAGCCATGTCAAATCCCAGATTCTACCGCTATGCGTAGCCAAGAAAAATTGAAAAATGTGAAAATACAATTTCTGTGAATTATTAAAGCGCTCACTGAAGAGAAGACCCCCTTCTACGCTTTTTTTTTCAGTTTAGCAGCGTAAACTCTGCCCTGCGGAGTAGATTCAGGAGTCCAGCCAATAAAATTCTGACAGTGTGGACACAACAGAAACTTCACTCGAGAAACGAATAAAAACAAACAATGGCTACAAACAATGTGAGATAAAAATCTATTTGGAAAAGGGAGTTATTTTTCTCTCTCATCTGTGGAACTGCAAGTTTTGAGTTTGAGCAGTTCTGAGAGTCTGTAACTTATCCTAGTCCTGGGCTTTGCTCTGCTGAATAATCTTCACAAATAAATTGGATCCAAAGTTTAACGAGAGTCCTGATTTCTGGGTAATTACAGATCTCTCCCCATTAAAAGCCAGCGCTGCGCACTTGAGAAAGACAAAAGCAGCAATGTAGCGACTGCACATTCCTCCGACAAAATATTTAAACAGTAAATGAGCTTTCTTTGGCTGGAGACTTTTATCCCCCCAGGTAAAGTTTAGGGTTGTCCAAGGGTTACCCGGTGCGATTAGGATCGGAACATTTCTCTCGCCGTGTTGTTTCACAGATGTGGAATGTGGCCACAAGGAAAAAGAAGTCGTATTTTTTCCATTTTTTATTTGTGGGGGGTGGGGGGGGGGGGGGCTTGCGGCGAGCATTATCAAAGCTGTTCCCGGAATGCATGATGGAAATATGTAACCATATGGATGGCCCCGAAAGAAATGTGTGCTGCACATTGGTGTGGAAGACACAGGGAGTTCAGTGTGTACCTGTGCAGACTGTGCACCCTGACCCCATCCCGAAGAAATGATATCCACTGCATCTGTGCATGACACTCACACTGACAGAGACACTGGGGATGCTGCTCCCATGATAGACTGGTGTCGTGTCCAGGGGGTTCGTGTCATGCCAAAGAATTCAGGAAACTCTTGGCCACGTTAACTCTACTAGCCACCACCAGCTCCTCTACTGCGCTCAAGAAAGGACGCCAGTCTCCCTGCTGTACCTGCTATACAGTATATATTGAAAGACAGTCATTTACAGCTTCAAATGCCCATACAGTACTCAGTGCTTTCCCCTATATTACACACAGACCTATATATGTGTGTGGGTGACTGTGTGTGTGTGTGTGTGTGTGTGTATGCACTCGTGTGTGTGTGCGTGTGAGTATGTAACATTTGGTTCACACATCAGGAGCCTTTATCCAGGATTACTTTTTATAGCTTAGATTTTACAGTTTACGCATGAAGCGCAACAATGCGCATCGACACAAACATGGAGAATCTTTCTGAAAACGTAATGGACTTGCATCTTTCATGAGCATCCTCATTATGTACAAAACATGGAAGACCATGCAAGGAATTGCAACTGACAAACTATCTGAATAAAAGACCTTCAAGTTAAACAGTTCCTTAGATCAGCACAGAGGCTAGAAAAATCATACCACGTAACAGTGTTTTACATGAGGTGAAAATGAGCTAGAGAGCCTGTTTGCAACCATGTAAACATATATGAAAAGAACCGTCTTCAAAATGGCGCTCAGCAAATAACTGAAGCTTCAGCACTGTGCAAGCTACCAAGTCACCGCATTCAAGTTCTTTCTTGAAAACAAATGACATCATGTTTACTGTCAGACTCAACAGCACGCGAGCTCCAGCTCATTTCAAGGTTGTCACAGCCCTAACAGAACCACACTCAAACACAAAGCGTTCATAATGAACATCGTTTTCCTTTTCAGATGTGCGGTTATGCGCTCCTACTGACGCTTGATCCCGGGGAGCGTGATTAGCTTAATGCCTCCTTTACAAAACGAAAAATGAACAGAATCTGGAACGTCGACAAGTAAAATCGTCTCAGCCCGGGAATGGTCTACGGATCAAAGCTCTGGGAATGGGTATGGAAGATGCACTACACAGGTGCAGGTATCACTGAATTCTGTCACAGGTATTAGTTATGATACGTCCCTACTGTTTGTTTTTCTTTCTATTTTTATAAATAACCGCGTATCAGTAATGAGATCTGGATGTAACGCGTACTTGAGCATACCCAATATTTATTTAAACAAACCATCAGCATATAAAGACTGCCATGGTTCTACTTTCACAAGCACCCGGTAAAACCTGCCATTACTCTAAACTGCTCTAAATTGCCAGCTGATTAATCTTTATAGGGAAACAGGAGCGGGCCCCGCCCATCCGGACTCCCGCTGAGCCGCGCGCTGCTGAGCCGCGCGCTGTGGGTCCGTGGCCATCTCCAGCCGGAGGGGCTCGGGATTCATCACCGCTCGCCCATCCGGAACCTTCCCTGTCACCCGGAGACGGGTCTGCCTCCAGGTCGTGTGTACACCCCACTGATGGCGAGTAATGGACTCCATCGCGCCGCCCTCCCCGCCAGCCCTCGCTCCTCAGCCCTCGCCAACGCGCTGAAACATCGCGCATGTGTCTTCTCTCGCCACATCGCTCACGGGGCCAACATTCCAATTTATGAAGTGGGCCGGCCTTGATCCACTCTACGGGCTGAGCAGAGAGGGGAGGGGGGGGGGGGGGGGGGGGGGTCACGCTCGCTGATGGAAATCTCAGCAGAAGGGGAGGGGACGGGACAGAGGGGACGGGAGGGAGAGCGCCGGACATCTAGGTTATTCGATAAACATGGCGAGGCGGGGATAGCGAAGCCGCTCGGTCGCGGGCGCGCACGTGCTGGAGAGCCGCCATCGATCTCCGCGCGACGGAAGGGGGGACCAGCAAGGTGCTTCATAAAAAGGTCACGGTGCCTCTAATTAGGCCCTGTCCTGACATTTCCATTATCGTTTCCTAATCGGGCCAAATATCAATTCCCCTGGCTCACGGATTACGTAATTGGCAGCACTGCCATTCTGACTAGTTGAAGACCACAGAGAGAAAGTTTTGTTGAATTAATTTTATTATTTTTATTATTATTATTGCTTAATTTGCTATAATTATCCTTAGATACACACTGACAAGATTTATATTCGTATTTCCTGTGACTAACGCATTTTGAATTTAATTTGAATTTCAGGGAGAGCCAGATAATTATTTAAGTTATGATTTTCTATCAGAACCATACATACTGCAGCTCTTAAACTCTTGAACACACACTCCTCATCCAATCCCAAAAAACCGGAGAACGTTTCCACAGCAACTGCCAACCATTCTGTCAAAAGTGCCTGCCTAACCCATCTCGTATCTGGGGAGTCGTTCATTCTAATTCACTCAAATATTATGGATTTTATTTTTCGGCTCTTTCTCTCAGTGTGGAATTCACGGGTGCGCGTGTGAGCCAAGCTAATCAGCGCAGTTCGGCAGAGTGCAGTGACGCGCGTGCTCTCCTCCAGAAAGTGTGACGTCAGGCGCTGCTTCAAGTCACTGAACTACCCAGCGCCCCAGGTACAGGGAGACCACAGGTGCTCGATCGACTGGAGGAGTCATGGTAACAGCACGAGCCAGCAAGCTCTCCTCGGGTAGCCTTCAGTCCCTGTAATCGAAAAAGGAAGCTCTGAAACCCGCTGGACTCCGGGACTGGGGCCGTTTGAGAGAACGCGAGCGGCGCTCCTTCCAAGACGCCACCGGACCACCCATGGGCCGACAGGCTCCGGAGGGACTCTTGCTTTGCGAGAGCAGCGGGCTCGCCGCTCGGTGGCTTTCCGCCCGTGCCGCTGGGCCGGACTGCCGTTCCGGTTCGAGCCGCTGCTCAGCCGCAGGACGTACGGAACGAGAGCGCCTCTGAGAGCCGGCTGTCGCTCGGGCAGTCGCTCGGACGGCCCGGTCGACTACGGGAGCCTTTAACCGCGTTCGCGTCGAGCGTCTTCCAAAGCAGGAGCGCGTGCTCCTTATCCAAACCGTCCGGGCGCGTCTCCAGCCAAGCGGACGGAACAAGGAAGAAAGGCCAGCCGAACCGGCAGAGAACCGGGTCCCCTCCGGAGAACAGATCCGTAAATCCTAACCCAAGCCGGGGAACTGTTATACAGTGGCAGACAATAAAAATGTAAATAAAACAACCCTTCCCAGGTTGTCGGAGCGTCACGTTACAGGATCGCGAGCGGGCCCGTTTGACGCTGTTTCTACGGGCTCGGAGCCGACGGGGGGCAAACAAGCGGCACACGGGGACCTGCAGCGCCGGCCGCGCTCTGGGTTTGCGGATCCATCGATGTGGCAAGAGGTGGCCTGAGCCGAGTCGCCCTCGCACTTCCTGTGCTGCGTTTCCGGATCCTTCTCTCTCGCCCCGCTGTGGGGGCCACGCCCGGTAAGATGCCCCGGCAGCGTCCTCCTTCACATTTGGCAGGGTAACCCAGAGAGCAAAGGTCGCCAAAGGCCGACAGCTGAAAATGTTTTTATGCTTTTCTTTGGGGTTTTATACTCTTTCTAAAAATTAAAAAAAAACCCACAAAGTATTTCCTGTATGACACAAACCAACAGTAACCCAGAAACAGGAATTCAGGAAAATTCCTCACCGTCTTACTGTGGGATATGAGCAGTAGATGATGAAGATGTGAAACTGAATGCATAAAACATTCTGTTTCTGCTGGCTGCCTCTTGCCTGTATTGATCAGGGTGAACGCGGCCACGTCTCTGTCAGCTCACTAATGAATCGTGACACACTGGGTCGGCCAGGCACTTGTTTGGGGCCCCGTTTCGCTTCAGTTTAGTCTTGCTCTGACCGCCTCCTGTCCCAAAAAAATATCGCACAGCTCTGCCAAAAGAAGCCAGCTCTGTGGTTTTCTTCACACTTCACATACGGGAACAGCAGAACTTGCAGTTTTTTCAGCCGCTGGACAGCCTGTATTTGTGCAAAAAAGGGATACAGGCGAGCGCATTTATTTCTTATTTCATGCTTCCAAGTGGCACGGTGCTTGACTTCATAGAGCTCGCTGGTTCGATACTGGTTGGAGTGGCCGCCCAGCAGCGTTTCTATTCTGACCTCTCAGCAACCCCTCCTCCTCCTCCTCCTCCTCCTCCTCCTTCTCAGAGTTTTTTTATAGAAGCCCTCTCCAGTGGCGAGGAGACAAAGGAGAGTGGAGAGAGCAGCCTGAGCGGGAAACCCAAGACCGGGAACAGGTCGAATTAGTTCTCCCTTTTCCAGCAGCAAATTGGAGAGGGGAGGGGGAAGAGGAGAAAGGGGAGAGAAGGGCGAGGGGGGCGAGGGGGGCAGGGCGGAGCTGGAAGTCAAAGGTTAAGCGTGACACGGCGAATGCTCCTGGGAACGATTTCACTTCTCAAAGCGTCTTATTTGTTATCGTTTCATAAAAGCTTACGGAAAGGAAACCTCGCGAATGTGCCTCGGGGAGGATGGGCGAATGTAGCCCCTCTCCATTTGCAAATTACCAATATGAGCTCAGTCAGTGCTACGGAAACTCACATTTTCACTCTGGCTGGAAACAAAATAATATAAAAATTTCTGTCTGCGCAGAATATTGATGGCTGGGGTTCTTTCTCTGACATACCTAGCAGTGTGCCATTACACATGATGACAAGTTAGACACTTCTGATTATGAACATTTCCCATCACTTCTGCACCAGGAGTAAGCTGTGGGAGGAAACCGCTGTCGAGCGAGAAATGGAAGACGTGCGTGTAACTCATGAGGTAATGCGCGACTCCGCTCCCCATAATGGCTCCGGGTGCCAGAACACGCGGCTTCGGGGGCGGCTCTCGGGGGGAACCGAAACCGCCGGGAGGGACGGGCGCGGAATCCCGCCGCCCCGCTGAAATCGAGCGGGAATTTTCACGGGACGTTTAACCCCGGTCCGTTCAGTGGGCGTGGGGCGTGTTCCGGGTGACGCTCCTCTACAGGGGCCGGACTGCGTGAACATAACTGCGTCTCGACGGAAGGTTCCGGAAGGGGATCGCTCGCCGTGAAGTCGCACCCTTACTGAACCGATTTCTTTATCCCTCGTTGGGCGCCTGCGTTTGGCGGGTTGAGGCAGGGCCGCCCGGCCGAGGCCGGGGGTTCGAGGAGGCCGCCAGGCGGTCGCTGCGCCGCGCGGTTCTGGAGAAAAGATTAGCGGCCTCCTCCTTTGAAGTTCCCGGGCTGCTGAGCCAGGCACGTACTTTATTTCCTCGCCGTCTGCTAGAGTCTTCACTTCATCGCGGCCCTGATGCGTTTATTCCACCCGGGTCGTTCCACGATACCCGCGATGTAAAATAAACCACGTCTGCAGAGCCGTCATAGGGTGATGCCAACAAAAAAAAAACGGGATAAGAGTGCACAGCTGTCGGAATTTGAAGAAACAAAGGAAATGTATAGTTTTTACAGAAAGAAAAGAAAAAGTTCTGAAAACAATATCTGTATCATTAAAGATAAAACGGTTTTTTTTTCCTGGAGATGGGGGGGGGGGCAGTATCCACTATAAATGGGTTGATTGACCTGACAGCGCTTCAGCAGCCGTTAGCGTTAGCCGGTTCACAGCCAGACCGAGCGCGTGGCGGGCAGCCAACCTTTCGTCTGGGGAGGCGAGAAGGGGAAAAAAAAGAAAGAAAGAAAAACAGATGACAGATGAAGTCTCGGCCATAGACAAATTACAGCGCAGACGATTTAGGAAGCGAGTAGCGCGCGTCGCTCAGACACTCTATAAAAACCTGCAAATGCACAGGAATCCCGGAAGCCCGGCTCTCCCGATCGAAACGGTGAGAACGGTGTATTAGGGGCAAACACGGCACACGGAGCGGGACCTAACGACAACGGCTCCGGCAAACTTTGAGCTCAGAGATCGGCGTGGCGGTCCGACAGGCGCGCGTGTAAACGGCGGCGGTGTTCGCGCGCGGTGACCTGGAGACATGCAAACAGTCGCCCTCCCCTTTCCAGTGATGTCATTTCTCAGTGATGCCCAATTTGAGGGTGACAGAACGGCGCTTCGGTGTAATTTTCCACTTCAAGATCCTAACTAGGTGTACAAGTGGGTGGAAATAGCCCTCCGCCCTGATGGATCGGCTGTAAAATGCTGCAGATGAATGTGTGTCGTGAGTGAGTGAGTGAGTGAGTGAGTGAGCGAGTGTGTGTATGTGGATGAGTGAGTGAGTGAGTGAGTGAGTGAGTGAGTGAGTGAGTGAGTGAGTGAGTGAGTGAGCGAGCGAGTGAGCGAGTGTGTGTATGTGGATGGGTGAGTGAGTGAGTGAGTGAGTGAGTGAGTGAGTGAGTGAGTGAGCGAGTGAGCGAGTGAGCGAGTGTGTGTATGTGGATGAGTGAGTGAGTGAGTGAGTGAGTGAGTGAGTGAGTGAGTGAGTGAGTGAGCGAGTGAGTGAGCGAGTGTGTGTATGTGGATGGGTGAGTGAGTGAGTGAATGTGTGAGTGAGTGAGTGAGTGAGTGAATGTGTGAGTGAGTGAGTGAGTGAATGTGTGAGTGAGTGAGTGAGTGAGTGAGTGAATGTGTGAGTGAGTGAGTGAGCGAGTGTGTGTATGTGGATGAGTGAGTGAGTGAGTGAGTGAATGTGTGAGTGAGTGAGTGAGTGAGTGAATGTGTGAGTGAGTGAGTGAGTGAGTGAGTGAGTGAGTGAGTGAGTGAATGTGTGAGTGAGTGAGTGAGCGAGTGTGTGTATGTGGATGAGTGAGTGAGTGAGTGAATGTGTGAGTGAGTGAGTGAGCGAGTGTGTGTATGTGGATGAGTGAGTGAGTGAGTGAATGTGTGAGTGAGTGAGTGAATGTGTGAGTGAGTGAGTGAGCGAGTGTGTATATGTGGATGAGTGTGTGAGTGAGTGATTGTGTGAGTGAGTGAGCGAGTGTGTGTATGTGGATGGGTGAGTGAGTGAGCGAGTGTGTGAGTGAGTGAATGTGTGAGTGAGTGAGTGAGTGAGCGAGTGAGTGTGTGTATGTGGATGAGTGAGTGAGTGAGTGATTGTGTGAGTGAGTGAGCGAGTGTGTGTATGTGGATGGGTGAGTGAGTGAGCGAGTGTGTGTATGTGGATGAGTGAGTGAGTGAGTGAATGTGTGAGTGAGTGAGTGAGCGAGTGTGTGTATGTGGATGAGTGAGTGAGTGAGTGAATGTGTGAGTGAGTGAGTGAATGTGTGAGTGAGTGAGTGAGCGAGTGTGTATATGTGGATGAGTGTGTGAGTGAGTGATTGTGTGAGTGAGTGAGCGAGTGTGTGTATGTGGATGGGTGAGTGAGTGAGCGAGTGTGTGAGTGAGTGAATGTGTGAGTGAGTGAGTGAGTGAGCGAGTGAGTGTGTGTATGTGGATGAGTGAGTGAGTGAGTGATTGTGTGAGTGAGTGAGCGAGTGTGTGTATGTGGATGGGTGAGTGAGTGAGCGAGTGTGTGTATGTGGATGAGTGAGTGAGTGAGTGAATGTGTGAGTGAGTGAGTGAGCGAGTGTGTGTATGTGGATGAGTGAGTGAGTGAGTGAATGTGTGACTGAGTGAGTGAATGTGTGAGTGAGTGAGTGAGCGAGTGTGTGTATGTGGATGAGTGAGTGAGTGAGTGAATGTGTGAGTGAGTGAGTGAGTGAGCGAGTGTGTGTATGTGGATGAGTGTGTGAGTGAGTGATTGTGTGAGTGAGTGAGTGAGCGAGTGTGTGTATGTGGATGAGTGAGTGAGTGAGTGAATGTGTGAGTGAGTGAGTGAGTGAGCGAGTGTGTGTATGTGGATGAGTGAGTGAGTGAGTGAATGTGTGAGTGAGTGAGTGAGTGAGCGAGTGTGTGTATGTGGATGGGTAAGTGAGTGAGCGAATGAGTGAGTGAGTGAGTGAGTGAGCGAGCGAGCGAGTGTGTGTATGTGGATGGGTGAGTGAGTGAGTGCCCTTACATGGGGAGGGCTAGGATGAGAAGGGGACACATCCTGAAAACAAATCATGCATATCAAAAAAATTCACCAGAGTGAATTGGTGTTGAAGAGCGTGCATTTACTTCAGCCGGGGACAGAATGCACTGTTTGTAAAGGAAAAGGAAAGCTACAGCGGACTGCCACTAATCGCTAGGCCGAATTTACACAAGGCACACAGTGCACTGTGCCAGGGAGACAACTCCTCCATGCTCTAGCTACATCAAATATTACAGCATAGCAGGTAGCAATGGCTACATTTTCTATCACTGGCTATTTTTTCTATTATTTACTATTATACTTATATTTTAAATATAGACTGCGGTCAGAATAATACGGCAATGTGTATTGCATCCGGTTGTCTCGAAACTGCACTGAAATATTTATAATATCTTGTGTGGGCAAGCGATTTCTTTCTCTATTTCTTTGCAGATGACTGAGAGATGGTTCCAGTGCTAACATAAGGGCAAACAAGGCAAGCCTGAGCCCCGGAGTCTGTACTGGCAAATCACATCAGAAAGGACCCAGTGAAGCCCGGAAACATGCAAAGAGATAGACTCCAGCCACACAGCTGCTGAGAGGACAGGGGAGGTTCTGTCAGACATTAGACTGCACAAATCAGATCTCACCATATGCAGCGGCCACTCCGGGAATCTAAGTAATACGTGCCTTTCATCAAAAAATGGCCAAGGAAGAACTCCAGCCTCCTCCAAGGGAAGGGGGAGGGGGGGGTTCAGTTGCATCTCCTTAGTATCTCTGCCTCACAAGGTCATAAAGTATTCAAAATGACCGTGAAAGAAGACAAGGCTTTTGTTGTTAACGCTCTCTAAAGGGAGGCTGAAAATTCGGCAGATGCAGAAAATAAGCTGCCAGGGTAGAGCCTGTTTTAGCCTTTAGTCCTCTATACAGTCAAACTGAAACGGGGACTGCCGGGTGGCTCACGCTGTTAAACCACTGGGTTCTGGTGTACTGGTTCGGACAAACGGTCTGGAGCCCAGCTGAGTCTGAGCGGGCACCAGATGTGTATAACTGGCTGTGGCATCGCCCAATGAGGGGGCGCTTCAGTCGACAGGTTTCGCGGCAGGGAAGGGACTCCTCCGGTCGATCAGTTCCCACTTTCGATTGGCGGAGGATGTGATGGCAACGGGGCAGGTATACGAATGCACTCGCACCTTCCAAATGATCAACAAAAGATAAAAATCAGGGCGGAAAATTGGTTTGGAGGCAAACAAAAAAAAAAAAAAAAACGCTAAATGTCATTACATTCATACTATCAGACAAACTAAAAATGACATTTCATGCACAAGCAGTAAGAAGATACGGTGCGGAATCTGGACCGTGCCAGTGCTGGCTGCAGGGCGGGGCAGGTAGGGAGAGATTTCGGGCGGTGAGACGCCCATGACTCGTCAAGCGCCTGTGACCTCCCCTGGTCGACTGGGTACCCGCGGCCCGCCCGCTCAAGCTGGACTGGAAAGAGGCGGGTGTCTGACCGCCTGCGTTTTTGGGACAGAGCGCGTGGTTTCAGACGAGCACCGAAAAACAAAATAAGTTTGGCGCTTCTTCCGGAGTTGGAAAAAGAAAAAGGACTCACATCATACCTCATTTAGTCTGCTTATGCTCCAGATGATGATAAACCAATTGTAATTAGATATAATGGATACGACTCAGCTTCCTGTCATTCCGTCATTGACGCATGCAGACCAATAACAAGCCGGGGGAAGAGAAATAAAATCTGGGTAACTGAATGACTCAACCCTAATTATAAATCATGGATCCTGACTGCGGCGCGGCAGACATTGCTTTTTATTGCCGTCGGCCTGGTCCCCGGTAATGTTTCACTGGGAGAGAAGACAATACATCTGACAGCTGCTGGAGACTGGGGGTCTTTTTTCTCCCGGGCCTTAATGCATGGCACTCGGAGCGGAGCACAAAGGGGGGCACGCTGCAGACAGCTGTCTAGACAAAGGCCCCCGCAAAATGGAGGGAAAAAAAGCAGCACAGAAAAAATGCAGCACGGAGAACCGGACACCGGCCTTATGCAGCACAAAAGGGGGGGGGGGAGGTCTCCCCTGGCCTCAAAATGCAGCCCAAAGTTCTGAAAAGACCGCTTGAAAAGCTTCACTTTCCAGCAAACGCCCCGAAACTCGCAGACCGTACCGTGAAATGTTCGTTTTTCAGCAGCCCTCCAAACAATGCACTTTCCAGAAACTATTATTTTCTGAACGTTTCCGCAGTAAGGGAAGAGAAAATAACTGTAACAATCGTTTTTGCAGGGTTCTGCAGGGTTAAGTCTCTTATTTATTTTTAGCAGGAACTCAGATGTAAGGGAAAGAGCTAAATGTGGCATTGATTTGTTTTTGTAAAATCAAAAAAAAACATTCGAATTTGAGAGGAAAGAATGAAAAAAGAAAGCTGAGTCGTGATTACTTACAACTACTACGCAAAGTTGAACATGATACGCGAGCTTCTTAACCCTGACTGCGGATAAGTTACTGCAGAAACATAATAACTGAAAAGCCCTCGTATTTGGACATCGTGTTCTTCGTCAAATAACAGCTATCGGAGTGCAGTGTTCTGAGGACGCCAAGAAAACTATTTTCATTTTTCCGCTTGGGGTAAAAGGAACAACACACTCCCTCGGGTGAAAAAATGCTGTTGTGAAACATAGCCGCGGTGATGGCGGTGCGGGCCTAGGGAAGCCACGTCAGTACCTTTGTGTGTGCATTACCGCTCACAAACTCTCCAAAAAAAAAATATACAATAAATTTAATAAGACTCAAATCCTTGAGACCCAGACCCTGAGACAAAACGAGCGGTAAAATAGAATTAAAACTCGCCAGACAGGTCAGATGTAATTTAATTCGCAAGATCCAGATGCATCAGCGGTAGCCATTATGGACTACAAGTGATCGCATTAACAATTTTACCGGTCCGACTCCATTACGCTTCGGTCGTGATGACATTTGGTGAGGCCTGCTGGCGAGACGCCCTGACAAACGATTGAGATACTGCAGAAGGAACGTAAAAAGGCTATTTATTCCATGAAGCACAACCACTGTCTAAAGACACCGCCATATTCCACTCGGTGCTGTTTCTCAGAAAGGGGTTTGTGGTATTTTTACCCTTGCTTTCTAAACTTTGACCGGGCGACTGTGGGGGATAGAGGGAGCTGAGTCATGCTCTTCCTCCCCAAAGCCAGCTCAGACATCACATCTGAAAAAAAAACAACACATTTGACCAAAACAAAAGTGAGTTGAGGGATTTCTCTCTTTCTCACTCTCTCTCCCACGGCCCTCTCCCTCAATCTATCTCTCTCTCTCTCTTTCTCACTCTCTCTCCCCCCCTCCCTCTCCCTCTATTTCTTCCTCTCTCTCTCTCTCTCTCTCTCTCTCTCTCTCTCTCCCAATTAGGTACACTTCCTGGATATGAAAAAGAAATTAATGAAAATTTCAGGGAGAATCTGGGTGATTGAGCCCCACGTCAATTAAGCTTCTAAAACGGTTATCTCTCATGTTGGCTTTCCTCTCTCTGGACCGCTCAGCTAAAGGCCACTTCTTCCCAAGCCTGACTCCTGGATCGCTTCTCTGTGGTTTTCAAACAACAACTTTGTTCTCTTTGTTCGCAAAGCCAAAAAAGCCAAAGTGTTTTTCACCGTTCTTCAATAGAAGGCGCAAGGAAACTGGCAAAGACGCCGCATCTGGGTGAAACACAGCACACGGAGTGCAAGACCAAAAACATCTCCGTGTGTCTAACAAGGACATGAGGTGATTCAGCTCAGAGGAATTCTGCCGCTGATACTGTACCTGATTTATCTCAGCTGCTGCCCACTTTCACAAAGTGCATATACTCCCCGCGAGAGCACCATAATTACGACTGTGACCAGGCTCGTCCTGTACAGAACCGGAATAGACTGCATTACCAAGATATTGCAACACTTCACCATATATGGAAAATATACACTTTATTGCTGCTTTCAGATATGGTATAAAGAAGTTTTAAAAATCCACACGTTCACAACATATACTTAATTTCTGTTTGATTAAGTATGCATTTCCCAGACCTACCTCATACCTAGTGTGTTGTAGATGACTAATACTGTGTGTCAACTGTATATCATACACTTTTTTTTTTTTAACTAGAGTGAATCCAAACAAGCCATATTTTACAAATTGGCAGCAATTTCATACCGCCAAAGGGGGCTATTAGGGTAGTCAGGATGTTCCCCTTGAGTGAGCGGCTTCGGGGGGGGCTGACAGGGCTCTAAGGATTGCCTTTTATGGATCACACAGATTAATCAAGCCCATTGGAAAAATGGAGGAGGGAAAAAAAAAAAAAACCCCAGACTATTTCGTGCCGACGGCATGGAACGGGATTAAGCGAAGAGGGACTCCGCTTCGCTCCGGGCACCTCCCGCTCTGGGCACCTCCCACTCCGGGCACCTCCCACTCTGGGCACCTCCCACTCCGGGCACCTCCCACTCCGGGCACCTCCCGCTCTGGGCACCTCCCGCTCCGGGCACCTCCCGCTCCGGGCACCTCCCACTCCGGGCACCTCCCACTCCGGGCACCTCCCGCTCTGGGCACCTCCCACTCCGAGCACCTCCCACTCCGGGCACCTCCCACTCCGGGCACCTCCCACTCTGGGCACCTCCCGCTCCGAGCACCTCCCGCTCCGAGCACCTCCCGGTCTGGGCCCCTCCCGCTCTGGGCACCTCCCACTCGGGGGCGAACGAAAACGTATCCTAGCTACCCCGCTGCGGGTGATGTCCAAATGGAAGACGGAGGGGCTTGTCGTCCTTTCCAGGAAAGGGGGAGACATCTACGGGCAGGGTGACTTTCCCTTAGTTTCTTCATAGTGTTTGTGAAAAATTCTCTTTCAAGGACTTCTCCAGCCATTGGACATGGCAGTTAAACCGGTATTCAAAACAGCGATAAGGGGCCGCGGTGGATAGGTGTGTGCGCCGGCACGCCGTGCACAGGAGGAAGCGGTGAGGTCGCTCTTAAGCAGATGGCGTGGGCGTTCGGCAGGCCAGGCGGCGGACGCCGGTTCACCCGCACGCCGATGCGAGCGCTTCTTGGAGTCGAGCGCAACCAGCCGCCGGGGCTCGCAAGGCGGGCCAAATTCCCGCTTGTTTGCAGCTAAATGATTAACGCGGCCATAATCACAACTGATCTCTGGGCATCATTATGAGAAACGATCCTTACTGCTTACAAAACAATGGCGCAGGATTCCGTCCTCTCGCTGCTCTTTTTCCTCTGCGGGTGATGCCTTCATTTTCTTGGCGGCGCGTCCGTCTCCATCGATTAAAAGCAAAGCCCAAAACATGGGTTATTGCCTCAATATTTCATTGATAAAAGGAATATTGATAACGGCGGCGGCGGCGGCGGCAGAGATTCTTCATCTCGTCCCGCTGGGAATACGAAGGCCAATACTTCCCAGATCTCCAATTCCGAGCTAGCCCTTGGTTGCTAGGTAACCGTAATCAGTAACCACAACTGCTAGTATTCTGTTCCCTGGAAGCCCATTCCTCACCCCAACCCTCCCCCACACCCACCCCCGGTTCCAGCCAGCTAAGAGCCACACCACTGGCCACTCATTTCAAAGCTCTCTGCTCACAAATGCATAACCGCCTTCCCCCCCCTCCCACTTCCCTGTAAATACAGCCTACCAGTGTTTGCAATCACTTCCAGTTCCCAGTGGGTACACAGTCTAAAACCATCCAAATGACTCCACAACTCCGTCTGTACCACTTCCGCACTGCGCCCCGGAAGCTGGCACATATTCTTTGTAACGGCAGTAGAAAATATATGCATCACGCCAATCTGCCACCAAAGGCCAGATGCAATCAGGTGACTGGCAGGTGGTGACTAACCAATCAGAGCTCGTCATCGAAGAGCAGGCCATTAACTTGGACAAACAAGGCATTAAGAACCCATTTATCTTGTGCGGGGATGTCAAATCCAGTTGCTTGAGGGCCATGTGTAAGTCGGCTTATGTTCCAACCAGGTCCCCTGACTTGATTATGCCCGTTTAAGTTCATTAGCTTGGGACATATAAACCTGAGCCTTTCTTCAAATTCATGGCAGCAAAACATTTCTTCGATATAAAGCAAAAGTCTTCTCTCAATTTAATGCAGAACAAACAATTAAGCCGCAAGTTGTTGTACAAACAACCGAAAAGCGTGGCACTGTAGTCTAATGTTCAGGGACCTGAGCTTGTAACGCAAAGGCTGTGGGTTCGGTTCCCAGGTGGGGCACTGCTGTTGCACCCTTGAGCAAGGCACTTAACCTAAACTGCTTCGGTAAATATCCAGCTGAATTAATGGATCGTATGTATAAAAAAAAAAAATGCAAGCTGTGCTAAGCCGCTCTGGGAAAGAGCATCTGCTAAACACTGAAACGTAAACGCGAGAAAGATATGCGACTCCCCGGTAAACAGTTTGAAAACCGACACAGTTGTTATGTGTTATGTGCCTCAGTCGACCTCGGCAGGCAAACCTTAACAGCCCAACTGCGACTCATCACTGAGCTCCACATTAAAAAACTATGAATCAGCACCTTCGGTCGTCTTTTGTTCAAATGAACTTTGTTTGCGACTTCTGGCTCCTTTAATTGTTAACCCAGCACCACGGGGGCTTTCGAGGTATCAGGAAAATCTCTATAAGCACATTACGGCTAATGACCTCAAACAGATTCGCAATACGGACTTCGGGCCAAACGTCTGACGGGAAATCGATAAACGTGTCATTTTCCACTATTAAAGCCGTCCGGGGAGGGCGAGTGTTTTAGTAAAAGCGTCGGGTATCAGGCCTTTCAGCCGGGCAAAGGTCTGCCGCCACAATTAACGGCAAAAGCAGGACACTTCAGCGCTACCGTACAATATATAGCTCCTAACTGCCGGGCCCGAAATTGAAGTCTATTTTCGGCAGTAAAATGCCAGAAGGGACAACATGTCACCAGACCCTGTTCCTCATGAGATCACAACGCTCTCATACTCTTCATCATGCACTTGGAGTGTAAAAAATGGCAGTCTGTGTCCGGGCCAGGCGTGAACTGCATGATAAACAGTCAGCTCAAACTTGTATACTTGGGAGAGGTTAGCAGCACGTTTTCTGCGGCCAGCTGTGCCACCTTGAATAGTTTTCAGTTGACCTTGTGTGTAAAATGTAGTGCAATTGTCATCATTTTTAAAAAATTCCAACCCCAATTAGTTTTAACTGGGCAAATGGCCAATCTCGATGGCCTGTTCAATATGCATCCTTACATCCTCAATTGCTCTACATTTTGAAAATAACTATAACATTGCTTAGACCTCTACCTACTGTATTAGCATAAAACCTTAGCTATTCGACAACCTGTTTGGGCACAGCTCAAAGGGGTGCTGAGTAAAAATGTGTGAAAGCTTAAATATGCTGGGCTGCCTCTACCAATAAAACATGTGCCTCTCAAAATCAAGACTTAAAACTGGGTAATCAAAGCCCCACTTCTAACCACAGGTATTATGACACTGCTTTCATTTGGGAAATGGATCTAACACAAATTGCAATTGTATAACACATAATTACATTCTATCAACAATTCCTTGACATCAGGGTTGTCTGCCAAACAACCGTGTAGGTCTTCAACAATCTTCAAACAATGAGGTAAAACTACCCGATTCCCAAGAGCATCTGCTGTAAATCCTGCACTGTAGCCAACTTAATTGTGTTTGTTTGTTCCTTCGTTTGTTTGGTTTCCTCCGTCAGCGATGTCCACCGCTTCCAAAAAGAAAATCTTGAGGCTCCCGAATTAATTAAAGCTCTCACACCTCCTCTAATCCATAATTACTGTTATCCAAAACAGCATGTCTCCACAGGCTCCCTGACATCTTTCCCGTGTACCTGGAGACCGGCCCCCTCTTTCCCCCGACACCGCCAGCACCGTCGCCGCCACCGGCGCACCCCGTCTGCTAGCCTGCCACCACAGATGGGCGGAGCGTTTTAAAGGCCCATCTGCAAATGTGTTGGGGGGGGGGGGAGCAGATCAGAAATGCATCACTAATAAACACATGAATAAATATTGTGCCATGGACGCTCTCCAGAGGCAGCGAGAGAATGCTACCATGAATGCCAGGAGAGAGTGAGAGAAAGAGAGACAGAAAAAGAGGGAGAGACCAAAAAAGAGAGGGAGAGAGAGAAAATGAGGGAGAGACAGAGAGAGAGAGAAAGAAAGAAAGAGGGAGAAAGAGAAAGAGCGTGAGCACAAACGAGGTAGCCTATAAAAGCCCATGTCAAGCCTTTAATCAGGTTTCTGCAGCACTTTGGAAGAGATCTGATTAGATACAGTGGGGACGGTGTGATGGATGAGGCTGGCTCTCCCTGTTCCCCCTCGGGGGAGAGAACAAGATGGCAGCCCGTCACGTCCCAGGCTCATTGATCTATCCCAGCATCGCTCTTGCTCTCCCTTTCTCTCCCTCTCTCTCTCCATCACGCCATATGGTTGCTGCTCTCTGGTTTATCTGTAAGCTTGTTTCTTCTGGAAGGGTCCAACAACATTCTGTCATGGGTTTCTGCATTTTTTTCCCCATTTGTTTATTTCATTATTTGTTTTATATTCGCAGAAGGAGGAAAACTGAGCCAACATGGAGGACTGATATCAGTGAACGTATTAGATATCTTTCAACTGTGAATGTCTGTTCTTTATGACAGGTTCCTGTAGATAACACATTATAACTGCATTTTATCCAACTGCTTTTTTGAAAATTGTATTTTATCTACCAGTGAAACATTATCTGTAATCAATTATCTCCTTACTTGTAATGCATACTTGCATAATAGCTGGAATACAATCTAAGTGTAAATCTATGTTTGTGCTGTCTGATTTTGAATAATGGTGCATGATATGGAAATTCTAGAGGCCGATAATAATAACCTATATTTGACTGGCCATGCTGTGTGAAGCTGATGCTGCTAGCTCCTTGTTCTACATTATAAGTTCTACAAATGCAAACTGCAGCCAAGTTTCCACAGTCACTGAAAGAGTAGATGAGCACAGACATCAACTTATGAAGGAAAATTGTAACAAATGAAATTTGGTTAAAGAAAATATTTCAGCTTGCTTACTTTATTACTAAGCAGACAGCATGAGTCTAGAGAGCTACTGGAATTCTGTGTAGCTCTACCGGAGTTTAGCCGGTGAAAATAAAATAAAAATTATTTAAATAGTAAATAGTTTAAGGTGCTATGTTTGGGCCACTTTTTCACTTAAATTACAGCATCAGCAGGGCTTCAAATGTCTAGCCACTCTGGCATGTGTATGTTGTGTCACCATGTCATCCATAATCTTAAATACAACTCCCATATTATTGTGTATCCCTAATTTAGAATAGGTTATTTGTGGTAATTGAACTACCAACCCCGGGCTATGTTTTAATATTATTCAACTTTTTGAACCAACTTTGCTTCAGGACCCTGTTCTACAGAACAGCAATAGAAATGGTGCAGTAGCATTAAGACAGGGAGAGTAGTATGGCCAGTGGTTTCTCTGCACCTTCTGAGTAACTGTATAAAATGATCTGTAATTTCCCTCAGATAAATCCTAATTTTTTTCACTAGCCTCACCCTCTACTTTGAGTCCCATATGCCATTTCCATGGTAACTGGGAAATGTTCCATGATTAACCATATGAAATATATGGACTAAAAAATTATACTTACCTGGACCTGAAGAAAATGGCAAACTGAATGGTTTTCTGAAACCAGTGCGCTGACCTGGTTAATGCACTAATCACGTGCCTTGCAGGGGTTAATTTTGAAACGACCTTTAAAAGCGCATGTCTACTTTGACATCAAACTTCATAATTGAAAAATTTTCATGATTGTTTAAAAATGAGCCCCAAAGGAGAGAGTCTGACGGAAACACCTAGAGTGGTCGCCAAGGCAGATTTATTAAGGCTATTTAACATCTGACCAAAACAGGCTCCCTGGGTTTAATTGTCTTGCAGAGAAACCCCCTTGAGTGCCTCTTGAGAGCACGCTCTTGATTGGACAGGGGACGGCATGAATTTATTGGAAGGCGTGACAGGGCCCTGCTCGAAAAACACAGCGCTACGGTCGGCTCCGCGCGAGTGTAGCCGCGCGCACGAACCCTTCAGGAGACACGTTCGCATCCCCCCGCGTGGCGGAGGGGGGAGAGCTCTCTATCAAATAAAGCCTGTCAGGGCCAAATGGAAACCTGACCTCATTTATTTTACACGACAAGAAGCCCAGGAGAAGCCGAAAAAGGAGCTTGTCTTGTGGACTTTTTTTCCTTCTTTGCAGCAGTTGCTACCAGTGTCCCAGACAGTGGCCACAGGGTTCACATCACCTGGCTGCGCCCTCTCCCCCAACGACACCCAGACATCTGCTCACTGGACTGATATCAGACCTCAAAACCCATTAAAAACACCAGTCCATCGTACTCTAGGGAGAGACAAACACGCTCGCGTCATCACCATCAATCGCACGCATTGCGAGAGCCTGCCGTTCCTGCTTAGCATGGCAAACTGCGCTCTTGGGCTCCTTTTAAAATAGCATACTTAATGTATAATGTGCCCAACTTGGGCCTACTGAGATGAATCCCTGGAGCCAATACACTCACTCCTCCACAATACCCCACAACAACTTAAGTCCTAAAAAAAATACTGAAAACATCTTGCTGACTATAATTGATAAAAAGAAGTTCTAAAGTGCTAATCCTCCATTCTTCCTGTGTTATCTGTAGCAATTAAAATAGCGAGCAAACCCATCCTTGTTGAGGAAGAGGAAGCGCCTTTCGCTTTCACAGCTGAAATCTAGAGGTTGTCCCGAGTGGCTAAGCCTGAAATAGTTTTTGCTCCCAGAGCTGGGTAAGCTCGGTAGCTAAGGTACTGCTAATTTGAGTCTGGGCTATATCGTTATCGGCCCACAGTGGTGGGACACAGTATGGTGGGCTGTAGTCAGCTAGCAGTCCTCGGGCTAACACTGCCAGAGCATTCACCGGGAGCCTACGAGGTACTAGTGCTAGCCCTCCTGTAGCGTGCTATGTAGGCTAGTGTTTTCTATGTGTGACGTGTGCAAGAGGAACAACAGGGACACAAGAACATGGTCACTGGCCATTCCAAATGGGAGAAAAAAGAAAAAACTAAATACTAATTGCAATATAAACATATCTAGACTGGACAAGACTTACCCTCACCAGCCAAGCTGACAATATACCCACAGCAGCTGTGAGGTAGACATATCAGAGCCCAGCGCAGCTGCAGTCTATTTAGGGAGACAAAAACGGCTCCATTTTGTTTGCGAGCAGCACAAACAAGTCTCATTCTCTGACTCCACGCCGGTCAGAACTAGCTCACAACCGGCTGTTTGTGGTCAGGGGAAGAAACCGAGTCACACTGATTGTAGGCTGCATTATGATCTACAGCAAGGTTAACAGAGGAGAGAAAAATTACAGGGGGGGGGGGGGGGGGGGGGGGGGGGGGGGAATTACAAAGCCTGAGGCTTTTGGATAAAAGTCTGTTTGAAAATGTGAAAGTGATGTATTGATGTTTCATTTGTAAAACAGCCCCTCGCCCCCACACCCCCAGTCTGGGCCTAATAGAGGACTCCCTTTACGTACATGCTGCACTCTGCGTCGCACATTTAAATTATTTTCTGTACTGTGCATCCCACATCAAGGGCCAGGATAACCAGCCTACCCTGTCATTCCACCAGACCCATGACAAAATTCCAACTGTAACTAATCTCAGCCTTTTAAAAAATCAAGGTGATACAGGGCATCTGTGTGACAAAACAAACTGCCGCTAGTAACTACTCACTACCAAGCTCACACTTTCATTGTGATCAAACAGAAACACTAAAATTACAGTCTCCCATCATGGGGTTTCTGATGTAATAATTCCTCATTCAATTCATGGACCAAGGTATACATCTTATTATCTACCTACTGTCCATTTTCACACAGTACAAAGCAGGAGGCAAGGTTGTGTGGCACATGCATACGAGCCATTCAGAGCAGGTTCAGAGCAAATTAATTATGTAAGAACAATCACAATGTTTTTAAAATTCCCAGCGCCGGATGAGGTAGTCTATATTTTCCATCATCAAACCCGGCCTCACGTTCTGCTTGTTGTTCACATCAAAACACAGTCTGGATGTGTTACAGTTACACACCCGGATGTGTAAACCCTGAGTTCATGAAATAACAGTCTGAAAGTAGCACAAAAGTTGAGAATTTGTCAAGGAGTGAAAATGGCTACCTAACTTCAGACAGACTGATTTTTTTTTTTTTGCTTTTTTTTTGAGGACAGCTTGCCTGCCAGGGCTGCAATTGTGGTCGGTTGGAGTAATTTCGAAGGCCGCGGCCTGTGTTCCTTTTTTGTGTGAGAAGTGAGGGTGTAGGCCTTAAACCGGACTCCGACCACCGCTGTGAGTCGCTAAAATTATGCATCGCAGATGCCGCAAGATCTCTGCGTGTTTGACCTCCATTTTGGATCTTTGATTGCATGTTAGAGCAGGGTGTACCAAGTGGCCTCACAAAAAACTGTCGGAATGTCACTGGGTCACGCAGGTCCCAGCTCACACCGCCATTAAAGGGGTCAAACCCCGTTATAGCCAGACACCTCGGGGCAACAAATGGCTGGCGAAAGCCAAGGGTCCCAGCCAGTGGCCACTGACCTCAGATTCCTGTCCAATCAACAGCTGGCCTTTGAAAGCAGAAAACCCTGGGAACTCTGGACTGAAGTAAACAACCTCGTAGTAAACAGCTACGCTAAACCTCCACCCAACAGGGGCCACAGTCTTCAGATTCCCTTCCAATACGCCACTGCCTTCGGATTCCTGCCAGACGAGCGACTGGTTATTGAAAGCAGAGAACAGAGCGAACCCTTAAACTCAGGGCTAACAGCTCTGCGCTGAACAGCGACGCCAGCGCGTGCTATTCCAGGGCGCGAGAACGCGAGCGGCCCTGCCAGGTGACGGCTGCTCGGCGGCTCCGACGCGCCCCGAAGGATCGGGCCGATCCCCGTGGCCAGCTCCGCTCATTTTATTCGTTTTCTGTCTTTTGCTTTCCCGGCAGTTTCGGTATGCTCGCGGAGGGCACCATCAAACACGGGCAATCAAAGGAGCAGGAGAGCAGCGGAGGAACAGCGCTGCGGGCGCTTCCTCGGCTGTTCTCTGCGCTTCTTACACAGACTCTGAGGGGAAACCTGTCAAACTTCTTCAAAAAATGAAGAAATAAACAGAGAGAGCGAGAGAGAACGGCTTTTGACACTGCAGCTGCTGCCTGCAAAGCAATCAATGCGATAACGCTTTTGTGCTTTTGTTACAATTCTTCTTTTAACTTCTCATATAATTTAGGAAACAAATTTCAAGGAGATATCAATTGTGATATCCGTTTGCTTCTGTTGTCTAGGCTCTTCTATTCAGTATTAAAGTACTTAATGAGCTTTTTTCATATTTTTCTGCAGTATGCTTTAAGGTATTTGGTAGCTTTGCTTCGTACAAAAAAAAACATTGAATGCAATTAACTGACGCTTAATTACAAACACTTCAGTGGCTCGTATTTGTATGCAATTAGCAAACAATTTGTGCGTGGGATATCTTATGAGGTCATCTATTAGAAGTACAGGACTTTGGGCTAGTCAAGACCGAGCTTGACACTATTCTACATGATGTCATGACAGTAGGCAAAATGAAGAAACTAAATGGGATGAATACTATTAAACATTATGAAATGTTCTTGTGTTACATTTCATGGAAAAATAAAACCCAGGATTATAATTTTGATGTTTTGCTGCTCCGGGACGCCCCTTGGTTAGACGTGTGACTGAAGACATCCAATAAAAACTTTGCCTGGGGGTTCACTATCAAAACACTTACTAGATTTCCCCAGAAAACACACAGAAATTAAGCCAGGCTCAGTTTACAGCAGATACACATCGTACACATCAAAAGATATAATTGCAGTGTAACACATCTGCTTACACTGAAGACAGTGTGTCCCTGAGTGTCCTACGGAACGCAGGTATGCAGGCTCCAGGCATGCAGAAATCTCTCAAGCGTTGCAGAGACCTCAAACTGTGTATCGACATCGATGATTAGCACATAAATGGGCCGGAGGTGAAAGACAATAGCTCCTCTGTGTTAGCTCGCCGCGCGCTCGCTTTCCCTTAGCTTTAGCACGACTCGCGGCCAAAAAAGGACAGGGAGACAATCCATTCCTGAATGTAAACACCACTGGCTTGATTTTGCATTGCTGGCCGAATTTAAATGTCAACCGCTCTTTCAAATGACTTCAGTCCAAGTCACACATTGGCCCAGAGCCCTCCCATAATCACCAAACATTGTACAATGGTTTTTTTTCTTACAGTGCTTCATAGAACATTCCTTTTTGTGCATCAGGCAAGAACTACTAGGTTTACAACAGGACTCAGGAACCATACGAGACTACAGCTCACTAAAAAGCTGGGTGTGCAGTGATGCGATCATGCATGAAGTCTATCAAAACATGGCTGACCCCCATGAACTGAATATCAACTGAGTAGCATGTTGTACCTTGTGGTTGGCTGTGCAATGCAGATGTTTTCATAATCAGCCAATCAAAGTGGGGCTGGACAGCAAGTCTCCCAGGCCACCGTCTACCGCAGGTGCTGTGCGCTGGTGCAAGTACCTAGAGGGGGAGGGTGGGCTGCACCAGATTGCGGGGGGCAACGGTCATGCAAATAGTCTCCGTTGGGTTCTGTCGTCAGTGGACCTCATGCTGGGCCCTGCGCCCGGTTACAATGGCCATTGTGATGTCAGCCATCTCCCAGACCTCCCCCTGTCTTTGACTTAAAGAAGACAATTCCATTCAATGAGGGATGAGAACCAGACAGAACAAGAGAGACAGGGACGGAGACCGAGAGCGAGACACCAAGGCGAGTCTGAGAAAAGAGAGATTAGCTGGGAATAACTGCTGAGGCTCATAGGGTTTCAGAGCTCAGTGCCTGCAAGAGGGACATTTTTCCCCTTCCTCGGTTTTTCATTCTCTTCTCAAGCCTGCCGAGGGACCTCTTCTTCTCTTTTCCTCCCACCCTCTCATTTCCCTTCTCTCTTTTCTTTCGCATGTAGGATATCAGCCCAATATGGCCGCCTTATATGTTCTCCGGAGCCTAAGAGTCTCCTCGCTTGCACGTAAGGGTTAGTTGCTGAGCAAAGTTAATTAGGCCCAATAGAGAAGATATCCCTCCATCTCTGTGGCTCCAGGCAGGATCATTTCTCTCCTCTGGGCTGCTGCTGCTCTGCCAGCCCCATTCTGTATCCACAGCCACTATTATCCAGGGACGTGCCTAACGAAAGAATTCACTGTCCAACAGTCAGTGATCGACAAGAGCAAATCAACATCTACCTGTCTCCTGCCACCCCAGAGAAAAGTTTTATTCCCTCACTTTGAGTTATGAAACTGTTGCCATATCATAGACGGAATTATGGATTATGACATCCAGTGGCGTGTCCAACTAGGACACCAAGTTCCAATTACCACAATACTTTCACCTGACAAAATGTATGAGAGTACAGCACGCTCGGGCAGAAAGACATTATCAAGTAAAATAATGTTCTTGACTATTGAAGTCAAGTTAAAATGTTTCACTTCTGAAAAGAAATTTAACTCTGATAACCATGCTTTGGTGGCATGGCGGCCATTTTGCAATCTCTATGGCGAAATGCGACAAAGGCTTTCCACGCTGCTATAGCTGTATTATTCCCCTGGATCCTTTACTGCAGCGATGATGGTGCAGGAAGACTGCCCCCCCCCCATTTAGAAGCCTGCACAGGGTAAACCGCGAGCGCCGAATCCCTAACCCCGTGTGTTGACCGGGATACAGGGGAACGCTGTAAAGTGATTATGGGATGGACCGAACACGGCCTGCTGCGGTGTGCAATCTGTGCCCCGCCGGCCGAGCAGAGCCCCCGGGCTCCAGGCTTCCGCCGAAGGCTTAGCGCTCGCGCCGGCTGCTCTCTCGGGTCCTGCGCAGCGCCGCCGCGGCGGCGAGGGGCACGGCTGCTGCTAGCCTTTAAGCGCTAGCCTGGGAGCGCCCGGGAGACTCTCGCCTTGTAAGGGTTTAATCGCAGCCACATCTGGAAACTTTAGGAGTTGCGGGCACACCTCGAAGCCCGTAAACTTTAACGGCCTTCTCATGCACGCGCAACATCTGCGACCTGTGCTCCTCTGCTAAACTTCTGCCAGACATTAGAAACCTTTAGTTTCAACTCCTAAAAAAAAAAGGTTCATAGAGAGGGCGCCAATTTAAATGTATTGTTTTAACTTCAGAATCAAAGCGAGCTTATTTTCATTTTCTACATGCATGTACTGCACTGCTAGAGACTGTTCCCGCTGAGAAACTTCCGTTTTTTAGCGTTAGCTACGTCCATAAAATAAAAACAAGGACGCCTGCTGTGATCACAGCAAACATTGCTAACATAAGATTTAGTCGAAAACCTGAAACTACAAAGAAAGTTGGTTCAACCTATTTATCTATTCTTAACGTAACATTCACTTATTGTTTCTAGCAAGGCAACAACACAGTAAATGTCCAGTGTCAATATAACTCTAAAAGAGTACATGTGAGTCCAATAGGAACCATGTGTACTCTGCAAAAGTTGACTGAACTCTGAACATTTTACTGTATACAAAGCCCCATTTTTATGTTAGTGTACATGCATTTTTATGAAGGTCACACCAGAGAACTCAAGGGTAATTCGCAGTTTGCTGTTAATAGTGCCGCGAATGCATGTTTGAGAAACACAATAACCGCTCTTTCTTAACGTAGTTAGTCAGCTTCAACTTACCCTGCAACCGAGTACCTTTGCAGAGCTGAGAAACAAAGATCACTCTTCCTTACTCATTGCTGAAATTGGACTATGCCAGAACAGAGCTGAGGAGTTGGGGTGGTGCATTGTTCTCGTGTTGTGAAGTGGGGATTTGTGTAGGTTGTCACCACCCCGGTACTCCACACCAGTGTCAGAGCCACACGGTGCCTCCCACAACACTGATGTCACTCTACAAGGTGCTAATTAATGCAGATAATGTACAAAAAATAAAATGCATTGTGAGCCCCATGGTGAATCCAAGCAAGCCATAACATAACAAGCACTAACCATAACACTTCAAGCCAATAACTTTTTCTATTACGGTATTAAGTAAGCTCACATTACCGGGTAGTGCTGAAGGGTTGGTTTCTCATTGGATGTTGGCTGCTTGCACCACCTCTTGAAATGTGCTACTTGATGAAAACTCAATTCAAATAAGGTGACTACCCACAAGTGACTTGGAGGGTGCTAGTCAGAGCAATTATCAGCGCTTGTAGGGAATGACACTCCACAGGTATTAAGGCTTTAAGCCATATAATGATTTTGGCGTCCGATTGCTGAGCATTAGAAAGAGCTGTGAGAAAACTCAATTACAACAGCTTAAAAAGTTTATGGGGTGCATCAGGCCTTACAAACAATAGTGAACTCTTCTTACCTCTTTTGAAGTAAAGTGGCATCTAACTTCTCTTGCATGTTTATTAAACAAACTCACATTTTATTATTTTTTTATTGGTCTATAGGACCAATGCATGTAATGGTACCTTTTTAAAAATATAATTATAAACTTTATATTAACATAAATACTGATTTTTTTTCTAAAATGTATTGCCATTAACAAAAAAACAAAATTACAAAACCTTACATACACATTCACACACAGTACTGGCACAAATAAAGACAAAGTTTAATACTCTTTAAGCTTCATCTGTGTCCTTCCGTTGTTTCTCTGAGCCACTTTCTTCTGTAAAAATGCAATTGAAACAGCTATCTTCTTAACAAGTGGTAATGACGTCACGCTACCGTCAGTAATTAGATAAGTATACAAGCTTTCGTTGCGTGAATATAATCAATGTATGCAGACAAATAGTGACCAACTATATACATGTTCAAGCTGAGAACAAAATTTCCAACAGTAAGATATATTAGACTGCTCAATCACGTAGGTAAGAACTAATACCGACGTAATTGTGCAGTCTAATATATCTCACTGCTGGAAATGTTATACCTATGTAATTTAGCATTCTAATATATCTTACAGTTGGAAATTTTATAATCAGCAAGTAATAATTATTACTTGCTTAACACAAATTGTAATTATTTCTTCAGTTTTGTTTTATGTTGAGATGACATTAATTACATAATACATTTTAATGCCAAAAAGATAGTTGCAAAACATTGCATTAATCATCAAAATCTGTTTATAAATGCAGCGTTTCCATAATTTGTGCCAGTACTGAATATATATATATATACACACACATTTTTTTTGTTAAATCAATGAATACAATCTCTTACCTTAAATTGGGAGCACAGCAGAGAGCAAAGGGAAGCCATTTTAGATTGAATGGAAAAGCCACCAGCAGCAATGTGCAGAAGGGAAAGAGAACAAACACTGAATTAGTTCACATTCATTTACTTGCGACATTCTCAATTTTCAATGAGAAAAATTGGGAAAATTTCTCCTTCAAGGACAGACTGGAATGTACTATGGCACATGTAATCCTGGGGGGTTTTACTGAAAACACTCAAAATAACACATAACAAAAAAAAGTGTTTGTTAAAAACAAACAATCATTATAAACCTGGCTGTTTAATAAAAAATAAGAAATAATACATTTGGTTCTTTCTAAAACAGTGTAAGCAGTTACTGGCATGAGAAGAATCTGTCAGTCACTCTGTCACTTAAATGTAATCATTCCATTGTAGAGTTTCAGTAGGGCAATGAGTAATGGCTGGGAACCTGAAAAAAAGTCTTAATAGCCCGTCAGCTCTGGTGAGATGAGGAGTACATTTATTGTAGCTAATCTGACAAACTGTCATCTTTCCTTCTTAATGCAAAATGAATGGAATCACGCGTCTACGTAGGATGAACGGGTATCATTCAACCTTTCACACATCTGTCTGAACACAATGGCCTACCCGACATGGCAATCAATGTCAAACATTCCTAGATGTTCCACTTCCATGCTGTATATAATAGAGCGATATTTTATGTCCAGGAGCAGTATTATTCAAATATATTAACTTAATTATATAATTATCCTTAAGACAGGCATGAGACAGTTTTTTTTTCCCATTTATGGATCGTTTCAAACCACCACTATGTCAACCACACCCAGGTATAGGATCCACTGATACATTCACCAGGAAGCCAGTGGCTATTTTCCACACCACAAGGGTCGCAGCATACTATAGGAGAGCCTGTATCTGCTGAACGACAGCCAGCATTGATAGAAGAGGAGGAGTATCCCCCACTGACACAAACTAGTAACCTGTAGATGTAGCTACTGATATTTGACTCTACTGGTTTCACAGAAACATTAATTGTGGTCTAACCCTAGCCCTCAGTTTGTTTGAATATGCCGTATGAGCCAATATGTATTTACACTGGTCCAGTCTAAATACAGAGTCAAGTTACACAGAATATACGTTTGCAAATTAATCTGCTTCTAAATGGGTTACTCCAGAGGTATTTTTGTGCTTTGTATGGAAAACCAATAAATCAGCTTCATGCGAAGCGATCTGAACTTCAGAGTTTTCGCACCATAACACACACTGAACGAAGATAGGGAACGCACAAATCTGCGATGCATCATTCTCCATGAGATAAACTCGATGATGCAGATCAGTCTACTGTGGGCATAATCCATTCCAGTGACAAAACATTAGGGCTGTGGCAAGTGAATGGCTTTCCCCCAGTCAAGGTTAATTACGTAATCCTGTTTACGGCAACGCCGAGAACAGGGGAGATAAACGAAACAAGATCCGCAGGATTACGGAGATGTAGCTACCTTTCTGCAAAAAAAAAAAAAAAGAATGTCGTCATGCCTTTGTTGCATGAGCTGTTAATAGCGGTAGCTTCAGTGATATTGTGTGTGTTCGTCGGTAATTGAATTTCAGCCGGATTAAAAGATTAACCATATCTCTGGTTTCATCTCACTTTTTTGATTCCGAGGTCAAAACGTAATCCACGATGCAAACATTAAACCAAGTAGCGACACTTTAGGCTACGTGTTAAATCACATGCTCCAAATTCTCAGCATTCGGTAGCATTCCCGGTCACCTGGTTTTTAGGAGAATTCCCCTTTTTCCCACCGTGTGGATGGGATGGGACAGGGGGTCATTTTCGTGTCACGGAAAGCTCCCGATCTAATAAATCACGAGAATAAGCAGGTTTTTTCTTTTTCTTTTTTTTTTTTAAGAACTGTGCACCACTGTGAGGTCCCTCTTCTTGATTCGTCCTTTTGTTTATTGACTGATTCATGAACACAGTTGGGACGGCCCCGGGGACAAGGCCTGGCTATGCATGGGGGGGGGACACAGAGCGTCTCTGTTAGAGCAGGGAAGGGGAAGGGAAAGCACAGGGGTGAATATGGAGCTGACGGCCAAATGCTTTGCGCCCCCCCCCCCCAAACCACTCGGAATTCCAGCGTACATCGGCACAGAACACTCGCTCATTCATCCTTCTAATGAAGTCCGAATTCACAATGACCAAAAATAAAAGTGTGTGTGTGTGTGTGTGTGTGTGTGTGTGCATTCATGTGGGTCGTGGGGGTTTTGGGATGTGTCAGTGGGGCAAGTTCCTGTGTGGAAAACAACAGGACACAGCAGGGCCCTACTGAGATTTAAGTGAGCAGCATTTAACCAATCAGTGTGTGTGGACACTGTGAGGTCCGTGGGGGTCCACATGGCGAGTGACCACACCGTGATGCCTTTTCTCAGCAGCTGGTCGGCCGTTCTTTCTCTGCGCTGAAACCTGGGAGTTTGTCAGCCGAAAAGCTGGAGAGGTGGGGCAGGGAGAGCGGGAACCCGTAGCGCTATCGGCGAAAGCATATTCTGGAATTGCAGACTGCGGACGATCACAGCGAAAGCACTTTAGGTGCCGCCCGCAGACTCGATTGCTTATTGCAGGCTTCACATTCTCAGTCCTTGGGGCACCGCTTTTGAAGTGAACTTTCAGTAAGTCTAAAGAAACCTGTACACAATGCTCAACTGTCAAAGTGCCATTATTTTGGAGCACTCTGGTGAAGGTTAAGTGCTACGCAGGTGGTGTCAGCACTCAACTTGTGTGACTCCAGGAAAGGCACAGCCCCACACGTCTTTCAATGTTTCAGACCTTTCCAACTCCGAAACCCATCGCATTCAACACCCAATCACATGTAACCAGATGGCACTGCCCCTTAGATTAAAGTCTCCCATCGTTTTACAACTGTTTTCGGCAAATTAGTATTCCCGGTTTCTCTTTTCCTCCCCAAGTAAAGCCAAGCACAAACTCACAAATGACAGCAGCCAGTGCCTGGGAAATCAAAGGGAAATCACGGAGGTGCGTAATGTAGATGCGTAGTGTAGGGTGTAACCGCCCTTCCGTACGAGCGCTGAAGCAGGTGTAGCGCGAGCGTCGCTCAGCGATTCAGCGCCTCCTGCTTTACCTGGGACCCTCCTGGCACTGTCGGCCATGATGACCCTCTCTGTCCACAGGCGTGTGGTCCTGACTGAGGTGGCCTGCAAGGTACGTGAGCCCGGGACGTTTCCTTCTAGCCTACCGCTGTCTGAAACGGCCCTGACAGCGCCAACGCACTACACAGCAGGGTCTTAGATGCAAAAATAAATAAAGAAAGAATCTCTTTTAAGAAGACTCCTCGTGTTGAAGACACGCCTGATCCAGGGTCCGGCATTCAGACTGCCTCTCACACACCTTCTCTCTTCTTTTTGGGGCTTGTTTCTCCCCCTCGGGTTGGCACGGTTGCTAAATGATAGCACATTCTGATCCCCGGCGCTCCTTGATCCTCTTGACTACCATCACGCGGGCACATTAGGAGGGTGTAGTACGATTACACGATCGGCGTTAAGGCATTTTGCAGAAGCGTTCAGCCAAAGTGACTTACAGAAGGTGCCATTTAACACAAAAGAATAAGGACGGGGCACTGAAAAAAGCCAGGCCCAGCCAAACCCCTCTGCTGGAAAATGAGAAATGAGAAAGGATAGAGAAGGTCTGCAGTGTATTGAGGAGGCAGTATGTGTCACACTAGGTTGGGGGGAGGATATGAATAGAGGTGGTGTTTAGCAGGTGGGAAGGTGGGTTGGGGTCAACATCCAAACTTTATCCCATTGAGGCCAGCCAAGAAAAGGCATAATCAATCCGGATGAGACACTTTGTACCAGCCAGTAAATGTGGGAAGGGTAAAGGCGATTGTGGGGAAGGAACAAAACAGAATCTCCTGTACTCTCCTCAACAGGACGGCTCCCACTCAGAATCACCTCTCGAAAACCTCTCATTCTTTCTGTCATGGGCGGCAGTCTCGGCTCGAGAGGTTTCTGTCCCCTTTTTAAGAAGGGATTAGAGGAGAAAACAAAACCAGCGCTTCAAATGGACTCAATTTAAAATAAGTCCAAGAAGCCATTTTGCCAGGGATTCCGAAAACCGTTGCAGCAAGAAAAAAATAATAATAATTTCTTAAATAATAATAATATATATATATAGACACATTCTGCTGAGAAGTGAATTCGCCTTCAGCCACAGTAGCTTGTGCAAGATACCGTTTTGCTACAGTGAACAATAATTGCAGGAGGCAGTTTAAATCTCATTCTCCTGCTTTGAAGCCAGACTCAATGTCACAGGAGCCACTGTAAAAGTTCATCTAAAGCAAACATGAACTGAACTGGTGTGATTGTATTGACCCTACTAAATCTGAAAACAAAAACAAATCAAGTCTCGCCAAGCAAAAACCCCACCGGCATTTTCTTTTTAAAAAAACAGCTCCACGAATCGCCATGAACGCCCCCACCACTTCACCCCTCCTCAGCCTTGCACCAGACACGACGACAATTAAGCGGTTAGGAGACATGACGCAGCCCGCGCATCGACCGCTCTCAGATAAGAGCCCTTTCATGCGGTCAGGCGACCTCATACAATCAGTCACAGTGGAAAAAGACAAAATCAACATTTCGCTTGGAAATGCCAGATGCTCCCTGACCACAGCGGACTAACACATGGTGTCAGTTGTAGTTCAGTGTTACGCTACAATAGGGGGACAGAGGGCGAGTGGATACACGCGAAAAAAAAAAGAAAAGATTTTTAAAAAGAAGTGAAGGGCGGTGAGTCACTCCATCTGACGGCCATGGCGACACGTCCCCTACGCTATCAGGGAGTGCCAACGGGGACCGGCCGTGGCACGGCGAGTCGCAGCGTGGCACGACATGGCCCGGCCCGGCAATGCCACAGCACAGCTCGTTAAACAGTACACCACCACCTACATCCCACTGGTTTCCATGGCAACCAGGGTCGACTGCAGACAAGCTCAGTTCGCCGTTTCCACAGTACACCAAAAAGTTTAGGATGACATGATATGTACCGTTATGCAAAAGGGAAATCAATTGACATTGTTCTTTAAAGCAAAACTGGGGTTACTTAGCTGATGACAATAATAATGGAAATTAAGAGTACAGTAATAGCACAGCAGCACGGACACTTCACTGTTAATGGCAGTAGCGTAATGTAATGGCAATGCTCAAGAGGCACTCTTTTTTCCTTGTGGACATTAACACGGAACTCAGCTGACACGGTAGAAATGGAACATCACCCAACTGCCACTGCGGGCTGTCTTTTCCCTCCAGCCCGGGAATGAGGTTTCATTACGTTTCGGTTCCCGCGGAAGGGCTTCGGTTTGTTCCAACAGTCAGCGTGTCTCCTCTCAGACTATCGCTGCTAATCTGCCACCCCCCCTTTCCCACAATGCAGTGCTTGCTGGCTACATCACTGCAGCTCAAAGTAGAGACATCTCATCTCGCTTCCACCCTCAGAGCCAAAGTTTAGTAAAAGCTGCAAAACTTTTAATTCACTTCTCGTCCTTGATGGTTGAGTTACCACGGACTGAGATGCTACTATTCTACAGCGTTTCAAAAGCCCGTTGCCATTCACACGCATAGAATGGGAACACTGAGACGGGCAGGCCTACTCGTCCCTACCAGCTCCATCCCCAAAACACTCTGGCCCCACCCCAATGTCAGAGGACGATAAGATGGCACAGCCACCATGAAGACAATCCTGGTGAAGACAAGATTTCAAAAAAAAATGTATTTCTTAATGTATAAACCGTGTCATTATTCCTAACAGTGAACAGATGAGAAATTCCACTACAATTCCACTCCCATCATCACTGTCATCGTCATCCCAAGAGGAGGTAATAGTAGTAGCACAGTTTTATTAAGTACGATGTCTCTACTGCCAAACTATGACTATGTACTGATCCTAATAAACATGTGGTGTTTCAGTGCTTGTGACTTGTCTAACACGGCCTGTTGCTGCTCTGTGACAGGCGGAACACAGACTCCAGAGAGTCCTTCCTTTCAGAGCTGCAAGGTCACCGCATCAAAAAAGACCATACCTATACAGGTGACCGATCATCCCTAGGATTGACTTATCAGGTGTAACTTGGTCAAACCCTCCCTGGGTGATGCTATGTAGCGAATCACAAACTGCAGGGGGCCAAACGATTAATTAGACCGAGAGTCCTTAATCAGGCACACACCCATCGCTCTCAGAATATCCAAATTAAGCAGAGCGGTAGAGCTGGCACAGGCTGAGGAACCAGGAGACTGCGAGTTCAAATCCTTGCCGATAATCCCCCCCAAACACGGCTCTTAATCGGGGTTTGCATCAGTCTGCCAATACGAAAAGGTTACCGTCTCAGAACGTAAGCCGAGTAATCCCCGCCGGACAGGGGTCTGTGCTCAGCATTTAAACAACGTAAGCCAACACGTCAGAACAAAATCTATACACAATCAATAGTTCAGAGCCAGGAAAAGGCTTGCACAGTTTTTACATTCCTTTATTCGAAGGGGGGGTGGAGGAGGAGGCTACTCCTTTTTCCATGTTCCTTTCTTTTCCAGTCAGAAAGGATTTTTCTAACCCGAGTCAGAGCATTCTCTCTTGATACGACTGCCCAAAGCCCACTGTAAAATGAATAATTTATGAAGTCTGGAAGCCAAATGAAAGTTAAAGGCTGGCAGGCACAGGAGTCATGCATGGAAATATAAAATATGAACACTTTATCAACTCTAAAAGGTCCCCTTTCTCTTAGAGACATCGCTGTGCTAGGCTGCGGAAGGACAGCAAAAGTGTGTGTGTGTGTGTGTGTGTGTGTGTGTGTGTGTGCGCGTGTGTGTGTGTGTGTGTCCTCGCTCCACACAAACGAAGCCGCTGTTCTCAGAACACCCTGGCCACTGGGAATGACATTTCTGACAGACACGGGTTAATGAACACACAAAACAAAAAAAAAACATAAAGCCCATTGGCGGATGCTATAATCTTTACGACAGGATTCACTGAATTCTTAATCTAACCTTTTTTTCATGCGGAGGCTATTTTCGTAGTTCACTGAGACGGACAATAAACAGAAGAGACGACCAGAACCCTCCCTATGCTTGAACTGGCTCAATACCATGTTTCCAATGAAAATGAATAAATCCACCTGTACCGAATAAGCTACAAAATGTCCTATAGTTCACTGTGTTTCCGCTCAAAATGTTTTGTAAATCCTGCTGCCTTGCGCCTGGTGTTCGGACAGTACCAATGCATTTCTCCTACCCAATTATTCTGTCTATCCTGCTACGTTCCCCATAACTAATTCTCTTCAGCAGAGATTACTTGTTGCCTCAGATGGTTCCAAAGACTGTCTATGAGCTACACGATATAGGTTAAAAAGGCAGAAGATGATCTCTACCAGTGATTATTATCAATTTACAATTCAGCTGACATATTGTGGTACATAAGTGTTCTTGCAAATGGTAACCAACTCCAAACGTCCAAACTATTTATTTTTGAGTTTTCAAAACATTTATTTTATCAGAGGAGGGAAAATTGACAGTAATAGTTTAACAGAAATGTCTTGCAATTGACAATTGACCACCCGTATGAAATATGAAACATAACAGACTCTCAAGAGATTCTGAAAATGCAAATACGACAGTGAGTGTCAGGCTTCTACTCAAGAACAGACACCATTACTGCCAGAGATCATCAGAATCACCACCGAATAGGGGCACTTAATCTCTCAGGAAAAAAAAGAAATCGATACAGCATAGTATTGCAGTACTTTGTTCTGAGATACAGTGTCGACAAGGTGGCACTAAGTATGGACGTTTTATGGACATATATACGCTATTTTTATTATTTGAATGCACGACGCAAAGGTGGAAGAACCACCCTCCACATTCCCAGGCCTGCTCAATGCGCGGGTTCATCTACACACTCCCATCCCAACAGTGCATATTTTACGGACCAATGAGTCCCAATGTGGCCACGCTGGCCTCCTTTTTAATAACACGTTCACACACGTTTATTAGTGTTGACAAATCTAGTAAAATGTGTTTGTGTAATGTATAAAGCAGCTATTAATAATTTGTTACACATCACAGCACTGGAATGTAACACCCAGTTAATTATGACCAGCATAATGTCTTATCTGTGACTATTCCAAAGGTCCACTGTTTCCAAAGCACCATGTACAGACCTTGTGTACAATGCAAATGGTTTTTCCCCCCACAGTTCAGCTCAAATTCTTGCAAATGAACCGCCCATTTACACACAATCTGATTATACAGCATGTGTCTGAAGTATCATAATTAGCTGTAACCTGAACTAAAAAGTCGATCAGCTAGGGCTGGGCAATAAATCCACATGAATAACTATCGCAATATAGCTTAACATTAACATTACCACATTAATGATGATAAAATCATGAGCATAATCTTCAATATAATAAATTGTGTCCTGCCCAAATTCACATTGCACACAGTGTCGGATCAGATCACACCGACAGCAAGCAGGCAAATCCTACACGAATACCCAATCACGTACCACGAATAAACCTAGGCAACTATAACCTAGTTGAGATACACACAACTTCTGCAACTAGTGAGAAAGCACACTAGTTGATAGCAAAATAATAAGTGAAGACAAAAGCTCAAGTGATCACACAGAAAAGGTCCCCCCCAAAGCATGAAGAAATTGTTGACAAGAAGGGTCAAACAAATTGTGTCTCTTGTAAGTGGGTGGGCTTCTCAAAAGTCAAGGTACAGAGTAGCGTGTGTTGCAAAATATGCCACAGACCAGTGGTGACCAAGACATTCCGCACAACAAATCTTTTCCACCCTCAGAAACAGCACCATCTGCTAGTGCAAAGTCAGAGTTTGAGGCATCGTTAAAGTATTAGTTGCCTGAACACCAGCCAAGATACGAGTACAACTGCTGTGAGCGATGTGCGACTCAAGCAAAAAACAATTACCGCTGCTTTTTACTAGCGCGTTATCGTACAGTCTCACTAAAGACATGCTACCCATCAGCACCGAGGAAAAGGATTCAAGAAGCTTGCACAGGTTCTAAAAATATTTGAAAAATATTTTAATCATGAGGTGTTTCTTAAATTGCACAGCAGTAAATTTTGACAGAAAATGTTCTATTTTCAAGAAATATACTCTGTTACATTTCATTAATGCTTATTTATTTCGATTTAGACTTGCTCAGATATTATGTTTAAAGAAATTACACTTACAATTACAAGTTTTTTGTATGCATATCCTACTTATTCAAATTTGGACTTTCAGAAAAATACTTTGTAGTGTTTGTAATGTTCAGAAAATTAAGTCATTTAGAATTATGAACCTCCATGACCCTAATGTTTTCTGCATTGTTTAATATCAACTTTTATCGTCATCAACTGATAAGAAAAAGAACATCATGATAAGATTTTGGCCAGCCCTATGGTCAGTATTTTTGAAGTAGAAAATGTATATATAAAATTACAATTTTTTAAAAAAGTACACAGTAGATGGGGTGTATGGTGAGTCATTCTTTTATGTTAGGAGATAAGCACACTGAAGTTATGTTCTGGGATAAAAGGTCTCTGATTAACTATTCCACATGATACCAAAGCTAACTTCCTGTTCTTTTGACATAGTCTATTCTTGTGCAAAATTTCTCGCTCAGCAGAAGGAAAAATCCAGAAGCGAAGCCTTTTCAGACCGAGAGAGGAAGTCAGCCACTCCACTGACAGCAACTGAATGTCAAAGTCACAAAGGAAAACTGAAGAGTAATGGCATGCGCTGCTTAGCTGGATATGTTTCGATAAGCCAATAAGCAAGAGTCATTGGCAAATAACTGTTAGACTGTCTTCATGCGGGGGAAAAGACAAATAAGTTGAATCACCACTGATTACGTGGGCAATAACACCAATGGGCCCAGGTGAGCTTAAAAAAGTTACATTACCGCACAGCGTATCTTTCAGACTCTTATTGAATAACACAAACATTTTGGAAAGCATTGCCATTTATCTGGTGATTGGGAACTGGGGGTTGGGTCTGTCGTTGGAGGTGGCTGAACAACGCTGGTGAGTTTTTGGCTGGACCCCAAAAGCAGGGCCAGCCCTACAAACGCAAATGTCTGTGACTGAGTGACTGAGTGAGTGACTGAGTGAGCGATGAAGTTACACCATTGGTCGGCCGAGTTATGAAGCTACACCACTGGTCGGCTGGTCCAGCCATATACTAGTTTTTGACCTGGTCTTGTTTAGTTTCATTTAAGACACTAAGGAGGGATTATTTCCAAAATGTTTGTGTTACGTAATTAAAGAGTGTAAGTATACAGTATGCAGGAGCATAACTTTATATATTTACTCTTTCCTCCAAGCACCTGTTTTTTTTTTTTTTTTTTTTTTTTTTTTACTTTTGCCAGGTCTGAAAGCCTCATCTTCCTTCCCAAGTGAGCTTAGAAAAGAAGAGGGACCATATAGTTACAAGTGTTTCACCACAGGGGATTTATTTTCGTGCTTGTTATTAATGCACTTTGTGGTTTTTTTTCCTCTTTTTTTGCTGCACAGCACGTAGGTAGAGTTACGAAACAAAACAAATAAAAGCGGTTTCGAATTTGCTCAATGTTTTGAGGGCAAAGCGAAACTTTTGTGTCCCCTCAGGGATGAAAGCGGACTTTTCCACTCTGCCCTCCCAGCGGTTTGTTTTATCGAGGAGCTCGGCTCACGGACATGGGAGTACTGTAAACACCGGACAGAATACCACGTTACTAAACCAAGGAGCGCCCGTCCAGGAGCCCCCGCTGCTGAGGCCGGGACAGGGACGAGGAGGTCAGGAGGCGCGAGCGCAGAGAGCTGTTATCCGCGGGAGCGCAGCGCTCACGAGGCCGGGCTCCTCCCGCTCTGGGCGGTGTTTTTTTGCATCGCGGAGCCCGACGGGCCTTTGCTGTGGTTTTTGGCCGCCGATCGGGTCTTCACCAGCGTGGTCCTCTCGACCTGGCGTTTGCGGTCAGGGCTGAGAAACAGCGGCGGGTTTTCTCCAGCACTCTCATTGATTTCTCTGCGCAGGAGGTGGCCGTCTCCCATGTGGAGCCGAAAGATTCAGTGGTGCAGAGTGATACCACACTGAGATAAGGCTGTAAACAAGGACTCGCGCTTTTGCTCAGCTAGTCATTATGTGGCCATATTTTCTCATATTGGTCTCTCGCTGGCAGTATTTTTAAATCTGTTTATGCTGCCAAGAAAATGTCAGTTTGTCGTATTTATAGTTCAGAGCACATTCTGTCACGTGACTATCTGTTGTTAGACTTGTCTTCCTGCCTTCCGTCTGAGAGGGTTATTAAAACATGATTGAACTGTGACATACCCACATATTGCTGTGGAAACTGCCAATTAGTGGCTCCATTTGTTTTACATGGATCAACTTTCTTCCAATTTGGACTTGGTAAGTGGATACAGCGCAGTCTGCCTTCATCATATTTTAATAACCCTGATGCCAGGCTTGGACTAGTAAGCACACACAGAGACTGGGAACTGGACCAAGGCAGGTCAAATATTTGTCCACCCGTGTGAAAGTCCCTTTTTTTCCGGCCCAAGGGTCCTGCGGGCCTCTCCCAGAGTCGAAAAAGGAACATGGCGGCGGAGCATTTTGTA
This sequence comes from Anguilla anguilla, assembly GCF_013347855.1. Taxonomy (NCBI): domain Eukaryota; kingdom Metazoa; phylum Chordata; class Actinopteri; order Anguilliformes; family Anguillidae; genus Anguilla; species Anguilla anguilla. Next base: position 21,182,248 of record NC_049209.1, read on the forward strand.
TCTTTTCGTATCTTATCAGTCAGCGCGAAAAAGGGAAGAGCGCCGCTCTCATTTTTCCGGCACAAAAAATCTCTCTCTCCTCCGGTCGAGCGAGAGATTGCCGAGATTCGCATCCATCAGCTGTCATGTAAAATACAGACAGCGGCTCGGGGAGCCTTCCGCGATACCATCGCCTTCCCCAATGCAGCTGTCAAAATAACCCTTCTCTTGTTTTCAAAGTTCACAGTTTATGCCCTCGTTTTAACAAGGTTTTTTTTTTCTTTTTTCTTTCCTTTTTTCACTCTTTCTTTCCTCGTGACAAACGCTCTGCTGTCTCACAGCGAGCCGGCGTGGCAGACAGGCAATATCTGCCCGCTGCGGCTTCTGGTCTCTCTGATTTAGTGCCGTCATCGCCCGGTAACTGCTGTTCGGCGAAGCAATTTCGGCCCGGCTATGCTGAGTGGCCGTGTAACACTTTATTAGGGAAATCTCAAACCCGGCGAACTTTCCCCAGATCGGGAGGCGGGGTTATGAATTGGGAAAAACCGACGCCGGGGGACCCTAAACGAGAAATAAATACTTCCCGCCGGGTCTTCATTGGCATTGCGCTTATGAATGCAAATTGCTGCACAGCCAGGGTCTTTCCCGCAGTGAAAAGTCTTGGGCGAGCCTCCTCGGTGTTTTTTCAAGCTGCTTAAGCTATATATATGAAAAATCGAGCAAAAAAACAACCTGCAAAACAATTAGAAATGGTCTGTGCATTTTTTATTGGTACAATTTGGCCGTGAGTGACACTGCATTTCAAGTTTTTGTTCAGTTTTGACTGCTTTCAAGTTTACATGCAAAGCTAAATTAACTACAGTAGAATCCGCTTAATTGCATAAAGGAACGAGACAGTGGACAGACTGCTGATGACCACGTGTGCCACTCAGGAGTCCGCCATCGGTGTGATTTTCAACAGAAACCGCCTACCTTCAGAAATCTTGCTGGTTTTGTGGCTTTGTAGGGCAGTCGTCCGTTTATTTATGCTGCATCTGCTGTCTTTAATTTGTAGCTCATTATGCGATGCAATTGGACATAATACCACGAACAGTGTTTCCCATACAATGAAGTCATTTGGGCCGCCCGCCCAAATAGATTTCCCCCACCCAAAAAGATTTTTCGGCATTTAGTTGTTTATTTCTATAAGCAACCAACGATACTTCTGTATTTGTAACAGGCGACTCTCGTTTTGCTGCGTGAGATGGCCCTCCCCCCTCCCTCTCATAGCCCGCGTAGGGAGAGCAGAGCAGGAAGGACTGCGTGAAGGCAAACATAATTAGAAGGACAGTTGTGCGACCGTATCTGTGCCAGGTAACCAAATATTTGAAGTCTTTCAAAACCTGTAAAAAGTGCCGTGGTTAAGCGGTTGTTATGCATGGTTTCGTCAAAAGAACATGTCCTCTGCCCGGACCAAGACTGCAAAGTAATCAACATTATTTGTAATAATGTTAGCTAGCATTTAGCATGCATCAGCGTTCACCCAGCTAACATTAGCTTTGATAGCTAAAGAAAATGTCAACTTTATACTTTTGACAGAGATGAGTAAAGAAAAATTCTTTAGAAAAGAAGGGTAGAGGAAGAGGAGGGAGAGACTGCACCACAGGCTGCCATAACATTACTGTTATAGTAACAGTTCCGGATGACAGTTAGGCTTACTTACTTCAATTGAAATTGAAGAAAATTATTGTGTTTGGAAATAAGGGCATTTTGGATATCAGGTACCAGTGAATTTAAGGCCCTTAACTTATGTTTAGAATTTGTATGCAATTACATTATCCTCCGAATCATTCTGATAGCATGAAGGTTTGTCTGTAACTGAGACAATTACTCCAAAAGTACTTTTAGTTTGGGTTCCTTTTCCATTCTGTTCATTCTCTATGTTGCCGGTACAACACGACAGAGAGAGCAGTACAGATTTCATTTTCATCTGGAGACACATCCAAAGTAAAAAATAAATAAATAAAATTGCCTTAACTCAAAATATCAATAAAGTGTCCAAACACAAAATGTGAACTCTGTCTGCGCAGCAAAATGTAATAACCCCTTAACAGGTACAATACAATTTAATAAACAGTAGAAACAACCCCCCCCCCCCCCCCCGCCCCAAACACATACACGGAGTCGACCGCCACAAATAAATTCCCAACCTGTGGGAAACACTGCCATGAAAATATCCAAAATATATGATAATGGTTTATGCAAATGCACAATCTCTACAATGGAATGAATGGGACATGGATCAGGACTTGGAAATTCTCAAATACCAAATTGTACAATAATCCATTTTGCAAGTGGTTACACAGCAAGTGGATTCTACTGTATTAACACAACCTCCACTGTTTTTGCCTATATGCGCAGATTGATCTGAGAAATAAAATTCTGAAAAGCCTTTAATGTTGTGTATGGTACAACGAACACCAGTGACACAAAGAATGGTGCAAGCATTGAGAGAATGTATAAAACTAATTTAAATATACTAAGCTGGCATTTGTGTGGATTCATTAAGTTAAAAGGTTAATTAATATTTCACGCTAAATTTTGAGTGATAAAAATGAAATACAGTTCAAGGCATAGGCCTATTGTGATTCCAAACACCACCATTCCTGAATAACTCCTTACAATGTGTTAATCCTTCAGTATAGGGTAACCTACATTTTCCCCACAGTTCTGGCACTCACAAAATGTAACCCTTCAATAAATATGTTAATTGTTCCAATTTATAATTTTTGTGACATCTTTCATTTTTTATAGCCTACAATGAATGAATTAATTAATTAATTAATTTTATTATTATTGTGTCATGCATCACACCGATGCCCAGCCCAACATTTTGCATATAACAGATCTCAATGCATTGTGATGGTCCCGTGAAGACCTGACTAAACGCTGTAAATGCAGCTAAACAGACTGCACTTTGAGGTGACAGTGGCATCAGTTGCTGTCACGCCAAGTCATCACCTTAGCCCCATTTTGAACCAGGAAAAACCCTGCTGGGCACACCTTCAAACAGACCGCTGAACAGTTAGCAAGGAACCAAGAAAGCCATTTTCTATTCAAAAAATGTTCTTCTGCAAATCACTGGCCATATCCTTCCTTCAAAGTTCCCACCTCCTAAGTTTTATATTTCTATGAAAACACATTGCAGGGTAAATTCCCATCACCGTACTCTCACTGCTCCTCAACAGGGATTTTTGTCTTGGTCCTCCCCGTAGTTTATGCCACCCCTCTCTCTCTCTCTAGCCCTACTGGTAAACAGATCTTCTGCCTATCACCCTCAGCTAACCCGGCCCTGAACTCTCTCTCTTGCACCTATCTCGCCTCCCGTCTGGTCTCCTCCTCCGCTGGTGGGAATCCTGGAAGCTTCCTCAAGCCTCCTCAGACATTGTGTGTGAGCAACCTACCCGCCTGCGAGTCAGTCCCTCAAAACCAGGCATGCGAACAAACAAGAACGGTTAGGAGAAAAAGAAGGGCGAAAAAACCGGTAACCACAGACGGAATTAAACGCTGGTAAGAATGCTACGGGGTCACTGGCAGCAGACTGCGAAGAGGTTTATTTATATCGACTTTCTCCTTGGTTCTGAAGAACCAACCGCATCGTGGAATGTTTGAGCAGAACGCTGGAGAGTGCTCTCGTCTTTGTCTGAATGACTCACAGATGTCTGATTCCGCCTCTCGAGATACTGTACACAAGAAAAGTAAAAGTAAAATGCTCAGCAGCCAAAAAAGCACAGTTAGCAGAGCCGATTCCACAACACAGGCCTTTCCTTTCTTTTTCGTTCCACGGCGCCAAAGCAAACATCTCATTCGATTCAATAACGCATTCGACGTGCTTTCTGTAGCTAAAGAAAGTGATCAATCGTACCATTCAGCTTCTTCAACACTTTGCATGTGCCTGGGAGGACACTCGATAATCATGAAAGGAAACAGAAATGGAAATCCATGAGGGCTTCCAGATGTTTTTCAAAATTAGAAATTCCACAGCAGGAGGGCAAATAGCCGCGCAGCAAAGACGCCGGCGTCGGCTCACGGCTCACTGCGCCCGTCAACCGCCTAAACACGGTAAGCGAGCGATCGATCACGCGGACGAGACCCTCCGAGGTGAAATGGCTCCTCCCGGACCCCAGAGGACGCGTACCTGGGGCCCGCGCGAACCTTCCGGCCGCTGGGCTCCCTAAAGCAGGCGGCTAACGTATCGAAACGCACGCCGACAGGCTCGCGCCTCGTGAGCCGACTTCCGCCACAAGGCCACAGCCGCTCAGCCGGCGAGGCTTGAAAGATGACGACGTCGGAGGAGCGCGGCGCGGCGGGGGAAGCTTTCACGGGCTCCGAACGAGGGCCGACTTCCCACCGCAAACCAACTGAAACGTAATTGATTTGGTTTTTCGCGAGCGCCGCAAACTTATCGACTTGACTAATAGACGATACGGGCATAAAGCGCTGCGCTGTGTTTTTAATGAAAAAGGATGGCGGTTGACAGCACTATTAAACGTCTCGATGGAACGGGCGGTCTCTCCCTCAAACCGCTCCTGGCAGCCCGGTTCAACTGCACACCAATTATTGCTAAGGAACGAAAGCTTAGACCACAGCTTACAATCCTGGGCACCGCCAAGAGAGGAGACCAGACGTAATGGTCTTCCTGCTCAGTAACTTCGAGCCTTTCTTGCAAACAGGGTTATTAATGAGGCAGACAGATACTTTAAGTGACATGCATTTCCTTATTAAGCGCTGCAAATGAAGCACTCGGGTCGAAGCAACGCTCCTCCGAAGAGAAGTCAGCTTAAATTTTTAATGTGAGCAGGGCAGCTCCCTCGCTTATGCAGGCCCGTTACCGTGCCATATTCTTCTGAACTGTACGCGTGTGTTAATATACAAGCGGGCTGTGCATGCGCATACAGAATGCGCAAGTGTGTTTCTGGTTGTGGGCGGGAGATTACGTGTGATACCCACTTGTGCACCCATACGAGCGTATGTGAGTGTGTGTGTGTGTGTGTATGCGTGTGTGTGTGTGTGTGTGTGTTTGTGTGTGTGTGTGTGTGTGCATGTGTGTGTTTGTGCATGTGTGTGTGCATTTGTGTTTGTGTGTGCGTGCGTGCTTGTGTGTGCGCGCACATGCGTGTGCTTCTGAACAGACCCGCTCCTTTTGTGCTGCTTTTTTTTGAAAGCTATTGCATTAATCTAGCGTAGCTGGCAAACAAAAGTGCTGAGAGTGCTCGGGCAAAGAGAGGAAAAGTGCTGAGAATTGATCAGGGAGGACTAAGCCTCAGACACACCCATCTCCTGATTGATTAAGAGTTCCACCGGAGGAAGAACCCAGGGCTTAACCGTGCTGTCCCTTAATCTCCCCACAGCGCACGGGCCGCGCGTTTGACTGAGCACCGTCACCGATAACGTGCCCGAGAACCATGGCGATAAACACCACCTCCCCACCTCCCCCCGAGCGGCAGGAAAAACAGCTCTCGGGTAGCAGACCGGCGTATCGCTGATGCGATCGTTAATGTAAAACTGATTTCTCTGAGCGGCAGGGGCCGAGACCGCGAGGCGCTCTGAATCCACGGTCCGCCCCTGCGCTGCCCCCGCCGGGCTGCCTTAATGCAAACCGGGACGGGACGTCCGTGTAACAAGCCCCCCCCCCGCCGGCAAACGCGACGTCTGTGTAACAAGCCCCGCCCCCGCCGGCAAACGCGTCCGCTCTCCAGACGAATGTTTAATGTCGCGCGGAGGATGCTTCTCATTAAACAGCCGGGCGGGGAAACGAGGGCGTGGCGCACGGGAGGCGCCCGAAGCGGGGCCGCCGTCGTTCGGCGAGGGGTCACCTGAGAAGGGAGGGGAACGCCGCTGCTTTTGAGACGGGGAGCTGGCTGCCGAGCTGGCTGGGGGGGGGGGGTCATCGGGAGGGGCTGAGCTCAATCACAAGACACATATCACAAAAACGATGTACATCGCATATTATATATTCCATTGACTTCAACACCTGTTAAATTAAACGCTGCACCTGGCGTATGTACGGGACGCCACACAGTGAAACAAACGGTTGTTTTGACATGCGTTTAAAACAAGTTGAATTGAATTCGGGGAATATTCAAAACGCATGTTCAGACTACTCGCTAATACAGGGCCAGTCACAGAGAGTGTATGAGCTCACTGAATGTACTGTTGGCTCAGAAAGTTTGGGAACCGCTGCCTTGGCGCGGGGGGGGGGGGTGTTGACGTGCTGACATGTGTTTGCTTGTTTTCCGTGTCTGGTAGCCGTTCTGTGCTCTGTCTGACGCGGCTCCAGCGCGCTGGCTGCGTCGCTATGCTAACAGCGCTCTGGCCCGCTCGCCGCTTTCCAATTAGGGCCTGAGCGTCGCCGTTTGAGCTACGCGCGCTGGCCTGTGACTGGCCGTTCCCGCGGCGACGCCGACCCTTTTTACCGCCGGCTCCGTCGGGGGGCTCGAAGGGCCAGAGTCAACCCCCCACCCCCCGCAGAACTGGGGCGCCGGGTGCCAATCGCTGGCTGGACTTGTTTACACACTGTATACAAAATGTTAACCACTTTATTTGTTTTGTTTAAAAACGCAGTTAATGTACGCACAAATCACTCGGGGACAGACACATCTTGGCATGAAGATCAGGTTAGCTTTTCTGGCTTCTTCGTGTCGTGAAGTCACACCCTTTTCTCGGTACAAAAGATGCAAATGATGACATCACTGTACCGGTGAAAATTGGTGTGACCGTTGTTTGCACCTCAGCTGCTCGCCGAGGCAACAGGAAAAGGAAGCGCGCACCCCCCCCCCCTTTTCTTTTTTTAAACGCCAGACGTGCGCTTCTCCACAAGAATCCGAGACCAAAAGTAAGTGTTTAGTCTGATCTATCCAGCAATTTCAACAACCTACTTTGTGAGAACAGTTATGTCCTTGTGCTTAATACAGCTTTCAAAAAGGCTTTCCCCAGGGTTCCTTTTAAAACACTTCCTGCCCTATCCACCCTAAAAAAAATCATTAATTCCGAGCTCTATTAGATCCACGCGTTTAAGGATAATTCAAAGGTGAACCGCTGATCATTTTTAAAAGTAGAGCCCTAGGTGCCGTTAAAAGTTAATTTCGCTCATACTCTACGTATTAGTCAAAATAACTTGCAGTTAGCCGTCGCCTTTAATGAAAAGTCGTTCTGCGGGAGTTGAGCGCGGGTCAGGGTGTGTAGCTGGTCTCCGGACGGGGCAGGTCACAGCCCGGGCGCGTGCTCCGGAGTTTTGGGAGGGCTGGCCTGGTCACACCACGGGGGCAGGAGGGGTCAGGAGGCTCCGTTTCCCTCCCGCCTGGCGCGGAGGGGGCAGACGGCAGAGAGATCATCGTGGATGAGCTCCGCCACCCCCCGCCGACCGCTAATTAAAGGTGAGGAGAGCGCAGCCCCACCGTGCACCCCACCACCCCCACCAGTGTTTAAAAATAGAGCGCTGCCTTTAGAACTGAGGACCCTGAGTGTGTGTGTGTGTGTGTGTGTGTGTGTATCTGTGTGTGTGCGCATGTGTGTGTGTGTGTGTGTGTGCGCATGTGAGTGTGTGTGCATGTGAGTGTGCGTGTGTGTATGTGTGCGTGTGTGTGTGTGTGTGTGTGTGTGTAGGTGTATGTGTGCATGTGTGTGTGCGTGTGAGTACACAAATCTGTATGTGCGTGGTGAGTGTATGTGTGTGAGCGAGCTTGAGTCTGAGTATGCGCATGGTGAGGACGTGTGTGTGTGTGTGTGTGTGTGTGTGCGCATGTGAGTGTGTGTGTATGTGTGTGTGCGTGTGAGTGTGTGTGTGTGTATGTGTATGTGTGCATGTGTGTGAGTACACAAATCTGTATGTGCGTGGTGAGTGTATGTGTGTGAGCGAGCTTGAATCTGAGTATGCGCATGGTGAGCACGTGTGTGTGCGCGTGTGTGTGTGTGTGTATGTGTGCATGTGTGCATGTGTGTGTGTGTTTGTGTGTGCAAATGCACGTGTGTCCATGTGTGTGTGTGTGGTTAGCGTGCATGTGTGTATGTCACGAACGGGGGCCTTGTCGGGACACACATCGCTGCACCTGAGCAGGCTGTCTGAGGGGCTGGAGAGGGGGAGGGCCGGGCGTGTGGTAGCGAGGCCTGACTTTGGGAAGGCACCATCCAGCTCTGTACTTTATGTTCCACCTGCAGGTGCAAACTCAGGTCACCCTGATTTGTGGTGAAGCAGGAGTTCTGCTCGGCCTCAACGCTTCTCCCCTCGCCATGAATCCTGCTGTGGCCCAGGGCTCTTAGCGCACGGCGGGAACGCATCATCAATTCTGCTGTGAGATCCGACGGGAGCCCGGGGTGCGGTGGTGGAGGGAGGGGGTGTGTGTGGGGAAGGGGGGGGGGGGTTGGGGTAGGGTGGGGCAGAGGGTAATGTGCCAAGTACAATATGCCATCTGAGTCTGTAATGCTGAAAAAAGAGCCATTAAAACTCTTTAACGGTCCCGGTGAAGTGAAGCATCTGTCACCCGCGTGCAGGGCTTCGTATTCGGGGCACGCCGCGCTACGTGACGGCTTCTGGACCTCCGAGACGCGAGCCGCAGGGAGGGGAGGGGGGGTCGTCCGATAGCCGCGCGCCCAGACTTCCACTTACCGACCTCACGACGCCCCTCCGTGCGCCGCGCGGGGGAGAGAGGCGGGCTGCGTTTTACCCAGAATGCACCCTGCTTCGCTGCCACTCAGGAGAGGGCTTGTGCTGCTAATACACTGGCGAGACAGGCGCCATCACGGTGACAAATGAGCTGAGTGCTCACCGTGTGCCGCACTTCACCGGAGCCTCTGAATCAAACCAGCTCCTCGCAGCCCACAACTCCCATTCCCCACAGCACCATGCAGCCCACAACTCCCATTCCCCACAGCACCATGCAGCCCACAACTCCCATTCCCCACAGCACCATGCAGCCCACAACTCCCATTCCCCACAGCACCATGCAGCCCACAACTCCCATTCCCCACAGCACCACACTGCCCACAACTCCCATTCCCCACAGCCCCACGCTGCCCACAACTCCCATTCCCCACAGCCCCACACTGCCCACAACTCCCATTCCCAACAGCCCCACGCTGCCCACAACTCCCATTCCCCACAGCCCCACGCTGCCCACAACTCCCATTCCCAACAGCCCCACGCTGCCCACAACTCCCATTCCCCACAGCACCATGCAGCCCACAACTCCCATTCCCCACAGCACCACGCAGCCCACAACTCCCATTCCCCACAGCACCACGCAGCCCACAACTCCCATTCCCCACAGCCCCACACTGCCCACAACTCCCATTCCCCACAGCACCATGCAGCCCACAACTCCCATTCCCCACAGCCCCACACTGCCCACAACTCCCATTCCCCACAGCACCATGCAGCCCACAACTCCCATTCCCCACAGCCCACAACTCCCATTCCCCACAGCACCACGCAGCTCACAACTCCCATTCCCCACAGCACCATGCAGCCCACAACTCCCATTCCCCACAGCCCCACACTGCCCACAACTCCCATTCCCCACAGCCCACAACTCCCATTCCCCACAGCACCATGCAGCCCACAACTCCCATTCCCCACAGCCCCACACTGCCCACAACTCCCATTCCCCACAGCCCCACGCTGCCCACAACTCCCATTCCCCACAGCCCCACACTGCCCACAACTCCCATTCCCCACAGTACCACACAGCCCACAACTCCCATTCCCCACAGCCCCACACTGCCCACAACTCCCATTCCCCACAGCACCATGCACCCCACAACTCCCATTCCCCACAGCACCATGCACCCCACAACTCCCATTCCCCACAGCACCAAGCAGCCCACAACTCCCATTCCCCACAGCCCCACACTGCCCACAACTCCCATTCCCCACAGCACCATGCAGCCCACAACTCCCATTCCCCACAGCACCACGCAGCCCACAACTCCCATTCCCCACAGCACCACGCAGCCCACAACTCCCATTCCCCACAGCCCCACACTGCCCACAACTCCCATTCCCCACAGCACCATGCAGCCCACAACTCCCATTCCCCACAGCCCCACACTGCCCACAACTCCCATTCCCCACAGCACCATGCAGCCCACAACTCCCATTCCCCACAGCCCACAACTCCCATTCCCCACAGCACCACGCAGCTCACAACTCCCATTCCCCACAGCACCATGCAGCCCACAACTCCCATTCCCCACAGCCCCACACTGCCCACAACTCCCATTCCCCACAGCCCACAACTCCCATTCCCCACAGCACCATGCAGCCCACAACTCCCATTCCCCACAGCCCCACACTGCCCACAACTCCCATTCCCCACAGCCCCACGCTGCCCACAACTCCCATTCCCCACAGCCCCACACTGCCCACAACTCCCATTCCCCACAGTACCACACAGCCCACAACTCCCATTCCCCACAGCCCCACACTGCCCACAACTCCCATTCCCCACAGCACCATGCACCCCACAACTCCCATTCCCCACAGCACCATGCACCCCACAACTCCCATTCCCCACAGCACCAAGCAGCCCACAACTCCCATTCCCCACAGCCCCACACTGCCCACAACTCCCATTCCCCACAGCACCACACAGCCCACAACTCCCATTCCCCACAGCACCACACTGCCCACAACTCCCATTCCCCACAGCACCACACTGCCCACAACTCCCATTCCCCACAGCACCACACAGCCCACAACTCCCATTCCCCACAGCACCATGCACCCCACAACTCCCATTCCCCACAGCACCATGCAGCCCACAACTCCCATTCCCCACAGCCCCACACTGCCCACAACTCCCATGCCCCACAGCACCTCGCAGCCCACAACTCCCATTCCCCACAGCACCATGCAGCCCACAACTCCCATTCCCCACAGCCCCACGCTGCCCACAACTCCCATTCCCCACAGCCCCACACTGCCCACAACTCCCATTCCCCACAGCACCATGCACCCCACAACTCCCATTCCCCACAGCACCATGCAGCCCACAACTCCCATTCCCCACAGCCCCACGCTGCCCACAACTCCCATTCCCCACAGCCCCACACTGCCCACAACTCCCATTCCCCACAGCACCTCGCAGCCCACAACTCCCATTCCCCACAGCCCCACGCTGCATTTAAAGTCACAACGGTCAGAGTTAAAATGAACAAACACACTTTAAACATGGTCAATATATAAGCCTACACTGTGCATTGTGCAAAAGACTTAATGAAATAGCTTTAATGAGATTGCCGGACACATTCCAGTATTGGCTATGTCGACTTTTTGGCTATGTGTCGAAATTTTCACTGTGGCAGGTATTTTACGATATATGGCTATACTTCCTATTTCAAACTTTATCCAAATGTAGACATGTTGCTTTCTCATAAAGGGCTATGGAACAGTGAACATACCAAAGGACAAAAAAAATCTACATCCAGGAAATATGGATGGACAGCTAATACAATGACAAACAATCCTGTTCGCTAATCAGTTTCACAATTATCCGCCTCGCCGTGAGCACAGCAATTATCCACGTTCGTGTCCTATGTGTCTTACTTAGCACGCTGCTCAGGGTAGCGAGAGCCCACTGTTTCAACCCATGTCAAAGTAATGTATAATTTAAATGGCGTGAGTATGCGCCTATTAATAAATACTGAGGGAAAGTTCAGCTGCCAGTACGTTAAATACTCGCGGGATAAGCTTATGCAATGCAAGTTTAATGCTCGCATTAATAGTCATTTCCATGCAGAAAAATCAATCCTACCATTTCATCTGAGTCCATTTATAAAAAGCTGAGTTGGTAAAGTAATATTGTACTTACTCCACAATCTCTCCTTTCCTTTTTTAACACAATAAATTATATATTTTTCTAAAATATAACCTATAATAATGATTACAGGGAAGGACTAGGACTTACAACTATATGAGTACGAGGTAAACATATGAAAGCACAGCATAAATACTGAGAGCGCTGAAAGAAATCTAATGATTACCCCATGCTGGGTGATCCTCCTATAGCTTTAACAACCTGATAACCATCTTAATTTGGCTTTTTTTTTACATGCATTATTGAGCAGATGTTGATTGAACTGCAAACCCGCGGTGGCTATACCTCACCAAATCGGAAATTATTTTAATTGCAGGAATGATTAATTACTGCTGGCAGAAACCGCGAGGAATAAAAACAAAACGCGAATCTTTTTCACTTCGGAAAACACAAGACGTTTTATAGCACTCAATTCACACCCGACTGTTTATGGAGTTTCAGGGGAAACGGAGAGACTGCCGGAATCTTCCGTCAGCCAATGCTGCCGAGAAAACTGCTGCTATTTATTTATTTATTTATTTCCACTTGGCGGACGTCCCTGTCCACGGCAGAGTATGATTCTTCCCTTTTGTACGTTATTGCCACTGTGACTATTCGACCGGATATTCACACGAGTAATTCAGCATGAGCGCCTTGCTCAAGGGTACAACCACAGCGCCCAGCTCTGTCATCAAACCTGCAACCCTCCGGCTGCAAGCTTTGCTCCTGCGCCATCACCCTGCTTACTGCTGAAGGTTAACATCCAACGAGGGCACAGGAGACCCACACACTGAAGGCAAAGGAGACCCACACACTGCGGGCAAAGGAGACCCACACACTGCGGGCACAAGAGACCCCACACACCAAGGGCACAAGAGACCCACACACCAAGGGCACTAGAGACCCACACACCAAGGGCACTAGAGACCCACACACCAAGGGCACTAGAGACCCACACACCAAGGGCACTAGAGACCCACACACCAAGGGCACTAGAGACCCACACACCAAGGGCATTAGAGACCCACACACCAAGGGCACTAGAGACCCACACACCTGTCCATCACCATCACCAGCGCCACCGTGCCCTGCCCACTTGGTACAGCTGCCTGTGGCCTTTTCAGCAGGCGTGAGGAGATCTTTCCCACCTCAGCCTGGTTCGGCTCCCATATTGCCCTTGTGGTCACTGGAGGCAGTTCTAAATGCTAAATGGAGGGGGTGGGGGATGGGGGGGTGTGGGGAGGTATGGAAGCCAGGGGTTGACATGCACAGCAAACAGATTAAAATGCCTGACAATTGCATTGTCTCTATTTTTAGGTAGGCATCTATTTTCGGGAACACTTTCCCTTATCACGTAAAATTTCCATCTGTTTTAATTTTACTGCTGTGCACGCATACTTGCGCACCACTTACTGCGCACGACTCCAAGCAGGTCAGCCAGTCTGGGCCATACTGACTGCAGTTATTCTTGCTCGTACTGCGCACCTGGATGCACTTACGTTCTCTCACACTTGTGCTCTCTCACAAGCCGCAGCGGATAAGAGAGGCTGCTAAGCGAACACACAAAGAGGAATTCCTCCCTCAGAGATGTTTTCGGGGTGGAGGTCTGGCCGACATTTGACTCGCGGGTCGGCTCAAAAACGCTCCCATTAGGATTCCTTTCTGGTCATGCCGCAGATCTAAATTTTCACCGTCTTACCAGCAAACGGGGTGAATCAGATATGCGGGGCGGGGAAAGGGCACGGTGGGGGCAGGTGGGGGGGGCGCAAAAATGTTCCAGTTGTCACGGAATACTCCCTCGGCCCGGGCTGAGGAATTCCGCCCTGTGACATGATTTGAGACGAGGCGGCGCATGTGGAGGCGTTCCGGCGGCATCCCGCCGTCGCACCTGTCCGGCGACGGTCCTCTGGCGCTAACGAGCCGCGCCGCGCGGCGGGCGAGGGAGGGAGCGCTGCCCGGGACAGGCGCTCCGCGGGGACGCAGGCCTCCTGTTAACGACGCGCGCCTGTTTGAAATGCCGTCGCGGCGGACCGGACGGCGGAAAAAGGGAGAGAACTCGGGGAATCTCGAGCTCGGCATAGCTGCGAACGCATCGCCGCGTACGTCGGAGACGCAGTGATTAACGCCGCCACCGTACACGCCGGAGAAATGCGCCGCCGCGAAACCCAACCCGCCGGCCGCGAAGCCCGCCCGTTTGCGTCGCTGAGGACGGCGAACGCGGCCCGGGGGTTCTGTGACAGGACCACCTACAGACAGCCCGTCTCCCCTTACGGCCGGACAGTCGGGTGCACCCACGGGGCACTCGTTTTTCCAGAGACGTTTTTTGAGATGTCAAAGACCCCCGAATGCCTCACCCGCCCCACCGTTTGCCGTCTGCGACCCGACACGACCGAGTCTTTCTGAGTAAAGCACACTACTGGGCTCGAATTCATCTTAAAGCCCAACCTGGTTGATGGAGACACGAAACAAAAAAAGGTCCTCTCATTTTTTAGGGTGAGAGGAGCTGTGGGCTGAGCACACAGGCACAGAGCGCAAGGTCAGGACAGAGGCTGAAGGAACACTCCCGCTCACAGCAGGTAGTGTGCAGCAGGAGCGACCAGCGAGCAGGGGAAGACCGCTCCATGGCTGGAGCAAGCAAGGCATCTGACCGATGCCCTCTTCAGGCACAGGCCGCTCTTCTTCTGACGGCGTTCCAGCGACGCGCTGAAGAAACGGGTCCACGCGCGGGCCAAGAGAGCCGGTTACCTCAAAAGTTCAGACATGGGCTGCGTTTTTTCCCCCTTTTTTATAAAAAAAAAAAAAAAGAAGTATGTCTGCGAAGGCTCCAAGCAGTTGACGGACCAGAGTAAATAAATAACGTTCCGCGTTATTTGCTCTTTACGAGCGGGAAAATCTTAAAAGGTCGGCGTTCCTTTGGGCAGACAGCGAGGAGGAGTTACTGTGTGCGCCGTGCTCGGCTGGAAGGGGGGCGAGATCCTACTGTATGGGACCTCCTAATACATCTGGCCATAAAAGAAATAACAGCCATAAAAACATCATCAGGAAAATCCTGGCAGGCGGCAGCCCAGCGAGGCCCAGGAACGGTGTCACCCGCACTTTACGGCTACGCGGCGGCGTCCAGAAAGCTTTTCCTCTTGGTCAGCTATTTCTTTTCTTATAGCTTTTCTGAAAGCCACCCCTAAATTCCAGACTTCATATTTATTGAAGTTTATTCTTCAATAACCCACATCCACACCCCCACCCCCCACCCCAGTCGTCCGTTGGCACCGAGCGCAACGTGGACTGAGGTGCTCCGTGGGAACCTTGCTCGTGGTCAACTCTGAAATGCGGTCCTCGTTTAAATGCGTGGTCCGTAGCTATTCCGTGAAATACAATCGAGGGGGGGGGGGATTTAGGGAGGATCAAAGTGAAGACAAATACGGCGGGGCAGCTGCTGCTTCAAGACGTTGTCCAAGAGCTCGGGTGCTACTCCGGGGCCTGGCGGGCGAACCGCGAGAACAGTGGCGCGGGCGGAGGGGCGAGCAGCGGGGCGGGCAGCAGGGCGAGTGGAGGGGCGAGCGGCGAAAGCGCACACGCCGTTGCGAGGCGATCACCGGACGCGCCGAGGAGAGGATTCCTATAAATAGGCGTCGTCTGATTCGCCACTGGAGCGCGGCCACGGCGCCGCTGCTACGGCGGGCTAATGAGGAATGGCAATAATTATTTCACAGAGAGATAGGAATAATTTGCGGGACAACTGATGGCGCGTTTTACATGTAAGCGTATACGGGCTTCATTTGCGCGCGCGTCCAGGGACAGGCAATGACTCACTTTTTCATTACAACCTGGCGAGCAGATGCTCATTTAGGCCCACGCAAATATTCCTGCCGCCGTTCGGCGCTCGCACATGATTCATCGCCTCGCCCGAGAAACGGAGAGAGAGAGAGAGAGAGAGAGAGAGAAAAAAAGGCACGTTTATTAATCTCCCGGGGACTGAGCCATTTTCGCATATAACCTTGACACATTTTGTTTTCCCTTTCAGGCTATTTTAAGGTGCGGGGCAATGCTCTAACGCACAGATGTGCCCTTGACGACGGAGGACGCTCAAGGAGTGAAAGCCACGCCTCCTCTTTCGCTGCCTGGGGGCGGGCGGGTGCTGATGGGAGCTGAAGTCCCATTCCTGCTGAAACATGCTCCGGCATGCTCTGGTTCTGAACTTCAGCTCCCATCAGCACCAATGTGAGCCCCCTCACAAGTGCTTTGCTTAATGTTGCCTACTTATCCGTGTTCAGCGCACGCGCTTTCCGATTCAGCCCCAAGCCATTCAATCTGAGCCCCGGTGTGTGCCAAGATGGCCGACATTAACACGCCTGGTTTGAGATGCTTGACCCAAGCACCGACCAGATGTCACAACATGCAACTGCTGTCATCATGCAGTTGGAGGTCACTGTCCCCCTTTGATGATGCAATGTCGTTGTCCTTCTCTGATGACTTAACAGGGTGAAGTTCACGACCGGCATATGCATTTGCTTTTCCAGCAAAGTACCCCTATAATAACCTCCCAACTACCAATGCTGGCACCATTGAAAGTAAGCTCAATGTGACCAGGGCTTCAGAGCAGAATTTCTCTGACGGTAGAGCTGGGCTTTTTTTCGCAGCCGGGACAAAGGCAGAGCGAGCGTTTCACAGTTATTTAAGCGGGCGGGGGGGCGTTTGTTAGACAGGAGCTGACAGGAACGCTGGAGGCAGAGCGCTGTTGCCTGATTCACGACGGCCTCCCGTCGATATCGGGCGGGGCGCGCGGCCCGAACAGACGAGGGGATCGAGCGGTGCCACGGAGGCTGCCCGGCCCCGCGGAAACGCGCCCGCCCCCCGCGCCGGCCTCTGATTCGCCGCCCCGCCATCGCGCCCCTCTCCAAAAACGCGCCAGATAAAAAGCCTCCCGTCCCGGCGGAACGACAGGAGGGCAGACGTCCGGGGCGGACGGTCGAACGACCGTACGCGGTTCTTCTTTTGCAAACGGCGCGGCGGAACTCGTCCCCGGGTCCATTACGTCATTATATTCCGGGAGCCTCTGAATGAAAAAGTAATGTGGCTTTCCTGAATGGGCGCAGACACACAACAACATGGCACTAGTCCCAAAGAGAAGCTTTCAATCCCGGCCAGTTATTTAGGCTACGTCATGTCATTTGCTTGTGAACGGCAGCCCCTTCTGTGATTAGAGCATCTGCAACTGCAGAAAGTGTGTGTGTGTGTGTGTGTGTGTGTGTGTGTGTGTGTGAGCATGTGTGTGTGTGTAAGCATGTGTGTGTGTGCGTGGTGTGTGTGTGTGTGTGTGTGTGTGTGTGTGTGTGTGTGTGTGTGTGTGTGTGTGCATTTTTGTTGGTGAGTGTGTGTGCGTGTGCTATGTGTGCATGAGTGTGTGTGTGTGTGTGTGTGTGAGTGAGTGTGTAAGCATGTGTGTGTGCGTGGTGTGTGTGTGTGTGTGTGAGCATGTGTGTGTGTGAGTGAGTGTGTAAGCATGTGTGTGTGCGTGGTGTGTGTGTGTGTGTGTGTGTGAGCATGTGTGTGTGTGAGTGAGTGTGTAAGCATGTGTGTGTGTGCGAGTGTGTATGTGTGTGTGCTATGTGTGCATGAGTGTGTGTGTGTGTGTGTGTGTGTGAGCATGTGTGTGTGTGTGTGTGTGTGTGTGTACATGCGTGTGCGTGTGTGGATGTGTTTGTATGAGCGTGTGTGAGCCCAGGGTGTGGCTTGTTTTCCTCCTGCTTGGGTCAGTATCACCTCCAGCATCTTCCAGGCCTGGATCTGCCAGCCAGGCTCAGTGTCACCGGAGCCCCCAAGCAGAAGAGCTCTGTCCCCTGGGCCCGGTCTCTCAGGGCTGGCCCCCCTCCCCACCTCCCCCCCTCCCCGACACGCGACAGCCTGGCGCCAAGCCATCTGCCGCCCTCCTCCTGCACCCTCACCTGCTGGCGAACCTGCGCAGGCCCCCGCCGCCCCTCCCAACACGTTTACAGCATGCGACCGTGTTCAGGCTGTGACTCACAGCCACCCCCCACCCCGCACAGCCTGCCCCTGCCCACAAGTGACCCACATCACAGAGGCTGTTCTGCACACCACTTATTACTCAGTTACTGACTTAATTATTTGTTTAAATTCGGCTTTTCTTGCACCGCCCCCAAAACTGGCGACCAGCAGCAATCTCAGCAGGTTTCCATGCCATCGGGAGCTCGCAGCTCCTCAGAGAGGGGGAGAGGGGGAGAGGGGGAGAGGGGGAGAGGGGAGAGGAGGAGAGGGGCGGGGGGAGAGGAGGAGAGGGGGCGAGGGGGAGAGGGAGAGAGGGGCAGGGGGGAGAGGGGGAGAGGGGCGGGGGGAGAGGAGGAGAGGGGGAGAGGCGGAGGGAGGGCACTGTTCTCAATTATCCGTAATTATTTTTGTTTGCGTTTTCGCTGCTCCTCTCTGCTCTGCGGTTTCCTTTCTCTTTCTCGGCTCGTCCGTTCCTCTCTCCTCGTTCTGCCTCGGCCCCTTTATTCAGCGCGACGTCTGTTTACTTTCACGTCGATTTTTCCGGCTTTCCCTACGGTGGCACGAGGGCACGCGCCCGCAGCCGAAGCGAACGCCGCCCGGCCTGCGCTCTTTCCTCTTCAGGGAGGCGGTTTGGCGTTCCAGCAGATCTTATCCGCGCTGGCCAGATGTCCCCGCACGCATATGGCCGAGCAGGGCGTGGCCGTGGGCGCTGCGGGGCGGAGCCGGGGTCGCTGAACGGCTGCGGACGACTGAAGGAAACGAGACCTTGTTACGCGCTGGGCCCCAGTAATCAGAATACACCAGAGTACGGGCTCGGCGAGGCCTGCCTTCGGACGCGGCTTCATCGCTCTCTCTGCTGGCGAGCGCCATCGCCAACCTTAAGAGTGATGCGCTTAATTACGAAAGAGATGAAAACAGGAAATGCGATACAATTCTATTTTAGTGAGAAAAATTCAAAAGGAAGTTCTCACAAAATCAAAAACAATATCTTCATCTGTACGCTGGCGCTATGCGCAAGGAATGCGATTGGCTAGACAACACGAATGATACATTATTAGCCTTGGACATGTTTGCGACCTACA
Source organism: Anguilla anguilla (assembly GCF_013347855.1). NCBI lineage: Eukaryota > Metazoa > Chordata > Actinopteri > Anguilliformes > Anguillidae > Anguilla > Anguilla anguilla. Next base: position 21,201,143 of record NC_049209.1, read on the forward strand.
ACGTATTTTTCCATCTATAAAGATGATGTATCTAACCCCCCTCCACCCATATTTAGTGTTCCACATATTTACAGCCAGAGCCTGCATTACTCTTTTATAAGGGAAGGCACTCAGCTGTCAAACGAGCCCAGGGGGTCCGTGTTTTTCGGGGGGGGTAGGGGGCGGGGGGGCTCCGCTGAGGCGGGCGGTGGCTTCGGTAGAGCGGCTGGCGATCGCTTGACGCTGATTGGACGGAGCAGGGTAACTGCGCCTAATGGAGCCGTCCAAACAGAAGCCAGATGTGGAGTCCCAGCGCTCCTTAGCGGGACGCTCCCGGCGCGACCGGGAAGGAAGGTCAGCGATTACCCGGCTTCTCTTCCCCCGTTGTTTAAAAAGGGCTGCGGTGCGGGCGCTCTGTGCTGCTGCGCGAAGCCAAACCCACCCCGGCGCGGAGCCGGAAAGACACGCACCACCCGGGCTAGTGCCCGGTAATGTGTGCGGGTTCGCCTCTGCGTTTGGACTCCGGAGCTCCGGGGGTGGCTGGACCCGCTCACCGAAACTCGGGAGGCGAGACGGGGCCGCACCGGACCGGGCCGGATAGCGCCGGGCCCCGTGGCCTTCCCGCCCCGCGGAACCCTGCTCCCTCTCGGTTTCTGACGAGGCGCTACCCTCGTGATTAATGACGCTATTACCTGGTGCGCGGACCGTCTTACGGGCCCGGGGGAGAGACTCTGAGGGGGGAAGACCGTGTCCAAATGAGCTGGAGGCAGAACCCTGCCTGTGACTTCACTCATAATCATTCACAACTTCATTAATCAACGGCCTCCATGCCGACGGAACTCTTTCACTCTGGAGCGCAGGGCCAATGAGGAGGCCTGCAATCCCCCCCCCCAGCCGTGCATCTGCTCTTACTCACAGCCCCGGCCGGTGCGCACAGATGCAGCGCGCGATGCTTAAATCAACCCGCCAATAAAACGAAACGGCGCAGGTTGTGAAAGTCCGGGACGAAAGCCTGCAGCCGCTCTTGTGTTTGCACGTCCACATTCTCCGCCGCCGCGCCGCTGTCCTGGGAACGCGCGCGCAGATCTGCGCGGAAGGGGGGGTGGGGGGGGGTTGTATGTGAGCGCTAATTGTCTCGGCAAAGCGCCGCTGGTGTGTCTGTGTTTGAAAACAGTTAACAAAGGAAGCTACACAAGGGTACGAGGAAGGCAAGCGAGAAAAAAAGGCCGATTCCAGAACGCGCGGGACTCTTTATCGAACCGCAGTCCGAGAGTTCAAACACAGCTGCGTCGATTCCTCCACTGCTTTTGTTCAGCTTGTCCCCGGCTACAAAGACAGACTCTGCTTGCTACCCTTGTTGCCGGGAAACTGCAAATCAATACTTAATTTTAAACGGATTCTGGAATTACAGTTCCATTCCATCCAGCGATCTGAAAGGCCTTGCTTTTCTATTTTTTTTTTTTCCTCCCTATGTGCTTTGCATACAGTATGAACCCCGGCCACGCCCCCCTCCCCCTTCCCTTCCCCTGCAGCCACGCTCCCTCCCCCTGCAGTACGTACTGAAGTGCACTAGCGTCCATTAACACAATTGCCGTCCATACGCTTTTAAATTATCCCCTGCACTCTTCATGCGGAATCCTTTTGCAGATCCCTTGACATGTCTCTTCATACCAATCGCTGAATTTTTCCCGTTTGTGTCTTTCTGTGTGTTAATAAAAGCATAAATCCACGCGTGCCGTAGGCTGAGCTCAATAAAGCTCCGAGCGCTGTCTGGCGATAAAGTTCAGGGCCTGTAAAGGTCCTTGCCAGTGACTTTCATTAGACTGAGATATTGTCGGTACTGTTTCTCTTCATGCAAATTTGACACTCAGGCTTCAGTGTCTTGAGTTGGTGTAGCAACTACTGAACAACAGCAAAAAACAAAACTCAATGAAAGAGCATATGATAATGCGGCATAGTGTCCTAGCTATTGTTACTCATTAAGGGGGACTGGTCTTAAGACCCATGAGATGCTTTCTTGAGAATCGCAGAAGTGCCGGCTTTGTGTACCTCCTGATGAAGAGGTTAGGTGTTATATTCCAAACAGCATGTCTGCATTTTCCGCTTCAGTTTCTTTTGTTATTTTTTGTTGGTTTTTTTCCCCCGGTGATCCCTGGAGAGGCCGCTCATTAAGACCTCCCCCCTCCCAACACGCCAGAGCTTCGCCTCTCTAATGAGGATGGCTCAGAACTGTCTGTCCTTGAGAGCCCAGCCATGTCTGCTCATCTAGCTCTCATCTGCAGCTTTAATGACGTCGCAATCAGGACTGGAGCGGTTTGGCCCCCCTCCCGTCTCCCCCAGCTATTAAACAGACACACACGCGCAGGCTCTCACACACACACACACACACACACGCACACACACACACACGCACACGCACACCACGCTCAGCCACACACACACACACGCACACCACGCTCACCCACACACACACACGCTCACCCACACACACATGCACACCACGCTCAGCCACACACACACACACACACACCACGCTCAGCCACACATACACACACACACACAAGCACGCTCGCACACAAGCGCACACACACACACCACGCCCACACATACACACGCACACTCACACACACAAAATTTCCTTCCAATTTTCCCCACTTCCTACGGACAGCATTTGAAAAAAACCTTTTTTTATAATAATTTGCCTTGAATTAATCTGACAGGATGATTTATGAAGAGGGAGCTTCTTCTGGTCGCTGGTGAAAGATGGGGCGTGGGGTGGGGGTGGGGGTGGGGGCGGTGGGGGGACTGGGCAGTAAGGTCTCGCTGCAGTCACAGCGGTTTCTATGTGAATCCGTGAGGAATTCACCTTGGGACCACTGTGTGCACAGCGGTGGCGCCTGCACCCCCCCCCAGGCTCTCCGTGTCTCACACAAAACAGCTCCGTATAGGCTAGGCGGGGCTCCCAACATGGGGTCAGAGAAGTCCCAATGATCCTCAGGGAAATTAAAAATATACATTCTACTGATTTTGAACTATATTTTTCCCTCATATTGTCATAGTCATAAATATGAAATATGAGAACTTTCTTCATACTATCTGTTAAAATGAACCAAGTCTGGTTTACATCTACTAGCAATATTGTATTGTAAGCATCAATATTTACATTGTACTGACTTCTTTATAACATATGGAACCATGATATAATGACAATATAATTTTGACATGCAATTGTGAGCAGGTACTAGTTGGTTAAATAGGTACTCAATTGCAGTCTGTAGTGGATGTGGGGTAGAGGTGCAAACGCTAAACATTTTCCTCCACCAAAGGGAGGCCATTTTAGGATGCCTTGGGAACCCCTGATTGTTTACCAAGTACTACTTACCTTCGTAGCTGAATGACATTATTCCATCAAAATGTACCCACAGACTGTAACACATTAAATTCAAGTATCAAATTTTCTGTTTCAACATCAAAGCATGCAAGGCTAAGGGCTTCAAAAAACAGGAGAGCTTTGTTCGCAGGCCAACCAAACAAATACTTTTCCAAATATATCAATGTCATGGAGATTCACATTTTTTTTCCAAAATTTATAAGAACACTGTTAGCTGTCCTTCTGCTGTGCTACAATGCTTCCCCATCATGCAAAAAGCCAAGCGTAAAAACATACTCTGCAGCTATGATAAAAAACTAACAATCATCCCCCAAAACCAGATTCATTTCAGTACCTTTTATCATGAAATTCTATGGTGTACATCATCCTATTTAGTCTTCATGTCAGTACTGTCATCTATGAGTTATTTTTTTAGGGTTTCCATTTTTTATTTCTGGAAAGTCTGAATAAGCTAACCAGAACATGGTTATCTTCATATCAACTGTTGCACTGCCAGAAAATGCATTTGAATATAGTTTCAGTGGATGAACTGGGTAATTGCCGTACAGTGGACATGCATTAATAAAATGATAAAGATGGAATCAACTACATCTGCTTAAACTGCCTACTAGAATCAACAAGCTAAGTACAACAAACTATCAACAAGGGATGAAGAGTCAACTTCTCCACTCGCCCTCACCATCTATTGCCTCTAGTGGTTAGACAGTGTTACTGCAGGCCACAGGGAATGTGCAAGCGAGAGGGAGACGGTGTGTGATGTTAAGCAAATGTTAGCGTCCCGCTATTTTCAGCAAATAAATCAGAGTAAATATTTAGATATTATAGGGAGTGTGCTAAAGTGCTATAGATTTTATCCTGCCAAGGTTTTTCTTTGCCTGATTCATGTTAATTCATTATTTTAATTCATACTTCATGAATTAAACTATTAGCATGGCTGTGTCATCTGTTAAATGTGAAGACTGTTGTGCTATTGAGAAATCACAACCAAAACCAAAGGAAATAACAATCCTTTAAATAGTGCTTGAAAGATATTTTGTTTTAGACATATTTTTTCATTTTTTAATCACCCTGCAGAAGTTTCATTTCTGTAATGTGTTGAATATATCTGAATGACCTAAAACCCCTTAATAATTCACATAGGACTTTTAGCATTCAAACGTTATCAAATCTCATTTTAATTCCACTGCCTTTGCCCTCCTGTGTAGGCTAATAAAAGCACAAAACTCAATGGAGAATGTGACAGAAATGGCAAGCTAACAGCAAATAAACAGGCCTCGATTCAGTATATAGCCTAATCCTAGCATACCTTGTTGTTCCCTTTTAAATAAAACAATTAGGCAAGTGTTACCTTTTTCCCCCGCAGTATACAAAACATTTTTGCAAAATTCAATGTCTGCCAAAGTAACATTCGCAGCTGACAGAAAAACCAGGGCTTGCTTAATTAAGCTATCCAAAATGAAGCACTAAATTTGATCCGAGCCAAGGCTCTTGGAGGCTGAATGTTGGCAAATAGCACTGGTGCTGGGAAATGGGGTAACAGGAGACTTCAAACCAAACAGCGCGGGCGCTCAGGATTTAGCGGCGTGGTGCTCGGGGAGGGGAGACTGACAAAACAATCAGAGCCATTAGTCGATTGACACGGCCGACATGTACCGCGCGGCCTCTGTCCCTCCGGAGAAATAGATTAACACATTAAGAGCTTCTGCCAGGCCAAAGAAAAACACACCCCAATGGCCTTTTATGGTTTTCTGCTCCAGATTCAATGCATTTGTCTCCAACATCTGTCGATCTCCATTGATTTCCCTCAACCGGATGGAGGCACCCACGCTCGCTCCTCGTTAAAATCAGTAGGACAGCACATATGACCCCGCCATGTCATTTTCATTAAGGAAATCCACATCGAGGACGAAGTCAATGACTTTGTGGCTATTAAACTTTTATTAAATCCTTAAAACCTAAAATTTTCCACTCCACTTAGCGAACCGCAGTCCAGAACACATGGAAAAGCATCCTGCTGCAATACATCTTCCGTAATTGAGCGAACCTTTTTTGGCCGCGTACCTTCAAAGCTTACCCATCATACTGTTCAGAAGTATTCAATGACTGTGCTGATGCTTTCCAGTTATTGTTCTCCATTTACGCTACTTTACCAAGATTGAACTTCAATTTTCTGTCAACAATAGTATTGCTCAGCCGAGCAATATTCTTTTGTATCTAACTCACTGAACGCTTGGCGAGCACTGTTGCAAGTCACTACTTAATCTACCCACTAGCTGAGTGGTTAGCCTACATTTTATTTTAAAAAGGTATCTCAGTTGAGCTACAAATTGAAATTAAATGTGAGTAATTCACTCACGTCAAGCCAAGGTTGGCATAAGGGCACCATCATCACCATCTCTCAATGCCCAACACCAAAATAAACATTTAATTTATCATTCAGGGTTATTATTTAAGTGAGAAACAAAACATCATTACGTGCTTTCCAATTGAACAGATAATGCCTCTTGAAAGATTTCATATTAAAAAAGCACTTCTGACTTTGCCCGTCAGTATATTGTCACAAACCAACAGCTCTGGATATGCCAGCAACCGAAAACCAAATGAGAACAAACAAAAAAAAAAAAAAACCTGTGTTATAACCCTCTTGACTGCCTCGGTAGGAATCCTGTGATAAAGCCAGTCATCAGATGCGGGAGATTTAGCACAAGGCTGGCGAAGAATGCCAAGAATATTTCTGTCTCTGGCTTAAGGGTCCTTCTGGCTGAATAATGCATGCAGACCCTTCTGGAAAATGACGAAATGTCAACCTTGAAGTAACCCCGGCATTGACTCTGCCGAGTGCACCAACTGGCCGGCCATATTGAGAGCTTCCATCAATCACATCCCACCCTGACGTTCCCTTTGTTTCTCCCCCCCAATGTAAACACGCGTGCGTCCCTGCAGAGGGAGCTCCGTCTGAGCCATCGTCTTCATGTTTTCTCCACCACCGTTTGCTAGCATTGGCTATGTGAAGTGCGCTTCTGTAAGACTCCTGAGCGCTTCTGCTAAATTGTAAATTGTGTGTGTCTGTGTGAGTGGAGGGGATCACACAAGATTTCTAGCAGCGTTATATGTGTTTTTGGAATTGTGTGTGTGTGTGTGTCTGTTCATGTTTCTCTCAAGTAAACAAGCAAGGTTAAGTAGACAAGAGAAGAAATGTTTGGAAAAAGAAATACACTGTTGCAGCTGTCTTTTTTCCTGGAAACCTGCATTCCTGTCATTTGCTGCAGCTGCATTTTGCAGGAAACCCAAACCGGCAAACATTTCCTCTCATAATCCATTTAAGCCGATACCTCCTCAAGGTATATGACGCTTCCTGGCACATCGGTGGCATGATGCTTTGCCTCCCAACCCCAAAAATTATGGAACAAGATTAAAAAGGGAGCAGGCAAAGTGGCTTTCTTATTTTGGCCGTAGGCGAGATTAAAGCCCTGAATGTTATGGAGATTTGGGGAAGCAAGAGAATGACGGTTCATCGCCTCCGTAGGCCATCGATCTGTTGGGATCTCTTTCAATCACGTTACCCAGGCCTGGACCGTTAACTAGCAGTCACAGCGATGCGGCATTTCACAGCTTGAGTAGCTGGGTTTTTTAAATACGTATAAACTAACGAGTATAACTCAGATATGACTCCATCAACACTCTGAATCCCTCACAGGGAAAAATGCATCTGATCAAAAAAAAATCAAGAGTACTCAAAATATCCAGTGACATCCTACAGGGATGTCTACCCTGGATTCAATCAGCACCACAACAGTATCTTTTGGTGAAGACGCACGGCACTGTAGTATATCACTAGACTCATCTAGGATGTTTGCTTGTTATCATTTTTCATTTTTGTATTTAAACACAGTACCACTTTTGTTCAGGATGACATGGATGAAATGTTGGGGTGTGACCCTAGAGATAAAAACAAGATTGAAGAGCTCTCGTGTGGCATGCCGGTTGTACAGAATCAAATCTTTGTGAGAGAACAGTGAGGGAATAACTGTCTTCACCATTTCCCACAAAGGGGTGGTTTCAGTCACCATGGCATCTCCAACCTCAACGCACAACAGTGACACCTCTGGTCATTGGTGCACCTGCACAAATGGAATTAGCCATTCCAAATTTGGCAAAAAAAAAAAAACTGCAATAAAATTTGAGAGGAAATAACAGGTAGTCAGTTAAAAGAATAGATTGACTGGTCCAGGGGCGCGCGTGCTCAGAGGTAGAGTATCAGAAAAAAAACGATCCGTCAGAAATTAGCTTTTGCTTCAAAATTGATGTGTGCTGAAGTGAAGGCTGATGAAGTCAACGGAACAAAACGGCATTTAAAAAAGGGAGGAAACGGCAGAGTGGCATACAGTATCATTGGGTCCTCAGGCCCAATTCCCACATCTCAGACTAAATTGCCAAATGTCAGGGTTGACTGTTGAAGGAAGGCCCTCAGTGAGGAAGCGATTGAGCCTGGCGTTACCTTTAAAGGAGGAGCTCGGCCCTCGTCGGGCGTTACAGGCCACGCGGGCTGTTTCCAGCACCTCGAAAGTTCCGCGACCTCGGTCGCTGGCTTTGACGGTCGGCGGCTCATCAGACTGTAGCTTTTAAAAAGAACTGGATGTCCACGGGGGGGCGGGGGGGGCGGGGGGGGGGGGTGGGGGTTTGAGAGGGGGTTATATTACATTTCACTTCCATGCTGGTATTTTTGGACAGCCACGATGACAAGGCTGAAGGACAACAATTCACACTAGTCGACACCCTCCGGGAAGCACTCACATATGTTTGCATATATTTCAGTGGGCCCAAAAAGGACACAACAGCAGGAGACTGGGAAGACTTTGGGACATCTGAGTTTGATAGACTGCCCTTGCAAACCCATGAGTAAACAGAAAAAACATAGGCCAGACTCAATTACTATATACATTAACACACATTATTTAGAATTCAAGCAATTACTTCAGCTATTAAAAGGCATTATTTTCAGTTCTCTGTGAATGCATTCGCAGTAATACTCCGACAGAAAACTGCATTTGTTTAACACTGCATGTGATTTTTTGTAACTGGAAGCACAATACACCCACGCATGTGTGTGTGTGTGTGTGTGTGTGCGCGCGTGAATGAGTGAGCGAGTGAGTGAGTGAAAGAGAAAGAAAGAGACAGAAAGAGAGAGTGAGAGGAGAGAGAGAGAGATTCCAGGGCAGTGTATTGCCTTTACTGAATGCAGAGCCTATTAATAGGCACACATCTTTCTCTTCGGCCCCAAAGCAAGAATGTGATGGCAATAAAGAAAATATCCTCTTAGCAAAGAAACAGCGTGACGACGTGTTTGATCAGCAAATGCCACCGAGCTCCGCCATCAGTGCAGATTAGGATAAATGAGGGGCACGTCACTCATTCTGTGGTTCCCAAACTCCTGCGCTGTGACCAGAATGGACTAAACTGCTTCGAGCAGTGAACGGTGGAGAGAGAGAGAGAGAGACAGGGGAACACAAAGAAGAAAGTGAGGTAGAATGAGAGAAGGAAGGTGAGCGAGCAAGAGAGCGCTGACATCCATTATCTGTCCGGCCTGGATTGAGTGGGCCGTTTAGGGTATAGGGAACTTTTTCAATTCAGTAGCCCATTTTTTTTTATTTTATTTTAAATGCAGTGACTGATGCAAATGGATGACGAACTTCAAAAGACTAAATAATTATTACTATGTAAGATGGCTTCTGGCTTCAGTTTTAAAAAAATAAAAATAGGCCTATATTAGAATACACTTTTAAAAATAGGCTAAACATTCTGTACAGCCAAGACCACATCGTCCCATGGGCATTTAAAAAGAAACTTAGAAAAACCTACCAAAACAAAAAATACATATAATTTGCCTGGCACACATTTTTGGACAGCAGATTCTGCCTCCGGTATGACTAAAAAAATCGGCCACCACTGTCTGACGTAATGGCTCAGGCTTAACCAGAGGGGTTGGAACCAGCAAGACCTTTAACACCTGGCATCTCAACACTCCACACCCGCCTTACTTGCCAACTTTCTCCCATCTGACGCATTACGCTCGCAAAAACTGCCCCGCTAAGCAATCTACTAAGTCTGCGATATTTCTGCTGAATATGACGGGAGGGAATATATCGGTTTACGACAGTGGAATCATACCAACTGCTCGTATCGCTTACAGATCGTTTTTTTTTCTTTCTTTTTTGCACAGTTAATGCCATTAACTGCAGAAGGGAGCATCAGGTTTCCTGAACAACAAAATGGGCGGTGCAACAAGGAGCCGGAATGGTGGAATGAGCTTCCTTGAGCAGTCAGAACAGCAGTGATACTGACTCTGAAGGCAGACTGAAGACCCGCCTCGTCCGCATCTCAGCTCCTCCGCCCCGCCCCTCTCTAGCAGTTACTCAGTCCCAATTTACTTAGTCCCAACTGACTTACTTCCTAACTAGGGAAGGGATTCCTAACTAGGGATTTTCTATTATTTCACAGATCGAGTGATCACAAAATGTGCTCGATTCCAATGATCTGTCCATTTTTGACTGGACCGCAACAGCGGGGCCAGCCCTACGAACGCGAATGTCTGTGACTGACTGAGTGTAAAGTTACACCATTGGTCGGCCGAGTTATGAAGTCACACCATTGGTCGGCCGGATCACATGTGTTAGGTCCAGCCATATACTAGGTTTTGACCTGGTCTTGTTAGGATGCATCTTGGCCAGGTGGCACCACTCGCTTTATTTCGGAGCTGTCCCTCTAGCGTAAACCTTCATAAGCTTCATCAGACAACGCCAAACAGAAAAGACAATAGCAGTGCATATGGAATATGGAATTAATATAAATTTAAATACAGGGGAAAAAAAGTCTAACAATTTTGACAAACCAATTTTTACTGGATAAAACTGCCTGTTAATTGCCCGAATAAGCACATTACTTTATTTCTCACATGCGTACGTGGCTCTATGTATCGCTTGCCGCAAACACCCCCGTGCCTATTGTTTATAAACTCCCATGTGACATTCACTGGAAGGTATCTGGCCTTCCACCACAAGGAAAGAGAGGGAAAATAGCACATTAAGACAAACAAAACAATGCTGAAAAAAGCATCACGTCTGACAATACTCACAGTTTACAGGTGCTCGCTTTTTCGTTCTGCAGAGTCCCAAGTGTGGAATCCTCAGGACGGCAGTTGGACCACATTTGAAATAATCTGTATTTGCTTTAGAGAGTCATAATAGCCACCGTGTATGTGGATATTTCATAGATACAGGGCTGCCTCCATTCAATGTGCCCCACCTTAAGCCTAATTTCTACTTTGCTGCACAAGACTTTTGACAAATGTTGCTCGACAAAAACGAAGGTGTCGCACAACATTTATACTTTGGCAAAGGTCTGCGGGGAGGGTTCTGTTGTCTCCATGGTTACACGATGCAAGATTGCAAGATACAAGACTTGTGAAAACTTGGCAGAAACAATGAAATTGAGAATATAGAGAAAGAATTTTTAAATCTATTTTGTTAAAAAAAGAAAAATGACACGGACGAAATGAAATGCAATTTACTTGGCACCACAGTAGCGATACTGTATCACAGAAGAAAGTATTGCAATACTATGCTTTATTGATTGCCTCTGCTACAGGTAGTTCCCTCTGGCAGTCCAAACACACTGCACAACATAGTATGATAGTGTCTGCAACATAAAATTCTTCTAGGGGTCTGTGAGCATCACCTTGCTGAAAATACAACATTTTTGCTGAGCAGCACTTGTCGAAAGTAAGCATACATTAGCCTTAAGAAACATCCTTCATTGAGGTAAGCACCTTGTTTTTTAAAAACGAATAAAGCCCCATCTTTTGCCTCCTTCTCTTTCTTACACATTCTGAGAGCAAGCCAAATGAAAATTCAGTCACTGTGTACCACATATCTGTCTGACAGGTGACTGACTGACATTTAAAAGGTGTGTCTCTTCACGGAAGATGATACCTATCAACGATAGCTAGCAATTCCCCATCAGACTGCAGCCATCTCATTGTGAAAGGACTGGCTATTTGAAACATCCATCATCCACCATTTTGGTCCATTTAGCCCTTACAAACCCGCAGCTGATAAATACAGCTTCCAGAAACTACTACTGCAGTAAACGGCTTTATTTTCATAACAGCAGCTAAAACAATAAGAACTGACAATGGCACAGGCAAAATGTTTTCACTGTCATTAGCACAAAGCTGTTTGGACTTTAATCTAGGCTATATGCTCCTACCACTGAGGGACCCGCAGTGCCCCTAGTCCTTCCCCCAAGACACATCTTTCTCTCTCTCTCTCTCTGTCTATCTCTTATTGTCTTTGTCTCTCTTTTGCCCTCATTCCACAGATTAAGGGCAATGTCAGCGGGACATTTTCAAAGAGCTCTTCTTCAGCTGTTTTCAGTACTTAACCCCTATAAATCACACACTCCGCCATTTCAGACCAGAACACAGTGGCTTTCATCTTGAGACGTGTAAGAAAGCGTATTTTGCAAACCAATTCAACGTGTCCTTTAAATAACAAGAAAAAGAAGAATGTAATTTAATTCAGAAGGAAATATATACAGAGTTTTCCAATTATAGTCTGAAAGTCCATTCTACTTTCAAGTCTACAAGCCTTTTTCTTGCAGTATCAGAACGGCATGTATAAAACATTAGGGCACAACAAAGACAAGGCTATGTTTGAATGTGATTGGCCAGTAACTCTGAAAGTCATGGTGAATTTTACACCCTGCAAGAGCCTCAAAAGTGGCATTTAGCCAGTCAGATAAGAAGAAACACGTCAGCCTTTAAACCGACTGCACCTAAGGGAAGCTCGCCACACACACACACACACACACACACGAGTGAATGTCTGCTAATCAACAATTAACTCAACCAAGAAAAGGGGGTGAGCATCAGGCAGAAAGAAACCCCATGGCTGAGGGCTGCAGCTGGGCTATACGCACTTCCAGATGACACTGCTTTGCCTTAAGTAGATATTCTTTACCCTAGTTTCAAGATCTTTCCGGCTCTTCTTCAAAGCATCTATCCTCTGTACTTCCTGAACTAGTTGGTTCCAGGTTCCTCAGTTATCTGTGCTGCTCTTCTAACCAATGATGTTCTGACTTCAACCACCCGTCTTCATGAATATTCATGAGACAGAAAATCTGAAAACTCAAGAGCTTCAACAATGGCAGAGACAGAACGTTATAAATTCTGCATAATGTGCCGAATACATAATGTATCCGGGCAGAATGCAGAATATCTGTGAGCAGGAATAACAACAGATCAACACAGTCCTCATCACATTCTATCCAGTGATTTACTACAACAAAATTGTAAAACCACATTATGACAAAAACCATTTATGAACTGCCTGATTAGCAGCTAATAACTAATAAATAATTGATGTTTATCAACTATGGACAACTAATAAAGCTTTACACGTTATTTTTTCATTATATTTTGCCAAAACAGGAGTAAACAAGGACGCATACTACTTTATAAATTAATCATTAGTTTGAAAAATATCCCCTTTAATCATTCATTTTTACCAAGCTTGAAAAAAAATCTGGCGTACATCTCCATCCTTACTACACCCTTTTGTTGCTTATTCTGTCCAGGACAGCGCAGAAGAGACAGGATGACTGTATTGTGTCAAATGTACATCCAGATTAAAGCTACATGGAATCACCAGCAGACTGTCCCAACCACCACTCCAATCAGACATGTCCTGAAACAAATTTATAGAGGTTGGAATGAAAAATCTTACATGGAAGAAACGATGGCAGCTGATACTTTTTTAAGATTCGCCTGAGGCAGCCCAAATACTCAATACGCAACTTTTCTTGCGAATCGTCAAACAGCAGGCTCCATTTTTAGGAAATGGAATTTATTTGTGGCATTGCACAATATGTTCAAAAATCACGCATTCTGCTCCGTGCTTTAATGGAGCAGACTGCCATTAAAGTTTTCGACTTCCACAGGGTAAATTCAAGACCACATGGGGTAGCTCTTGAAAAGTATTATCAGCAGCCAGCTCTACAGCTACCATTTAAATTGCATATCTAATTGCAGCCTACAAATGTATTTATCTATACATCTGAAAAAGGTAAAGACAACACTTGAGTCACAGAGGCTACTGGGTGGCTCATCCTGTTAAGGCACTGTTCTAGTGGATGGCCTACATAAATAATCAAATGTACAGAAAACTTTGAAACAAATCTTAAAATTAAAATAAACAGAATAAAGTAAACAAAAATTGAGCTGCATTTGTTTTGCTTCTGGGCTGACTGATAACGATTGGAATCTACTTTGAAATGTTTTCAGGGTCTTCTCGACTTGCTCTTTTACTGCCGACATTTACAGATTGGGCACAGCTACATCTGAGAAGAAGTGATGTGAAGGAATGGAGTAATGTGGGGTTCTATAGTTACCATGTATCCCTGGTTCTTAAACACATAATAACAATGTATGTCCTTGCAGATAGAGCCAGCAACTGATTACACAATCTTTGTGGCTACTTGATATTTTATCAAGTACATATCAACTTCAAATTGAATTTAAATAAAACCATATTTTCAGATTGGCATTACTGTATTTCTATGGCCACATACAGAGGTTTAGAGTTTCATTTGGCACGGCCTTCCCAGCAGAGGCAAATTAGCATATATTTTTTTGTTTTTCCACAAACCATAACCACCACCAGGCGGAAAATGTGAGCACTCCATAATCCATAGCTCACTGTTAAATAGTGAGCGCACCCTTGCTGGGGTGACATGGGGTACTGCGTAGACTTTTTCCCCCAGAGTAATAGATAAAACAATAGACATGAGCTACATTAACAGCTAAATTTTGTTTCATTTTTAGCTAATTGCTTTCACAGCTTCACAACCCAGTCCCCCAGTAGAGCTAAACACAGCACCAGCTAATACCAGGGAATCTTTTAACATTGTCGGTCAGACCTAGCCAATAAACTTGCTTTTCTCTTGAGCAATGTTTTATTCTGACAGTTCATCACGGCTGACTATTAAGCACCCACACCCTTGCTCAAAAAGATATGGATGATCATGTATGTACTGTTTATACCACAATATAACCAAAAACCAACCCGCCACACACTTTCCAAACTTCGGTACAGTGGTTAACAAACAGACGACTGGGGTTGGTGTCCTGCTAGCGGCAGCGATCATAACTTGTCATTGTATTGTACGTGCATTTAGCCCTACCTATTCAGTTCTCATTCAAATGCAAATAGCCTACGAATACAAATATTTTTTTTGACTTGAAACAGACAGTGGTATTCTGTCACACCACTAATGACTAGGCTACATTGCCACTCCCTTGTTTTCTTGGCTAGGGGCTTTCTCTAGGGGGTAGGCTTCCTCAATTGCTTTTTTTTTTTCTTTTTTTGTCCATTATTTGTTCGTATTTTTTCATCATCTAATTAAGACAAATTAATAGCTTGCTAAAATTCTGGGATTGATTCATTTAGCCAATACAAAACAGTAGCCTACCTTTTAAGTGTAGTAAAAAAATGCATAGGTGTTTATATAAAACAAAAGTGTTGACTTAAGTGTCTTTAAATACCTTAAATGCCAGAAGAGAGACAGAAACATTTGCACTTGGGTATCAACACCTTCTGTCTATCGTCTAGCAGTGTGGGTGTGAAGAAACTCAGTAAACTGTCCTATATTTTAAGTCATTCTGTCACACATAGCCTTTATTATTGAGTTTATTTGAATAAAAATATTTGTAATTACACCCAGCTCCTGAAAAATGAAATGAAAATATTTTTATTAAGTTAATTAGCTGGCCGGTAGTAACTATCACTAATAAGTAACTAACAGCAAGTAGCAACTAATAAGTTCTTAGTTTTATGGCCATCTTTGGTTCATTTATGTTTTTGTTTTATTTTAGTTCCATATCAGGCTGCACTTCAGTGTCACTGGATTAACATTATTGACTAGTCACCCCAGTCCCCTCACCTCACTCCCTCCCTCTGTCAGCCAGCTCCTTTTTCATCCCACAATCGTGATGAAAGGAGGCATCAAACTTAACTTTGTATCACGTACAGAAGAGATTTCCGCACTCTAAAACAGCACCCATGCACTTAAATAATAATAAGTATATGCACATAATCAGCCAGTGGCATCAACGTTTTCATAGCTTTTCACCCATGCCATCTTCAATCATTCAACAGAGCTGTCCGTGAGCGGAGTGGCATTATCTAACTGCCATTATCAGGAAAGCACCACGGCGTGACGTCAACTACAATTTCTCTATAAACATCAACAGAGGATAATGGAAGCCCTCCTTAGCAGGAAAAATGAAAAATGCTGCCCCTACTGTTAGAATCCTGCAAGTATTTCCCTCTGGATGGCAAAGCGCTTGGGGTAGAAGTAATTGTGTGAAATGAAACCCAAGACCACTGTAAGATATTTAGGTAGCGTTTGATGGTGCTTGTGTTCCATTCTCAAACTTAAATTGCCCCCTCCTGCTCCCACCCTGCCCACTGGAGTTCAAATCAAGCTCTGCTGGAACTACAATGGCAATAGAATTTCAGTGATTGCGGGAAACATTGTCCTTGCATGACACCAATGTTCCGTCCTCACCAGAGTCAACAGGAAGGCCCAATCTCAGTAACAGCTCTCCTAGCTGGCAGGAAACATAACTAGCAGTACTTCCATCAGAATTATACAAATTGAGCCCAAGAGGTCATTTAAAGTAGAATGAATTTAATAGTGTACTTCAATGTGTCTTTTAATTATAGTTGATGTTTCAAAAAGAGCTTTAGAATTCAGTGAAACTTCTGGGGCAGTTCGTCCTTAACACAGATTTCAGAAAGTGTCCTGATATTCCTCGCTTATGCAATAGTCTTAATTTCATCTCTGTTTGAGCATATTTGTACATTTGCTTATCTTCTCCATGGTTATGAAAAATACCGCACAAGTGTTAAAATGAGTGCACCACTACAAACAACAGTTTCACCCATGCAAAACATCAAGCTATCATGGCATGCATTCAGCTATTTCACAAGTATATTCTGACTGTAATGGATGGTTGAGCATTTTATCCATTCCAACTATTTTGTCTATTTAAGAAACACACCACAGAAATATATAGGAACAACTGCAGGCTGAATTACTGGAAACACTGTGAGAGAAGTGCGTTTTCAAATCATGTTTTAGGAACTGGAACAACCTTCGATTGACGTTACGTAGCACATTTTAAGTAGTTGATAACTACTGAAATATGCCCCTCCCCTCCCCCCAAGTGGACATCCAAAAAAGGCTGGTCAAATTGGGTCCACCCAATTCAGCAGTGCAACAGTACAAGTATGCTGTTACAGTCGCTTACCACAAGTGAATTTCCAAGCCCCAAACATCAACTGACAATCTATAGGCTTCCAAAAATAAAATGCATGCTGCCATATGCTGCCCTCCCATGGGAAGGGGCTGTTTTTAAAATACAACAGGCACTGCGAGTACCCAAGGCACCTGCTACCAATGGGATGTGCACAGACACGGCTAATGAACTAGAGGGCTTTCTAAACCCCAGGATGAGCAAAGTGCCGTTGCTGGGGATTACATCATAGACTGATGAGTCACTCCCACTGTAGCTGTGAGGAGGTAACGACAATGAAGCACATGTCCATTATGCCCCTCCCCATCAGCTACATGCACACACACACACACACATACACGCACACACACACTGACCAATAGTAAGGGTTCGGCGCTAGGCACAACTGCCCCACCGTATACAGCCACCCCCAGCCCCTTCCCATTCAGATCCCCTCCACTTGAATGGAGAGAAAGCCATTCTTTCAGAGGAATGGAGGTAGGGGGTGGACGGGTGGATGGCCAAGTAGGACAGTGGGGGTCGCTTTTCAATGTAACAAACCCCAGTTCCCTCCTTTATTTTTTTCACAAGCACTCTGTGTATGGGAGGCCTTTGGGGGCTTCCACAATGCAAATCAACCGAGTTTCAATTCACACATTTATTAATATGCAAAGATGCCACATTGTTATCAAACAGCAAAGATGGAAAGAAATAGGCCTACAATTTAACAAAAAATAAAAAGAAACAACCAGACGGATATTTTTTGCCTACTCACTATACACTGCAGAAGTTATTTTCTGGAAATCAGGCTCTATCTAACCAATGTATTCATCTCAAATTACACAAGGCCTAACACAAATTCAGATCTGAGATTAAACAAATGAATCATTCTTCCAAATTTTTTACAAGGTATTTCACCAGAACTAGACATAACAAAGTTGCCTCTGTATAAAAAAAACTTAAAAATACAGAAATCTCAAAGTATCTTCCTAATTGAACCATATTCAGGATCACACATGGACATATAGGAGCAGGAAAATTATAAAGTAATTTTATGTTTTACTTATTTACTTTATTTCTTTTATTACTTATATTTGGTGTTTGACTTAACAGAAACAGTTTTAGTAAATCCAGGACTCTGTCCTGTCAAGCTTCAAAGGCAGTGGACTGAGCATAGGTCCACATCTATTAAGGGAAAAGGGCCTGCTGGTGCATCTTTTTTTTTTCAAAAACCTATTAAAAAACCACAGTCAGGGCAGAGAATTGAAGGAGAATCATTTCCCAGACAAAGCCGTCCCAGCTAGAAAGACATATAACAGAGAACCAGCCCTATCAATTATTATAACACAAAACAGCTTCAAAAGGGTAAAAAGAAAAAGAAAAATGTGTTTCATAAACCTTCAACTCCAACCATCTCTGAAAATTCCGTTAAATCAAACCTCTAGCCTTTACCTAAAACATTTCCCAGACCTCAAAGTCTGCCAGTAGTAAGTTTTCAGACTTCACTGAAGTGTTTGTTTTTATGTAGACTAATCTTTGTGCTGAAGTCTAACTCAAATGTGCAGTCCCAGCATTAAATGAATGTAAGTATCACTTTAAATCCTGCTTCCTGAACTGGGAGAAAGTTTGTAGGAGCCAACAGCTGGATATTTTATTCATCTCATTTCCAAGCAAAGGACTTGTAACCTTATAATTTTCTCTTGTTAGGTCTTTACAATTTCCCCTTCTTAAAAATAGGCCATTTACTTTTCACTCTGGCTTTGAACTTCCCGCAGAAGCTTAAGCCCCAGATGTTATCCATCCTGGATTTGTTTGTTTTCACCCCAAATGTTGACTACTCTTAAACCCCTTTTCTGTCGTGGAGACCAATGCTAAACTGCATACTCGACACTTAAAAACAACGTTTAACTAACCCCAATGTCTAACCAACCCCGGCCTCTTAACATTCTTCTTTGTCCAGTATACATAAGACGTGGCTTTTTGCTCAACTGTGTTTACTTAACCACATCGAGCTTCCTGTACATTCCCCTTAATGTTCTCCAAAAAAAAACAATAAAAACAACGTAAAAACGTAAAAAAAAAATCCTATCAAGAAATATGTAGCGCGCAGCGCCTGGAATCCTGTGAATGTGACGCCAGTGGAACAGCGGTCCTGCATTTGTCTGTCACTCAGGCGCCTAATGTCAAGTGCATGGCCGAGCAGCTGCATCACGACATTACAGTGCGTGTCAGCGCAGAAAAACGCAGCACTGCCGACTCCATATTCTGCCACGCTCCACATTCTGCCACGCTCCACTGTAACAAATCTCAGATGCACATCTTCGATGCATCTGTCAATGGACAGAGAAACAAACCTACACCTGCTTAAAATTAATCACCCTGTGACATAGCCGTTGTCTATGGCTACGTGTTAAAATTGGGTATGAAAAAATGACAAAACAAGCAGACTCAATCCACTCCTTAAGAATCAAACAATCGTTACATATGCTACATTTTTAGCTACCCAGTTAGAGAATGATGGATGCTTTTGAGAAACAATAATATTTGACGATGATGCTTAAATTATACATAATGCGATTAAATGAAACCGAGCGTTCACTCGCGATGTTGTGCTGAAATAAACACTAAACTGAATTCGACCTACTCCACGACATTTGGTTGGTTCCCTGGTACCGGTCTGTCAGTTTGAGATTAATTGTAGCAGGTGTGGACCGTCGGATATAGCTGCAATCGGTCGAGAACAATATCGTCTATGTTCAACAAACGGATCAAAGTCTTCCTCTGGGGATAAATACATGCCTGTTTTCGAACTGTTTTGTAAGAAACTAGTCAGTCTTCCAATGTAAATGTCTCATATTTGCAAATAATTTTCTGAAAGGAGGCCATGCTCAATTCAGAGCAGCAATTCCTTCGGGATGGTTAGCATTCAATTATCAATAGCAGAAACCAGAAATAAATGGATCGAAATAGATTCGCCGTAAACAATTCGTTAAAAATGTTTTTTTTTTTTTTTAAAGACGACACGTTACTATTAGCAATGTTCTTCAAGAGAATCTTTAAATAATTTACGGTGTTTCCTTTCCCCATCTCAGACTTTACTGGATCTCACAATGTATACCGATTGTTTAACTGGAATGGATAATTTGGCATCGTGTTATAGTCACGGGGTTTTTTTATCTGTATTTGTTAACTTCGCCTTGTCTCACAATGCATTTGATTACAACCTTGTGAAATTTCTACTCGAGAAATATGATCTGCGCATAGGCAAAGCAGATTGGTTTAAATCAAGAAACCAAATTTTACAGTCGAAAACCTGCTCTCGTAACTACTACTAGTACTACATATTGCTATAAAAAAAACTATAACAGCTACTTTTGATTTAACCTACGTGTTTTGACAACAGAGAGCAGACAGATCCGTCCCTGGTCGGAATAAAACTAACGGTTTATTCCCGCCCAAGCCCCCTGCACTCTGATTGGATGGAATTATATTCACCTTGTGTACAGCTAGGAACATTCCATCTCTGTATCTCGTAGCCAGCTATTAACTTCTAATGCTTCATTGCTCATATTTTCATATATTTGCAGTAGTGCATTTGTGTTCATTTAAAAAATAACAATGTGTTAAACTGACCACCGTTGTGCCCATGAATAAATAGCTGGAGCTATACTTTATGTTTCTCCCCAGCTCGCAAGCAAACGTTACGCAGCAGGCTGATATCCTTCAAAACCCCTGTCTGGCTAGTCGGCTCTAATGAGTAAAAATTTTAGCCTACGAGATGACCAATCAATCAATGACCAAAATGTCCAAAGCACCACCACAGAAATAGATTCGACGTTAATGAGCTCATACGCGCAACTAATGTTAACCTACAGTTTTTTCACAAAACTCAGTAATTTACATAGCACTAGCACACATCATTATACTGTAACAATAGGTAGCTATAGCTCCTACCGTGCATGCACAACCAGCTAAATGGGTGGTAGCAAGCCGTTACTTAGCTACGGTAACTACCCCTTTCCATACAGTGACTAGCTAGTCGAGTACCGTAGTCTAGTTGGTAAGACTCACGTGAGGTCGCGTGATCATACAAATATATCAAAATAATAGCAACCATTTTTGAAAATGATGATGCTAGAAATGCTTTTTCGATTTAAACTGCAAGAAAACTCTTGAAACGAGTTTTCATGCGCGCCGAAGCGTCGAGATGAGTGCAAAAAGAACCAGCGCAACCAAGCTGCTTAGTCTATATTGAACTAGGTGAATCAGTTTATGTCGAGCTCAATGCCATATGATATTTCGCACTATGATGGAGCTAGCTTGGTGAAATAGGTTGCAAGCGTCTGGTAGCTATTAATCTGACCTGTTCCAAGATTATGAAACTTCAACCGTATTTCTATATCCTCCCATTAATATCTAGCAAACTGACCGGCTACCTGCTCTGCAAATTGATGCCAAGTGTATTTAGGATATGTAATGCATCTACTGTTAATAATGACCAGTGGTGCTTTTTCAGTAACTCCTGCAAACACCCATTGTTAAAACTCATTCTAACGAAACATCAGTTCGACTCTGGGGGGGGAAAAAATCCTTGTTTTTGTCAAGCACGGTCTTTGTCACACTGTCTAACCAACTGATGCAAGCCAAAGGAGATGGGGCTGCGCTTCAAGCACAAAGCTCCCTTGCTAGTTAGCTAACTGAACTTAGTGTATTTCTTGTAACAATACGCCAAACAAAACAAATGTAAACGATTAACAAACTCTTCGGGTGATAATGTGGCATCGTTTGCACACCACGGGGATGTTCACGTCGCAAAAAGGTACCTTGTGAGCTTTATGACTAAGAAAGGCGAAGCACGCAAGCTACGAAGGGATATACAAATTCAGCTAAAGTAGCAAACGTTTCCACGCGGATCACAGAAACATTCAGAAGGGACAGCTCCCGTTTGAATAAACTAAAAGAGAACCATTGATAGCTAGCTACAACGCAACGTGGTTCGTAGAATTCAAGGATGCTTTCCAATACTCGTGAAGATTTTACAACAACGACCATTAAGAATAATCTTGCGCCTTTTAAGTCATTCATATATTCATTAAAACTACCTGGCTAGCAGAGTACAACTGTTTTTTTAAACGTTAAATCCAATCTTACCTGCAGTGCCAACGAAAAGCAATGCCCAGACGAGATCCCTGGTTTGAAGCATTGCAATCTCTTACAAAGGTATGTTCCTCGAAGAATTCTGTGAGTGCTTTTGGTAGCTGAGTCTTTTCTTCGGTTTTTCTCAATATATATATTATATATTTTTAAGAAATGCTCCTTAGCCGCTCTCGGGGTACGCTCGGAGGCTGCTCAGAGAATGAGTGACAAGAAGCAGCCGTAGCACACACAACACGAATTAATCCGCCTTGGCGAAATCACACGCGCAGGATACACCTCAACAAACTAGTGCGTTGAGCGCGTTCTCTCTCTCTCTGTCTCTCTCTCGCTCTCTCTCTCTCACGCACACACTGCAGCTAACGTCGACCACGATGCTGCTGCTGTTGCTCCTCCCAAACAGTATATGTGCGCTTGGAAAATGTAGACAAGGATTTTAGCACGAATTCGGATTAGGACTGACGTGGGCACTCATATTTTGCGCCCTGAAAAGAAAAGACGTTTCATAAAAATGACCCGTAGTTGCGTTCTCGTGAGAGACAATGTGAATTTCCAATTGAAATGAAACGACCTGCATATTACAAAAAGTAGACTGAGCATTAATAATAGTAATTCAGCATCCGTGCACTGATGCATATGGAGTGTAGACTTTCTTTATGTATTAAAAATGCTTGTCTGTATTCGTGTAAGTAGGCTATGCGTATATATTTTGGAATTGTCACCTTATTTTTTCTTTATTCAATAAATTGGAATGCCCAGTTGATGATGTAAACTGTGCTCTTATAGTTATATCCTCTCAATTATGTAGGCAGAAAATTAAGTACATTTAAAAACATTTAACATTTAAAATTTCTTTTCACTCTACAGGCCACCAACTAAGCTGTACAGCCGAACTTTTGCAACTGAAGTCTCTCAGAGGAGTCCACTGATGTGCAATAACATGGGAAACACCTAACTGTCGAAAACCCTCCATACCTGGTTTATGCTATGGATAACGCCATGTCCGGCAGGATTGCTTCCACAGTTGGCAGTGGCATAATCAAGATTTGGACTGTGGGGTTCATCAATGAACCAAGTTCTTTGTGTCACCAGGCAAAGGGTGCAATGTTTTCCAATAATTATATTTTCATTTACAGTTACAGTTACTTTTGCATAATTTTTTACTTATCCTTGTTGGAAATTAGTTTAGTTTTTATCATTAACAACATAAAGCAAGGTTGTCTGAATCAATGAATGTTTTTGGTTTTTTAAATATATTCCTATTGGAGCAGACCAACAGAAATCTGATGTCTTTCTGTAATTATGGTTCCTAAAATCTAATATCAGAGAGGGAAATGGAAACAGGAAATCAAGGTACTGTCGGAGCATTGTGGCATTCAGCCCTGTACCAGTAGAGTCTGATCTGTTTGACTATGTAGATTACTGTCTCTCCATCATGTATTCAGTTTGGAAATTTACAAATTTAGTGAAGCAAATAGCTTTATACAGAGAAACTTGTTCTTTACATACATTCCATTGAGAGAGCTGATTTGTGTTTTGTTTTTGTTTTTTACTGAATTCAGGCTAGTACTAACCACTAACTACAACTAACCACTACTCTATTTTGCCACCTCTATCCTAATGTCTAGATTAGCTGAACAAACCTTCACTCTTTCTCCCTTCCTACCTGTTTTGCAAGAGTGTACTTTTCCTTGAAGCTTGTTAAATGTGCAGATCCATTCTGTGGGTGGCACAGGCTGGAGGGCATTCCATGTTTTAAAGGGGCCAATATGCTTCCATCATCTGGTCTGGACACTTCACCATCCTAATTAATAAGTTGCTTCCCAGGAAACTAGGGCAGCACGCTGGGCACAACTGACAACATGGTACAACTCAACTCAGCGCTGAGGATTGACAAGACCCCAAAGACCAGTAGAGGCAAGTTTTTTAAAAGTTTATGCCAAGGAAGGGCCATTGAGTTAACACTGTCTATATAGATGAAAAAAGAGCTCCTTCAGACTTTCATGAAAATATTGCTGAGGGTGCAATATAGTGCAGCTTGGGTAGCATGTGAACATTAACTGCAGAAGGTGTTGTCACCCTGTAGAGCCTGAATAGAATGCCTAATTGTATCAGTTGTCCAGCAATTTGGGTGGGTAAGACTGCGCTGCAAAACCCACAGTATATATCCCCAGTTTTGCCAGTACGATGGATAATAAGACTGACACCACTCCATCAGTTGAAGATGTTTCTTCTGAAGAAAAAGAGATTGGAGTTCACAAGAGTGAACAAGCACATGAGTGTTCAGTGTAGAAAGTGTTTTCATCCCAAGGGGCCTGAATGAATATGAAGTTGGTTCCTTTGGCTGGGGACCTTATTTTTCATGTTGTTATTCAGTGTAGACAATGAGTGCTGTGGTTGGAAACCAGCAGTAGCCCTGCCCAATTTACAGTGGTGTTGGTAACCTGGGTAATAAGACTCATGCCTTTAAGTCATCCGAGTTTGTTGCAGGAGTTTAGATGGAGAAAATGCAGCATGTGGTTCAGAAGCATCTAGTAAGAATTTGAATCACAATACCTCTAGAAGTGATCTCAACACCTTCAGCTTGCATAGACATGCTATTGATTACCTTTGGAGGAGAGATAGATCATTTTCTCAATGAGGTAGTCATTTCTCCTGCTATGCAGTGTAGATTGTCAGGGCAGTAGCTCAAAGCCCACAGGAAACACTTCCCCCATTACATATATTCTGCAGGTCTGAGTCAATGACACTGAAGTACCTGAGTCTCACCTAACATGTAATTGACTGATAGGGCTTAGCAGCTGAGCTAAATTCTTTGAGGAAACAGAAGCTAATGCTTCTGTAACAGAAAAGTAGCATTTAAATGTGGGCAGAATAAAAGAACATCCCGGAAAAAAGGGGTTTGATAATGTCATTGACATTTTTGTAATCTAAATGAATGTGTTCATATGTTCAGAGCTGAAAATCAAAATGTTATTTTTGTTTCACAGTGTTGAATGACTAATGGAAAAATGTTATTCTGTATAACTGATAGGAGATCATTTCCATTGCAATGGATAAAAAAGTAGAAAAATAAAAGGAATGTTTTATCAGCTTGAAGGGAGCCTTTCCAGATTTGTTATGACATATATCAAAATAACATTTCCAGGTCAAATATTTTTCACTTCAAATTCACTTTTCTGTATTAAGGAATGATTTTTTAATCTGAAAATGATCAAGCAGTTTTTCAATGCCACTTCAATTCACATATTCATGGCAAACAATGCATTTCAGACAAACATTAATAAAACACATTTTCATACTAAAACCTTCAACCAATGTAAATGTGGAGATGAGAAACAAAATAGTTTGTCTAGTCAAGCAATGATGATGCATGGTCATAATATATTGATTTTCACTGAAAAACATGACCACCACTTCATAGATTCAGCTTCTTTTTTTTTTTTTTTTAAATTTATAGATTTTTCAGTCCACAGCAGATAAACTGTTCTGCTAATTTGCTACTTTCATATTCAGTTGAGGTGTCTGTCAGGTGTCTGAACAATCATTTAAAAGAAAAGCAGTGTGTCGGTTTCTTCTTGGAAATCTCTGTCTGATTAGGCCTGAAAACTGTGTACCCTCTGGCAGCAATGTATATTTCAAAGTTCTCTCTGCCTCCCTTAAATCTGTGAAACCCTACAAAGACTTCATTTCGTAGCTCAATTGGTAAAACCACCACTTGCAGCACTTGAGTGAGCACCACAGTCTCAGATCAGATCCCACAGCCCTGCAGGCACGGTGGACAACTGGCTTCATGTCACCCAAGGGATATATCGGATTCAGTCAGTGGGCATAGCAGGGTTCATTGCTTGAGAGACCCCTGTGGGATGTCCGGGCACCCATGCCTTGCTCTTTGTGCACGCAAATGATTGGGTCTCCTCTAACCCCGCTCTGCAAGTACGCGGCTTATGGCTGTGGCGTGAAAAGAAGCAGCTGATTGGTACCTCATGTTTCGGAGAAGAACCACATGTTGTCTTCACTTTCCTGAGCTGGCAGCAGGGCTATATGTGAGCAAGCTTGCACATAGTTTGCAAATTGTACATTACAACTTCATCTGGGATTTGAGATGCCAATTTTTTTAAGGACTGCATTTCCACATGCATTCTACACTGCAAAATGGGCCACAGGTGAGGGTAAAATCTTTCCCAACTGTCTTTGTTCTGGCGGCCACGAGAGACAAGCATTTGAGTGCATGATCAAAAAAAGTTTACATAATGGGTAACGCAATTAACTTGCCGGGACAGTTTTTTTCTATCTGAGATTTGAGCTGGTGATGAGAGAAGAAATGTGTAATGGCTGTGAGTAAATGCCTATAAATAACAATAGGACTACCACTCAACATCTTTTATGTTCTCTTTTTTTAAAACACTTCTATGCACCTGGGTCATAGAGTACTTCTCGGGAGACCTTCAAGGTGATGTGGTTTGAGGATGAGGTAACTGATGCGAACACCTGAAATGCATTATCATTCCTGTGCTGAACCCACTCCTCCCTGGCACAGCTTTTCAATGCAATCTCTTGTGCACACAGCACATGGCCAAAATCAATTCAGGGTGCCAGTGGGTATTTTCGGCACAAACAGCTGAAAAGCATTACACTCGAACTTACGTTTGAATAAGAGTAATGTCAGCTATCTGAAATGAGAAAGCACAGTGCACCATGCACAGAAATGACTCTTAGCAGTAGATCGGGAGTATTCTGGTGGTGTATTTAAAGGCAGATTACAGGATTATGGTGAAATCAGGAAAATTTACAATCAGCTTTAAGGTAGACCTATAACCCCCATATCATGAAATGAAAACATCTGATATATCACCCAGCCCTAGTGACTATTTCTGAGTAAGTTTTATCATTCTCTGATGAACCAGACACAGAAAAGCGATGTGAGTTATAAAGGAGCAGTATCAATTAAACCTGTCAGGCAAGTTTGGTGGATGTTGACCTGGTATTAATGAGTGGAGTTGCTATTGACTGCTGGGTTAGGGTTAGGGACTGAGATGATCCTCTATGTCTGATGCTATGGTTAATTACGCAGTATTGTATGGGAATCCCAGCCACACTAGACACCAGTATGATCTGAGTTCACGGTCAGTAGTGCAATCTGCAAGCCCCATGGCCAAATGTACCACCATGCACACATGCTCACATTCTGGCTATAACATACAGCACGATGCATAAGTATTCAGACAGTGACACAATTTCTGTTTTTTTGGCTCTGTAATCTAGCCCAATGGATTTGAAATATAACAATGAACATGAGGTTAAGTGCAGAATGCCAGCTTTGATTTGAGTGTATTTCATCCATATCAGGTGATCCTTGTAGAAATTATAGCTCCTTTTATACATAGTCGCCCATTTTATATGAGAAAAAATAATTGGACTGATTCTCTGTATGTCTATGCCTCATTAGTTCAGAAGAGTCTCAAAAAGCCTAGGGTTGACTTTAGGTGTGGAATTTGCATTTGGATTTGATGTTGTCTCTCTCTCTCAGAACCAAATATGTTTCAATGCCAGTAAAGCAGGCAATCATGAAAAATCTGAATAAATCAGAGATATAGCCATAAAAATATTGGGTGTGTCGACACTGATACATTGTTTGGAAGCAAGAATGCACTGGTGAACTCAGCAACAGCAAACAATCTGATCTGACCACTGTAGTGGATGACAGAAGAATACTTTAAATTGAGAAGAAAAATCGTTTTTCAACTGTCAAACAGATCAAGAGCACTCTCCAGGATGTAGGCATGGATGTCTCGAAGGCTACACCAGCATAACCTTAGTGGGTTCACTGCAAGATAAACCACTGGTAAACCTCAAGAACAAAACAGCGAGGTTAGAGCTTGCTAAAAACTACATTAAAAAGTGTAGACTTCTGGAACAAACCTGTACCAAAGTGTAGAAAGAAGAAAGTGTGGAGA
Source organism: Anguilla anguilla (assembly GCF_013347855.1). Lineage (NCBI taxonomy): Eukaryota > Metazoa > Chordata > Actinopteri > Anguilliformes > Anguillidae > Anguilla > Anguilla anguilla. The sequence goes on from NC_049209.1 coordinate 21,228,978, forward strand.
AGGAAAGGAACTGCTCCCCTGCCCCTCATCTGTGAAACATGGTGGAGATAATGTTATGGCTTGGGCATGTATGGCTGTCACTGAAACTGACTCACTTGTCTTCAATAGGAACAGCTACATTGACCCGAAATAAATGTGTACTTTTTTCCGCACGCGTGAACTTGACCCGCCTGCCGCCATAGCCTGCTTATCTACTACGGGGAAAACTCTCCTCTCGGTCAGTACAATGTGAGGTTTAAGTGAGTGAACTTTCTTTTTTTATTGTGTTTTGAAATAACTTGTTTTACAGTAGATAATAATACAATAGTTTCAATTATTTCAGATAACTTTTTTCAAAGACACTAGCTAATTTAATTGATTTTCCCATTTTTCTGAAGTGTCATCTGCTCAAGACGAGATTGTCAAACATTCGCGTTGTTGATTCTGAAGAGTTGTTGCTTAGTGACTTTGATTTCCGTGGCTACGGCGTAAACACAGCCATTGATGCTTAAAGTCTTAAAGTTGATGATGTGACTGCTGTGGGCAGCAGCAGGATGAATTCTACAGTGTACAGAAACATCTTATCAGGTCAGATCCAACCAAATGCCTCAAAACTCATTGGATGGCACTTCACCTTGCAACAGGACAATGACTCCAAACATACTGCTCAAGCACCCAAGTATTTAGGGCCAAATAGTGGAATGTCCTTAATCTTGACTAGCAAAGTCAAGCACCCATCCTGAATCCAGCTGCAGGACAATGACCCAAAACATACTGCTAAAGAAAAGTAAACAAGGAGTTTTTCAGGGCCGAGAAGCGAAAACTTAGTGACCGGCCAAGTCAATCGCCCTTCCTGAATGCAATTGCCCATGTGTTTCACTTGCTAAAGACAACACTGAGGGCAAAATGCCCAGAAAAAACAAGATGGTGGCAGTACTGAGGAGGCCTGGCAGGGCATCACCAGGGAAGCTACCCAGTGTGAGCCAGTGATGTCTATGGCTCACAGACTGCAGGCAGTCATTGAATGCTAAGGATTTGTAACCAAGTACTAAATATGATGACTTTATTTCAGATTCCATTATTTGTCCTGGAACTTTTGCTTCCCTAAAATGAAAGGACTGTGTATAAAAAGGGGAATAATGCCTAAGCAGATCACCCAATATGGATATAAATACCTTCAAATTAAAGCTGACCATCTGCACTTGAACCTCATATTCATTGTTTCATTTAAAATCCAATGTGTTGGAGTACAGAGCCAAAATAACAAAAATTGTGTCACTGTCCAAATACACACTGCACTGTATGGTCAGAGTGAAAAGGTAATCTGAACAGAAGTACCCTGTAAAGGTACGTATCTGCATAACAGTAGGGTAGAGTAAGTAACATTTGAAGGTAAGACCTTTGCACATCCAAACATATTAGTTTGCAGGTAGAAATGTGTTGCACTGAGAGACAAAATACCTGCATACTGCATGACCTTGCAAAATGAGCATATTTACTAGGCAAAGCCTTTCTCTATTTGACTTCATCTTGTTGGAGTTTTAAAGTAAGTAAATTGTTTGTATTTGTTAATGGCTGTTATCTTTTGATAATCACACAAACATAAAATTAAAATTTTGGGATATGCACAAAAACAAAGGTCTGCACATGTGTCATGAATCCCATATAGCAGCAATAACCGCAACCAAATGATTCCAGTAATTGCACATTACTTGCACATTGTAATGGGGGAATTTTAGCCCACTCTTCTTTGCAGAACTGCTTTGATTCAGACAAATTGCTAAGTTTCCGAGCTTCATGAACTGCTTGTTTCAGGTCCTGCCACAGCATCTCTATTGGGTTCAAGTCAGGACTTTGACTAGGCCACTCCAAAACTTTCATTTTGTTTCTTTTCACTCATTCAGATCTGGACTAGCTTTTGTGTTTTGGATCAATGTCTTGCTGCATAACACAATTACGCTTCAGCTGAGCTCACACACAGATGAATGGACATTTTCCTTAAGAATTTTCTAGTGCAGAGTAACTTCATGGTTCCTTCAATAATGAAAGTCGTCCAGACCTTGAGGCAGCAAAGCTCCCCACACCATCACGCTACCACCACCATGTTTAATTGTTGCTGAAAGTTCCACATTTGACTTTTGTCCATAGAACATTATAGGGATCATCCAGGTGCTTTTTATTTTTTATTTTTGCATTGATGTTTCATTCGGTTAGCAGTGGTTTCTGCCTTGCTACTCTCCCATGAATCCCATTTTTGCCCTGCCTCTTTCTTATTGTTGTGTCATGACCTTAGCTGACCTTAGCTGAGACTAGAGAGGCCTGCAGTTCTTTGGATAGTCTTCTGGGATCTTTTGTGACTTCCTGGATGAGTTTTTGCTGCACCATTGGAGAAATTGTCAAACCGACCACTCCTGGGAAGATTCATCACTGTTCCAAGTCTTCTCCATTTTGGAGGTAATGGTTCTCACTATGGTTCAGTTGAGTCCCAGGGCCCTAGAAATGGCTTTGTAACCTTTTCCAGACTGATATATTGCAAAAACTTTTTCTCTCATCTCTTCTGGAATTTATGATCATAGCATAGTGTGCTTGTAGAAACTTTGTTGTGACTACTTAACTGGGGTGGTAAGGTTTGACATGAGTGAAGTTTAGATTCAGCAGGGCTGGCTGCGTTCAGTCAGCTGAATCTAATTATTAATTGGTTGATTGAGTAACTAAGGAGGCAATTAACACATGGGTGCAATTTTTCACATGAGTGATATGGAGATTTGATAATGTTTTTATTAAATAAATGGAACAATCATTTTTAAAAATGTGTTTTGTGTTTACTCAGTTTCCCTTTAGTCTAATATTGCATTTTGTCTACAGATTTGAAGCCATTCAGTGCGGCATATATGCAATAATATATGTAATCAGGAAGAGGGAAAATACCTTTTCACTGTATATGAATAGTACCCCAATCAAAGCTGATTCACATAAATCACATTTTATGTATCATACATTATAAAAATGGAACATTTAACCAAAGTAATTCAGATAGCGTCACTCAAGGGTATAGCACAGGTGCCTGAGATTTGAGCCGAGCTTTCTGAAAGGCATAGGTTTCCAGCCACTACATCACTGCTCAGGGAAAGGTGTTGTTTCTAGTGCAAATACCATCAGCAGGACATGCAAAATATATTGCAGGATCCTTTTACCAGTGAATCTCTCAATTCACATCTGGGAAAGAACAGTTTAGCATAAATAAACATCCTCCTTCCTTTCAGGTCTTTTTTCTGATCTTCTGCAACAAAAAGGGGCATAATTAAACAGGTTTTATTTACATATTATATCTTATTCTTATCAAGCATTTGTATCCCTTACAGTTTTTTGTTGTTGTTACTTATCTTCAAATGGCATTCAGGGATAACCATGTGGCATTTCGTTAGATTCCTATGTGAAATAGTGTGAAAGAATAAAGTCATATGTACATATGTGTGTATGATACCTCTCAATGTATCCGTATTTAAATTAGTCACAATTAATGTGATGCTTGAAAATCCCATAAAGTGATGCAATGTACTTAACAGAACAACTGGCCACACAGATGATATTAAGTGTCACTTGTGTCATGTGGGATGCGCTTGGGAGACAGGTTAAGTCTCAGAGTGCAAATGTTTCCGCACCTTATCCTTATGCTGAGTAGCCCCCTTTGCTGTGTCAGCAGGCTTCCAGAGTCATGAGGGCAATTATCATGTTCTGTAGTGCACTTACTCTCATTGAGATCAGAAACAGGCAGCAAATTAAGTATGGAACTGACTACAGGATGGGATGGGATTTCTGCTCCTCAAACACTAAGATTAGAACATTTTTCTTTTTAATGTACACACCATGTACAAATAGTCTTTTGGCCTTGGTCGATTAATATAATTTCATGTTTGGGGAACTCTAGATTTATTTTAGTAGTCAGTCTGCCATTATATTACACTTGTTCCTTTTCATTTCTGACTAAAGCTTTTTAAGTGGTACTATCTCTCCATTACATGAGAGAAAAAAATCCACAATTGTTCTTCCTTGAAGGCTGGTAACCTTCTGAAGTGACGTAAATCCTTTTCTTTTCTTTTTTAAAGTTAACAATTTTTGTCTTACGGTTGGTGAGAGACATGGACAAAAACAAGAAGAAGAAACACCTTTTACCATTTTTCAAGTTTGTGAGTTTTAACTGAAACACACCCTCAAAGGCCATGTGAAATAAATCATCAAAAGCAGTATACAAACACAAGGGTGAAACACAAATAAACTCCTGACAGGACATTGACAGACATGTTAATCTATGGACAGGGCAACGCCAGTGTGCTTTTGTCAGTGATGTTTATAAAACCAGCCACAGAAATTTCACATGAAGGTCCTGTGAAATATGAGCCAACCTAAACCCAATGAAGCATGCCTTCAGAAAAACATGCTTTGTAATTATGTCTCAGTAGTAAGTCTGGTTGTCATGGTCTTTGATCAAATGTAATAATTGTCAAAGGGAACAATTCACCCCAACCAATATTGCACTTTAGCCAGCTTTGTGTACCACATGCAAGTACCTATGTTTGCTTCAGTACTTCTCAAACAACATTTTAATTATTCTCAGTGACTACAGAACACCATAATCTTAACGTCAAGAAACAAAGGAATTTGATACAGGAATAATTTTGCTACCAGCTGAGCACAGTAATGAACAATGACATGATATTGCTTCCATAGCAAAACACTTCTTGCAGCAACTGGTGGAGTGTAGAGCCTGCTGTAAAAAAAAACAGCTTAAACAGCTAGAGCTAGGTTTGTTAAACATGGCTGCTCGTAGTTGGTAGCTGGTAACCAGCCACAGTTAGGATTGTGAAAGCTGATAGCTAGTGACCAGCTAGAGCTCTATGTGAAACATGGACACTAATATTTGGTAGCTAGTGAACAGCTAGAGCTAGGTTTGTGAAACAGATGCTAGCTGGTAATTGATAGCTGGTGTTAACTGGTCTTAATTACAGCTTGTATTTTTGCATAGACTGCATTGTTGCTGTACTTGTTTGTGTTAGTGTTAATCAGTTTAACCTACAGGGTACAAGTTAAACTATGCGGTTGTTCCCTGCACTTGGAATGGTACTTCTCTCTAGGGTTTTGGACACACTTGTTCCTGGTTATGGTTATATACTTTGTTGTACGTCGCTCTGGATAAGAGCGTCTGCCAAATGCCTGTAATGTAATATGTAATGGTGACCAGCTAGAGTCAGCTGGAGTTGAGGTCGAGTACATTCAATAACCAGCACATGCACAGATAGACACTGACATATGCTGAAGCATATTCCCCCTACTCTGACACAGAAAAAGTGCTCTTTTTGCTGCGCTGATATTATATGGTCCAGCTTTCTACAGGCTTCCTTTTTTATTTTGAGCATATGCCCCCCAAAGTGCATGACCCTGTTCTGCAAATACATCACATCTCAGACAACTACATCGCCATGTTTATTTGGAAAACGTATTGTCAAGACACAATGTGATTCATTTAAATAATAATAAATGTTATTGTAATGTGATTCATTGAACCCAAATGAATACTTGTGTCTTTAGTGCCAGATTGACTGAAAATTGTTCATAGCATGACCAGAATTAAAACTTCATGGTGTACTTTTGATGTCATCACCATTTAAATTTTATGCTGTGCAGTATTTCTAAATGTGATCTGCTCTGTAAATTTTTTAGATGTTGGCACAAGTACCACTAAATTTACTTTGTGTTGGAATTGATCAGAACTTGGCAATAAAATTGCAGTGCAAAGCACAAATTGTCATATTCTATGCCACTGAATATACTTAAGATAAATCCCCCTTTAATTAGGCAAACAAATGTTCTACGTCTAAATCAAGAACTAACTTTACACTGCATGCTTGTACTGAATCAAGGGAAATAACCTAAATCTATATTCTTAAAATGAGAGAGGAACTGAATGTGAGTTTACCAAATCAAGTATCTTCACTCATGAGCTTCAGCAAGCTGCTTGCCAACTTTTACAGACATACCAGCAAACCAACTGGTCTATCAAGAACCAAATTCTCCAAGCTGGTTGATCAGGTTACCTAAACTGGTTTACCACATGCCAGCTTGACCTACCTGGTTCATTAGTTTGACGAAGCTTGTATACCAGCTAAAGCCAGCTCAACCAGACTAGTACACCAGCCCTGCCCAGCTCAACCAGGCTGGTACACCAGCTAAAACCAGCTTCACCAGGCTAGTACACCAACCCTGCCCAGCTTGACCAGGCTAGTACACCAGCCCTGCCCAGCTTGACCAGGCTAGTACACCAACCCTTCCCAGCTTGACCAGGCTAACACACCAGCCCCTCCCAGTTTCACCAGGCTAGTACACCAGCCCTGCCCAGCTCGACCAGGCTAGTACACCAGCCCTGCCCAGCTTGACCAGGCTAATACACCAGCCCCTCCCAGTTTGACCAGGCTAGTACACCAGCCCTGCCCAGCTCGACCAGGCTAGTACACCAGCCCTGCCCAGCTTGACCAGGCTAGTATATCAGCCCAGCCCAGCTCAACCAGGCTGGTACACCAGCCCCTCCCAGTTATACCGGGCTGGTACACCAGCCCTGCCCACCTTGACCAGGCTGGTACACCAGCAAAAGCCAGCTTGACCAGGCTGATACACCAGCAAAAGCCAGCTTGACCTGTTACATTGCTAAGCTGATCTTAAGATGGTCTTAGCTAGAATTTACAGCAGGGGACCCTTCACCACTACTGAATGTTGATGCAGAGTTATTAATGCAGGAATTAAGTTTCTTTCAAACATCTCAGCTGGTTTAATTTTTCATTTCATAGTATTTTATGTTGAGCAAAAAAATCACTGCAACATTCATGAAAGAAATTTAAAAACAAGGGAAGAATAATAATCAAGATGAAACGATTGATTCAGTGACAGGACATTAACTCACCATTGAACATCATATAATTATTACTATTTCATTATTTATGCAGTCAAAAGCAAAAGTTTATCGGCATTCCTTTCGAAATGCCTTCATCATTGAAAATGAATGACAGCAATGCATTGGTAAGGGGCCAGTGTAAGAATCAGTTTACAGGACCCTTAATTCAACAAGGGAACACAGCGTGACGTGCAGTCCTATTTCCACACCCCGGAGCTTCCTCATGGAGCAACCTGAACTCACACAGACTCCCACCTGTCTTCATTGGTGATCTCCCTTTTATCACCCTACCTGAACGGAGAGATTTCACTCCAGAACAATGTATTATGAATACATACATATGTGTGCATGTGTGTGCATGTGATGTATATGTGTGTATGTGTAGATATTTATATATCTGCTTTTGTAGGTGTATTTATGTTTGTGTATGCGCTTGAGGGAGAGTGTGAGTGAAAATGTGGGTTTTTTTTATGTTCACTGCTTGTATAATAACCATACTGAAAGGAAAGAGCATTTGTTGCAGCTGTGTGATAACGGGCGCATTGGCATGCCCCACTTGGTCACGTTATTGTTGCTGCTTAAAGAGAAGCCAGGGTGCTCAAGACAGAGTGATCCCATTTACCTGCAGTCTGCAGCCTCGGTGCCACGATAAGGTAATCAGGTGACAAAGCAGAAGGGGCCTGCCGTGCTCTGAATGCTCCCAACAGAAATTTCTCATCAATTTGAATGAGGGAAAAGTGTTTCTGCTGGCTCTGTGAGGAGCGTCCTGGAGAGATATTAACCTTGAAAGTGGGCTGATTTGATTTGGCCTTATGTTGAATAATGAAACGTGGATTAGGCTGGAACCAGTCATTCTGATACACCGCCACGAAGACAGCACAGCTATAAAGACATCACTTTGCACATCCGATTTAACAAATGAGCATGTTTTTGTCGGTTCCAGAGAGCCATCTATGAATGCCGGGGGTCGAGGTGGGTGTTAATGGATTAGCTTGCAATCAAGAGATATTTTCAGCTCAGTGTAGGCTGAAGCTGTGCATATCAAAGTAAGAAAGATCATTACGCAAGCACATGACCATTAAACAATTCTTTTTGATCAAAACATGATTTAACACAGCAGACTTTGCAGCAAATACGCCCCCCCCCCAAACAGAACAAAATAGCAAATGAGACAACAGGTATTTAATTAGTTTTTTAAATGAAGGATTCTAATTGGGTGAAGGAATTCATTTAGTAAGATTCCACATTATTTTACTGTAAGAGTTACTGAATTTGCTTGTACAGGCTGACAGCTGACAGCTTTTTTAAAACACTGTTGTGCAAATAGTTGTATAGAGTATTATCAGAGCTCTCAACAAGACAGGATTTATATGATAGAAAAAAAAAGAAATAAATGAATAAATGAACGGTGACAAAACTACACATTAGCCTGAATGTGTGGGACATGTATTGGAGCCCCTGTTCCTCATGAACAAGTGAAACATCCAGACCTGGACCAACAAAAAAATCTGTGCCCAATAATGACTCCCAACCATGTGTTCGTGAGCACATCTTTCGTTCAGGGATGCATTCTTTTGTTCAATGGGAAGAATACATTTTTCTACTGTCCTTGTTGTTGTTAGTTAACACATCCAATCACACAGAGCATTCCTAGGAGAAGCGCCCTATGTCATTTTTGCTGTTGAGTGGGTTGGGGTGGGGGAGCTGTGGGCATTGTCTACCACCCCTCATGGGGATTGACTTTCTTCTTTCTTACACCATGCATTCAATATTTAAAATGACATAGGCCTGTTAGGAAGATTCATGGCCAACATCAGTGTTTATGGCCTTCAGCTTGTGTGTTAAAGGGTCTTGGCATTAGCACAGCGCAACCGAAAGAGCCGTGTATCTTCTTACAAAAGCAGAGGCCCAAAGTGTTTTGGACTTGATGGCACTGGGGGAGAATTTCAGAGCTCTTGACTCTAAGCCAATGGGCTGGTAGCTGCTGAGTAACGGCCAAATTCCACCCCTCTCTGCACCTTTCACACCTCTCTTCTGTCCCCTCAACCAGGCAATGTTGCCCCTCAACCAGGCAATGTTGCCCCCTCCTGGCTGTGTGTCCTGATAACAAGTGTGACATGTAGGCCAGTCTTCCCAAATCCAGGTCTTGGAGGTCCGCAGCAGTTGCACGTGTTTTATCAAGGTCAGCACTAACCCTCCTGATTCAACTAATCATCCAATCGGCCATTGAGTAGTTGCGTCAGTTGTGTTACTGCGACAAAAAAAGTCATCCCTGTTGGTGCCCAGAACCAAGATTGAGAAACACTGCCAAATGCTGGCATAGAGCTCACTATGATTACCTGCTAACTCAAAGTAAAGTTTCACTCCAGGCACACCAATCCTGGTTTTCCATTTCATCTGTTCCCTTTCATCAAATCTTTTTTTTCATACTTTTTTTAAAAGCCAGTCTTCATGCACTTCTCACCCTGTATGCTGGAGTCAGATGCAAACAGCTAATGTAATAATGGGTTGCATTTCTTATAACACTTCATCTTGTGATCTAAAAGCACTTTGAGTTCCAGTGAAGGGCAAGAAACTCACCTGAGCCACCACCCAGGCAGAGCACCAACCTAATACATTTCTGCACTGAAAAAGCACGCCGCACATCAGTTGAAGTGGAAAAGGCAGGTTATTAAGATAGTGAAAGTGGGGATGATCTGCTAACCCGTCTAACAGGGCCAGATTGGAAATTTAGCCAGGAAACCTCCTTACAGGAAAAACCTAAACAGAAAAGATTAGGACTGTCATAACACAGAAAAAACATAACATAATTTTAACATGATAAAAACAAACTTTCAAAACAAATGCAGATAATATGCTGGTAACCTGGTAATGAAGTGGAGACAGAGAGGTTCTGATTAAATGTTCAGTTTGTCAAAACAAAACGTCCTTTGTCCACTAAATGGTATTACAAATGACTCTGAGGTCAGGGGCCAACCTGGTAAGTAGACTGGTCTGAGTAAGAGTGTGACAGCCATTGTAAAAGGATCATTAATACCAATTAAGGTAGCATTACACTCTTATCAGTGACTAAGTGAAGGACATCTGAAACTAATGCATTGAAATAGGCTGCATAAATGCAATCAGTATTATATTGTGGTTTGCATTATATACACACAGAACTGGCAAAAAGTATTAGGCCACCTGTCTTTAAAAAAAAAAAAACTTCAGGTAGAGAAGAACTCAGTTAATGCACATACATTGAATTACAAACCAAAGTACCAACATTTTATTTCAATTTATGCTTACAATAATACAAAGATTTTTTAGTAATAATGTTTTTTTAAGTAAAACTCATCTATTTTAATTATTGTAGGCAGAAAGTGAAAAAAAAAAGTTTATACTTTGGTTTGTTATTCAATAAATGCACATATATTCAATGAACTCTTCTCTACAAAAGTTTTTTTTTTTTAAATAACCACAGGTGGCCAAATATTTTTGGCCTGTGCTCTATATATTATATTAGCACAGATTCTCATTGGAGGAGAATCCATGCTAATATCCGTGTGGAGACTATTTTGTTCCAAACAAATTTCTACCATGTAATCCCAGCAACAGAGCATAGTGTCTGGGAAATGGATTTGTGTTCACTTCCTACTGTTATAAAATGAACGATGTGAGTGCATTACAGACACGTACAAGGCACCATGTGCTGAACACAGCCATTAATCAATCAACCAAACCAGCCTACAAAACAACTGGCAAGCCAGCTGACCAATCAATCAACCAATCAACCATCGTACCAATCAATCACATTATAAACACAATAGCTTCCTTCACAAAGAAGTGACCACACAGCACTGTGAAAAGCAAGATACAGAGAAGAGCCTACACACATTTAAATGAATTCATAAGAAATAATTTTTCTTAACAACAATTCTTTTGTTCTTGTTAAAGGGCGGTCTTTGAACTTCATGGCTAAAATAAATATATTAAGTTTGATACACTGTTTGACCAAAAGTACCAGGACACCTTGGTCTAGGGCTGTTTTTCATGATTTGGGCTAGGGCCCTTAGTTCCAGTGAAGGCACATCTTAATGTAATGACTTTCTTGATGATTCTGTTTCCAACTTTGTGGCAACAGTCTAGGGTAGGCCCTTTCCTGTTTCAGCATGACAATGTCCTCGGGCATACAGCTCAACTTCATACACAGCTCAACAGTTGAACTTACAGACGAGCAACTGACCAGTCGGGGGTCACAGCTGTGCAATGAAATGCTGTTATCCCGCCTGACTGAAGCCCTCCCATCTCTGGATGATGCTAGAGCCAATTGTGCATCTCTCTATTGGGTGTGGCATGATCTGGATTCGATACCAGACCATGGGGCCCCTCCATGCACTAGAAAAGTGCCTTCACAAGATGAATCCATTATGTTTGCCTCCTTTCTTTTGTGGAAGTAGCAGTTGAACCACCGGGCTTTACCATCTTGAACAGGTATATGCTATGAAGCTCAGCCTGCTTTTATGGCAAGCACCTTTCAAAACTTGTTCAAAACTTGTGTCCCACATACTTTTATGGAAATGCGTGTAGGACACCATTGACAATCTATCTTCTATATACATTTTGAGTATATAAAGAATAAATGCTATTAAAAAGAATACATTTTAATTTATGGAAAATAAAATAGGTTGAAAAGATGCACATTTCTCATTAAACCTGGTACTATTACTCACAAGAAATTTTCTTTAAGAAAAACAATAAAAATCATACATGCATAAACATCAATCCAAGATTTCAATACATTCTAAATGAATCCTTTTGGCCTATTGGACACATACCAATACAATACACATACAATAATGAACAATAATGAACCAAAAAATTAGATACACTTTCATCACTATAACATATTTTTCCCCTTTAAAATTAAAATAATGTATGTCCACGATTTCAAAAATACAAAATAAGTCATTCTTTCCCACCTGAAGATATACTATATTTTCAGTTGTGATGATAAGATTGTGAGTGTCCTGTTTTTTCAAATTGTATTATCTTTGTACTGGGATTTCATTTTCAGGAAGAAGCCATCATACAGAAGGCAATTTAATTCTGATTTACTCACTCATCTTAACTCATGTTTTTTCACCAGTTTTCTTGTCCTGTGCTTCTCTAATACATCCTTTTGACCACCACTGTAGTACTGTAAATGATAGAGCAAAAACTGTAGTAGATGATGTAGCCATGAAGTAGGTAGATTTGATTTTTTTCTCTTCATGTTCATTATTTTGGAGCTGGTGTTATTTGTTTATATTTTCTCAGTCTCATTTTCACATTGTCAAGCTGTTGAGCAATATGGGACGATGTTGTGAGACCTTCAGTCACAGTACAGGCAGTGCCTACCAAAGGCATGTGGGGGAGGCTGGATTGTTTTCTCTGGCACTAGAGTTTATCACATTCTTGTTGACACGTTGCTGACAGAAAAAAAGGACCCGGTGGTGAAGTGGCTGAATATCTGATAGAGAAAAAGGAAATTGTTTTATAATTCAAAAATGACACCCTTAGGGCTGGTTTTTGCCATTTTCAAATAAATAAAAATTAACATTTTTTATTCCATTTATTCTGCACTTGAACTCTCCAACCACGCGCCACCTCCGTAAAGTATGCATGCAAAATCATTTTTTTAATCCTCAAAAAAGGAAACACTGGCACCTCTTCAGTGGCTCAGTCGGCTCTGTGGCCAGCATGTCGCTAGTTTGAGTCTAGGCAATATCATTAGCTGATTATGACCACAAGTCTGAAATAGCAAAACAAGTGGCTCTGTTCTGCTGAGGTAGGGTGCACTTAAGAGGCCCAGGGTTCCTCAGGGTCCCATTGCATGAGCATCGTGAAGCTATTCATCAGGTGCCTACAGGTTTCCAGTTTGTTGCCAGTGATAGAAGTGCCTCTCCTCCAGTCAGTATCAGCAATCCTGTAGCACACTGTGCGCCTTATAGTGTACAAAATCATCACTGGACATACTGTAATTCGGGGAGGGGAAGAATCAGCTACCCTGGCTTCTCTAACAAAATGAATTAGAACAGATACCTCTTGGAAACTTTGGAAGACGTGTTAAGACTTGGGTACAAATGATAATCTGGAAACAATGACTGTTCAAAAAATTTGTCTACTTTTGGCAGAACAGAGTTTTCTGAGAATTATCTTTTGGACAATACCATGATTAAAATATAAAATCTAACTAAGGGATTGTGGGATAATTTTGCATTAGTTATGGTTGCATTAGTCACAGAAATAGTGAAAATTCAGTTAGAGCTTGAAAATTACAAGAGCATTAAAACTGTAAAGCTTCAATTGGCAGGGAAAAATGCAGCAGTTAAAACATGTAAGAGCCATTTCATTATATGAAAAGCACAATGAGGTTGAGCAGGTAACCTACTGGTCTGTTTCAATATTTAAGTGACTTTCCAAATGCTTTAAAAACTACACCGATTGCCTGAATACACTATTCATATTTCAGTCAGTCTTTTGGTTACTCCACCTGCTCGCTCTATTGGCTGATTTAATAAAAAAGGAAATAGACAATTGAAATGTCTGTATGATGGTTTGCCAGACCTACAGAAATCCTGTGACGCCACAAACCATGAGATACTGCTTTATAAAATACAGACTGTTTTTTAACAATGCATCCATCCAATGAGTGATACAACATCTAAATGGGAAAAACAAAATAGTAGATGTAAAGTAGGTATAATATTGTCTAAGGTCAATGGGATACAATGTGGAGTCCCTCAGGGTAGTATCCTGGGACCTCTATTCTTTTTGACTTTATGTTAATTGTGTAAAATCAGCCTCTCTGTCAAATATTTGTCAGTGCTGATGAGTTCTCCTGGGATCTCACAGAAATAGAAACAATTGAAGAAACCTTGAGTGCTGAGATCATAAATATAAGTGGCTGTCAAACAACACATATTCACCTCATTTAGCAAAGAGAATCCATTTTAATTAGAAATAAATGTAAACTCCATAAATCCACAAACTTCACTGTTAAATGTACTGGGAAAACAATCACGTTGATCAATCACTGGTTGTGAATTATCCATGCTGTGAGCTTGATTATTTCATAATTACTAACGTTCATTTATGCAGGGTAGGTTGACTGAGTGTACGTACTCTTTTACAGCAATGCCTTGTAAACACCTCCCAACCTGCATGTCTTTGGATTGCGGGAGGAAACCGGAGTACCCAGAGGAAACCCACAGGATTAGTACATGACTGTTTAATGACTGTCAGTTCAGCTGGTGCACTACAGAAGAGGCAGCTGTTAGCACAATAGCACATCCCAAATTGGCAGAAAAAGAAAATCTGGGCAATAAAAGTTTGTTTCTGGCATGTGGGCGATGCTGTCAGGAACTGCAATTGCGCCACCACCAAGAGCTCCCTGTGTGGTTAGAGGTTGCATAGCAGGGATACAAGAGCACAGAGTACATTTTCCAATTCTTAATTTTGTAATTAAAGTTATTTTTGGTGGTGGGTATGGGGCTTAAAAAAAGCAGCACATAATGTGACATGACATTCACTATTCTGAGATTGGACATTTTATTTTAGAAAACTGTGGGAAAGTCACAGTGACATTGCATCTGACAATGGCTGTAATGAAAGGCTGCTCACATGCTGAAACTCAAAAAGAAAATAAAACAGGAAAAAGAGGAGAACCGCTGAGCCAGCACTTTACAGTTTCAGGGCTAAACGCAGGTATCCATGGCAATGAGGGTTCCTTATAAACGATAAACAGGAGCTTTGAGCTGTAGGATACACACGCATGCACGTGTACACACATACAAACATCAACAGAATGTCCATTGTTCACTTAGTAAATCACACAGAAAGAATTGTATACATAGGAATGTTATTATCACCAGCTTGTATAGACACTCTGAAACAAGACGAGCCCTCCTACAAGCTTCTCTGCTGAGCACTGGCCAAGCTTGTCCCTTGGAATAACCAATGAGACGTGCGGAGCGCAGCCAATGGCAAGCTATTATAGTGGTGACTGAGAAGCATTTCAGCCCAAGAAATTATGTTTCTAACTGTGAATAGTTTGTTAGGCTTGCATAAAATGACACACGTTGTTTCCCCTGCGAAAACAAACCAAAACTTTTTCACTATGTACACTGAAAACATTACACACTGGCAAAAAAGTTATCGAGACTTTATGCCAAAACTTACAGGTTGTTATTTCACAACAAAAATTTATTTTGCAATTCCTAAGTCTAAATAGAAGACTCACAATTGGACGCCTTGCAAGAAATCACTCATCTGAGTGAAAACTTCTGAGGAGGACAATAAAAACAGCTTTGACTCCTCAGCAGAAGGCATTTTCAATGAAGAACTTGATCCCATTTTATATTGGTGAGCATCTAAATACATTCTCAAAATATATTTATTATTCAGTATGCTTATAAATAAGGAGTAAGCCTGATTATGAATAATAAATGTGGCATGCGAAATTGTGGGATGTGTTTGACATGGTGATGGGGATTGGGTATTTGACAACAACTTATTCAATGGACCTCAGTCAATGGATTAGTACACTAGATAGTTAATGTGGTTATTTTATACAGCCTTCCAGACCTGCTGCTGCCAGGAAAGAACAAGGAGAGGGAGAGTGGGGGTGAGGGTGACAGACAGGGGAAAATGACTGCCCACATCTTCCACTTGCATATAGTATACAATAGTATTTTACACCTCTAAAGACACACGATATCATTTGTCCTTTTGGAATCTCCAAATGATCTTCTTCAAAACCCACCAAGACATAGTTCAGATAAAAACCATGAAGAATGCAATTTTTGGTGGTATAGCTATCAAATTTGAACCAGGATTTGTCCAGCGTTGTGGCTGTGGCTCCATTGTGTTTCTAAGCCGACCAGTCACACACACAAGCATCTGTATCTCCTCAAATAATATTTTAGGTGAGAAAAAACTTCTGCTTCCACTGTGTTTGAGCTTGTGTTACTTTCTTTCCGTAATGCTTGGAGTAATTCTGACTGTTGGAAAACAAACTCCTTAGGGTTATCTTTTAGTAGAGACCAAGCTTGCAACCATACAAGATTCTGTACATGGTACAAAGGCATCAAGCCACTACACAGTAAAATGTCTAGTGTTAATTAAGCTCTTAACAGATAACATTTGGTCCCACTCTGGAATGTGAATGTGAAGAGTTGAATTAACACTGGACATTTTACTGTGAAGTTCCTTTCAATCCACCTTGCGCAAGAAAATAAAGGAAAACATTGTGCTTGTAGCTTGTGTGACTAGAAGCGGTTTCTGGTGCATGATGAGACCCAGACATTAACCAACCCAGCCCTACCAACAGTATTCCCTCCCTCATTACCAGGGTGACACAGCACCTAATTACAGTACAGAACCAAAAAAAAAACGCCCCCGTTCCATTAATTGCCTCAGTTCCCAGGGTACCTTGCATTATTGTAACCATACTGCCAACAATGAATGGTGCGAAAGCTTTGTCAATGGATTTTGGCTATAAATTGCCAAAAGCTAGGCTAGGCAGACTTACTGTATTTTACTTGTGAATTTACTTGTGGTTATTATTATTATTATTATCTGGAATATACCAGAATTTACTAATGCACATGCCCTGAGTCTGTCACGTGCCTCTCTAAGTAATTCAGAGGGGTAGGAGGGAGCAAGGCCATGGAGGGCTATGACTGTGATGGTGAGCAGTTTGTAATGTATGTGTGATGTAATTGGAAGCCAATGGAGTTGGCAGAGAATGGGGATTATGTCAGCAGAATTTTTGGTGTGCGTGAGTACCCTGGCAGCCGAGTTCTGAGCATCCCGGAGTTTATGGACAGTTTTGGACAGGAGGCTGGTGAAAAGGGCACTGCAGCATTCTAAGGAGGAGAAAATGAAAACATGTATCAGAGTTTCAGCATCAGTGAGGTTGAGAGATGGGTAGAGGCAAGCAAAGTTATAGAGATGGAAGAACATACTTCTTGTGACTTAATGAGATTTAATGTGAGCTTTGGAGGACAGAATCAAACATGACTCAAAAGATTGTGGACTCTAGTGATGCTAT
Organism: Anguilla anguilla; assembly: GCF_013347855.1. NCBI lineage: Eukaryota > Metazoa > Chordata > Actinopteri > Anguilliformes > Anguillidae > Anguilla > Anguilla anguilla. Next base: position 21,245,975 of record NC_049209.1, read on the forward strand.
GACAACTGGCTGTCCGTGAGCCCCTCCCTGAAACAGGAAGTTTGTGTGCTCGCATCTGAAATTAATCATACCAAAGGTCTTTAAAAACGATACCCATCACCACCCCGCCCCGGCTGTCTGAGCCCGATTGGGGTGATGGCCCTATAATAGTGTTGTGTGCCCAGATTGTCACACCGTGGGAGGCACCTTCACACAGTTTGGAATTCAAAAATGAAAGGAAAATTTGATTTGCCTGCGACTAGATAAAAAAAAAAAAAAAAAAAAATCAAAAGCACATAAAAAAATGGCTAATGCTCCTCTGACCTTGGCAAAATTCTTAATTAGCTTATCCTTTGTAGCGCATCCGGCCTCTAGAGGATCCTGGCCATGTTTCATCCGCTGCCATAAAGAACCCCTGGCCTTCATGGTTTTAATTAGTTGCGAGTCTGGTCTGGTGAAGGCAGCTTTGTTTTGTCTGACATTAGTATTTTTTGCGCACCCCTCTTCGTTGGATGTTATTTTGGAAGAAAATGTCAGAGGTAGTGGCAGGCAAGTCACAAGGTGTGCATGTTTACAGGGGGTGGATAAATGCTTTGTCAGTTGTTGATAATGACAGGATGTTTCACGAACTCTGATTGGTCAACCCACTTCTATTATGTTAATGGACCTCGGGTGCATGAGGGAACATTATCTTTGCAAAGGCAGTGGCAGTTGTCTCTGCAATTCTTTTTTTGACAGCAGAAGCCGTGCATCTGCACAGATTGCTCCTCAGATAGAATAGGTGTCACTCACTGTGCAACACCTGTGTTGCTATTAGTGGCTAGCCTTGGCTTAGCGAGACAAGCATCCCACCGACAGCAAGTACCCAATAGGGCGAACAGAGTGAGACACTAATGGTGTGATCATATTAAAAGAAAAGAGGTGAGGACATACTCCAAGTGAAGGGGTCCACACCAGTAAGGTGTTTCCCATAGGAGCTCTGCAGCTTTTTGAAAAAACACAGTACAGCTTGGAATTAATCAAATTCAAGTACTAGTTTTTTTTTTTGTCTTACAAAAAGGCAGTTTAACAAGGTCAAAACTACATTACCAAACTGTTTTATTTTAAAATCAAGATTAAGACCAACTTAATTGAATCCAGGCCTATGACTGTATACCATAAATGTCTTTTACTTGTAATGTGAGCTGAAATGGAGGACACAAAGTTAAACAGGAAGCTATTTTCTTCTCAGTATCTCCTCTCACTCATCTTTCACACTGATAAAAAGGGCCATTTACTTCCTGTGGTCATTAATCGGATGTATCTGCCAATTCTATTCACAGTTTCTTCATATTTTAAGACAGTCAGGAACAGTGCATCATCAGATCCAATAACCAAGTGGACACACACACACACACACACACACACACATATGCCGATACACATAAACAAAAGCACATTGAAAAAAATGAAATAACAATGGCACACATGCGTGCACACACACACACACACACACACACAACAATATGCACAACCACAAACATGTGCACACACGTGTGCATACTCACACAGGCAAATGTGCACATACATCTCTTGTTCCTGGAAACACCCCAACCAGTACAGGCTGAACAAAAACATGACGAGATAGAGGCAGACAGGAAGAATGTTGATTAAAAGCCATTCATTCGAGAGCAAATCAGCACAGTATGCATTCCTTTACATTCACTGACTTGTCACATGCTACAAGTGCTGTGTAATGAAACATTTTTTGCCTCTGTTTCTTTTGTTTTTTTTTATGTTGTTGTGTAAAGCCCTTATTGAAATTCCTCCTGTTAAACTTACCCTTGAACAGGCACGCTGGGAGGAGCAGGGGACCCACTGTATGTGACTTGGTGCGGGATATAAATCACACTCCTTGGTCTGATGGTCATTTGTGATTTTCTAGTCGAGTCAAGAGACTCAAGACGTGAATATGCGGCCACAAATATGCCTCGACAAGGAGGCAGGGGCGAGGGGAAGGGTGCAGGTGGGCGGTGTGTGGGGGGTGGGTGGAGGGGGGGGGGGTGGTTGTGTATGACCTTCTCTGTAGTCACCTGATCGCTGCCCTCCTGATGTGTCTCTGCCCCTCTTGAAGATGGATGATTTGAATTGCACACTACATCTGAAGCAGCCTGGTTGAGATTCACAGCAATGCTTATGAATGCAGATAGACCCTGACCCAGATTCAGCTTGACCTCTTTGTGCTTTGTCCGTAAACTGCATGTTCCATTTTCTCTATTTGATCCTTGTTGCTTTACTGCACAATGTTATCTGGAGATATTCATTGAAATATCTCTGTGTCTCTGTATCTCACAAAAGGGTATTTTTTTCCCAATAGTTATAAATTCAACATCTAACTGATGACAGTGCTGCAATGAGCTTATCACCATGTTATTCTTCCTTGCACAATAACAAGCAGGTAACAACAATATGAAACACTGTATGCCGAGTATACTGGACTGTTACCGTGCAACAGCTTAGGAGATTGCAGAGAGTCTCTTATGGCAGAAATCATTTTGTGGAGCAGGCTACTCTATATTACAACACATTGGCTGGCACTTATTTTGTTGTCATAATTGATTGCATTGGTAAAATAATGGAAACATAAAAGAAACAATTTGACTGAACTGGAAAAAGTCTATTGCACTTGGACTATTATATGAGTGGATGTGGATGGAAACTGAAAATTATACGGGAAATGTATATACCAGAGCCTCTATTTTTAAAAAATATGTTCCAGAGCAATGGCATTGAAATCTCCATTGAGTGTGCAATGTAATAAGGGCTTACAGGAGGAATAAACTTTCCCTGTACAGATATTTACAAGCAATACACCTAAAAATTATAAACACTGCAATCTGTTTAAAGCATTTCAGCCCAGCTGCACAAATGCATGTTTCACATTGATTAATAGCAGTAATATCATGCCAGGCTTCAGACCTCAGAGCAGGTGGTGGTTGCTGGCATGTTTTTATTTGTTGTTTCTAATGATGTTTAGACACATGTTTGGAGTTTAGCTGTGTATGACTTTTAAATCATATGACCAGAACAGGAGAACCTCTATGATCCTTTGATTTTTTTTGGTTCACAGAAATAATGGCTACTGAATTAGCAAGCCTCAGTTATTGTTGTCATCAAAATGATTATGTAGCAATTGCAATTTGATATAGAACCGCAGTCAATTTTCCAGTTTAACAAAATTGTATCAAATAAAATAAAAAAACAGGTACGGTTCTCAGTCCTTAATAGGTTAATCTTTTAAAATCAGGCCAACATATTTTGAGGGACACAATTGTTCATTACAGATTGGGGCAGAAATAAAAAATAAAAATCTGTGTAAAAGAATGTGAAATTCAAAGAAAGTTTTGTCGACTGCAATTTCATTGCCAAATACCATTCTCAAAATAGTAGCCTATTCTGGCTTTGTAACCTCTGTATACAGGGAAAAGAATTGTAATATAAATAATCACATACTGCATAGATTGGCTACTGTATCTTTAATAGGAATCTTGTCCAAAAACATCCCGTTCGCTTCTGTGGGAAATTGAAAGTTCAGTCCAAAAGAGCCACACAATGACGCAGTGTTGGAAATGACAAAGGGCACATTGTATCTCTGTTATTACCAGCACAGCCGCAACGAGTTGTTTGATTAATGACTGCAATAAAGCATGCTTGTTTAACCCCCAGAATGAAACTCAATGTGCTTTTGAGACTATTTAAGCACTGGTGGCATCCCCCCCCCCAAGAATTAAGTGATATGGCATCCACGAGGAAATATCACATTCTTTAAAATTTTGTCATAAATTCAAGGGATGAAACGGAAGGAAACCACCTAACAGGTTATGAAGCTGTAAAAAGAATATGCATGAAATTACATTTTGCACAGCATTGCATGCACCGGGCAGTTTAATCTAATAGTGTCATGTCAGTAATATATAAATTGGGGCAAGGGCTCTGTAAATTCAAATGGAGGTCAGTTCAGTAGCAAAGAGGCAAGGAGTCGGGTGCAAAGCAGTGGAAAAGGGAACATTATTTGTTTTTGTTATTTTTTTGTGTGTCACTGTCACTCATAGAGGTGATGGCATAAAAGCTCACAGTGTCCCTGTTGTAACAGAGCTTGAGGTCACTGGATATGAACGCATGGTACACCTGGTCATTCCTGCCCTTTGACAGACATTAACAAAAGGGTGCAGTCAGTGAAGTACGTGCGTGGGCCACTTTTGAACAAACACAGAATCCACACGAGGAATTTGCATTTGAAGTGAAGCGACTCCAAGAAAAAGTGCCTCTGGCGTCCTCATATTCAGACAGGACACAAACTCTATATGCCAACATTGTGGTAGAGACATGAAAATAGTCACTAATATCAAGTTTAAAACTTGATGTAATCAACTGTAATGACTTTAATACTATGGATGATTTTTTTTTTTTTTAAATGAATGGAGGTTCAAAGAAATTTTAACGAATATCTCACCAACAGATATCAGAAGAGTGCTTACCTTTCTGAAGCCAAAATCCAACATATACACAGAGGCCTGGACCACACAAAGGCATGGCTCAGCCATCATTAGTCAAAAAACAAATGGCAAGATTTCCTCTAAAGATTCTGAAAGTTCATTGTTCCATTAAAGTTGATTGTCCATTTAAAACATGAAACAGAGCCACCTTCTGTCAGTAAAGCTATAGGTTGCTTGAGTTCTGTTGGGGGTAAGATTGTACCTCAGGCCAAGCCTTCCTGATGGACTGGAAGTCTGATTGACCTATCTCATAGTTTATGGTGACATTTTAACATGTCTTTAATCACCATTGAATTGGCCTTTAACCTGCTTGGAACAATGTTCAAAATTTTCTGGCCTAGGGGTTTTGCCTGTCCAGTCCAGAGATTTTTCACTTGCACAGTAAGTCCTGTGAGACTCCAATACAGAATTAGAGTAGTGTGTGACTATCCTTTCAGCAGTAAATGCACGCCATTGTATTTCACCAAACGTTCAGTACATGAATGAACGATACGTATTTTTTAGGAAAGTAAAGACATACTTTACTGAACAAATATGTTAGGCTTCACTCTTGCAGTTTCAGTGAGCTATGTTTCTTGCTGTGCTAGGGATCAAACATATTTATTTGTTTTTTGTACAGTTGAATATAACAGTCAGATATTCCTCTGCTATCCAATTCTATGTACACCACCACCAGAACAGGGCTCTCCAAATTGGTCATGAAGTGTCTTTTGACATGACAGATAAGCCATAAAACCAGTAAAATCCTTTAAAAAAAACAAAAAACAAATCCTCTGCAGTACTACAAGAGGTTAAACATGTTGCAGCACTGTAAATTTAAACATTTACATCCCTGCTGTACATACTGTTCATTCCAAGGCGTTGTCAAACGGATCCATTAATCATCAATCAATTTCATGTTTTTTGTGTGCTTGAAAATACAGAAGTATTCTCATGCGATTACACTGTGAGTGCATAGTCTGGAGTCAATCTTCATTGCCAGACTGTTGAAATTGGCTTCCTCCGAATGCGAATTTTGAGTTTAAAGAAATATTGCAAGCGGCACGCTAAAGACTTCCAGAAACTCTACTGGGCACCCGTTTCCCTTCAAACAAAGTGTTGGGATTTACGGCAGGTTTCCAGAGGTGATTAATGTAGGCGCAAATAAGATGGATGCAGAGAACTGCCAGGCACCACTTGAAAAATAGTGCTCCATAGGCCGGTGACTGAGAAAGGAATGAATCAAGGGTTCAAATGTGACATGCGGGAATTGCTGAGCAGAGGGAGGGAAAGGGACCATTTTGCATAATACATAAATTAACTTTGGGGTTTGGTTCCAGGCTGCTCTCCAGCATAGCACTCACGCTAGCTGAAAATTAAAGTTGGGGGGGAGGAGGTACTCTGACATACATTCATTTCAATGGAGCCGAGGGAACAGAGGGAAATGCATATCCAGAAGCTGCGCGATAACATCAAATGTACTTTGTAAGGTGCACTCACAGCGCACTGCACTGGTGTTTCTGCATTGAGAACAAAGGGATTAGCCGCTTATCAGCATAACTGTAAAACAACGAATGTGATGCTATATGAAATTATGAAACTGTTAAAGCGTGGCAAAGTGCATGGCAGACAGTTGAGCCCTGGTTACACTCCACCTGAACTGTAACAATACACACAGAGGATCATACAGTCCAGTCACACTGGAAGTGATTGCACTATTCTCATACGCACACATACACCTGTCATTCAACTGACATTCGAGGCCTATGCATATTTTGGACTGGAGAAAACTGAGACCGTGAGCTAGCGGCCATCACCATGCCACAACAATGCCATTCATCCAGCTTCCTGTACCCATAGAACAGACAGCTAAATCTACTTTGAACAACTGTATTTTTACATGTATATCTTTGCCAAGATCTTGTCCACAGTGTGATATTGCAATATTTCAGTTTTACGAATGGGTGTTTTTTAAAATTACATTACATTACATTACATTAAAATTATGGTGAAAAAGTGTATGTGAGCCTGGTCAATTCAAGTCCCCACCTGCAATGGAATTTTGAAACCATGGGGCCAGTAGATTTGAAACAGACATTTTGGCAGGTATAGTGTTTTGAGAGTACATATTTCATTAAATGTCTCATAACAATATATACAAGTAACTGCGTACAATATATTAGTTTTACCGCAAAATATTGTTGAAAAAAAAAGATATCCCCACCCTGAAAGTTGCACAGATGATGATGCACAATGATAGTGATTACATGCTGAGGGAAGCAGATCATTTTTAACATTGTATTAAAGCAAACAATCATAATTTTCTGGCAAGGAACCAATTTATATGTTGTTGTTTGATTATACTGTAGCATTTATGACATTATGCCTAAAGACAAACTGTCAATATGTTTTCTAAAAAGTTGCCAGAACAGGTTTGATCTCCCTATCCCCAATAGGTTCACACATTGTGCATTAATGTAAAAGTAACCATTAACCCCTTAAGTTGCACCAGCCTGTATTTGGGCCAGAGTGAGTTTATTTGCAGTCATTCTGCTTTTTTGTGGTGAAATTTTCAATCAATCCGGTTCACATGATACACTGTTTGAAACTGTTAAAACTTTCAGCGTTAAAGATTTCACGATATCATTGTTTTAGCAAAAACAGATCCTAATTTTGTAACAGGTGGGGTGGCAAAACAAGCTTGGGAAGTTTGTTTTACAACAAGTATTTATTTTGCAATGCCTAAGTCAAAACAGACTCACATTTGAAGGCCTTGGTAGAAATCACTTTTCTGAGTGAATATTTCAATATTTTTGAGGAGAACACTGAGAACAGCTTTGTCTCCACAGCAGAGGGCATGTTCATTGAAGGACATAATCGCATTTTATATCGGTATATCTAAACACATTCTTAAAATATTTTGATTATTATTCAGCACTCTTATAAATAAGGAGTGGGCATACCGAATAATAATACAAGTATTTAGATAATATTAAAAATTGAAAATATTTTCAATGTTGATGGGGATGTGGTATTTGACCTCAATCAATGGATTAGTAGACTAGACTAGCTAATGTGTGAATTTTCTACCATCTTTCAGAAATGCTGCCGCCAGAGGTGGCAAGGGATGTGGAGGGGGAGGGGGGAGGGTGACAGTCAGGGGGAAAGCAACCTACTTTTAAGCATACTTCTTCCATGAGCATATAATATACAACATATTGAATTTTACACCTCTAAAGGCCCATAATAACACTTGGCTACCAATTGTCCTTTTGGAGTCACCAGATGGAAACTTGCTGAGACTTGGCTCAGAAAAAAAAACAATGCAGAATTCTCATTTTTGGTGTTATTGTCATCAAATTTTAATCAGGATTTGTCCAGTATTGTGGCTGCGGCTGCACTGTGTTTCTAAGCCCACCAGACACAGCCACAAGCATCTGTATCCACTAAAATATCTTTTAGATGAAAAAAAATCTTCCACAGTGTTTGAGCTCCTCTTACTGTGTTTCAGTAATATTTAGAGTAATTCTGACTCTTGGAAAACAAACCCCCAAGGGTTACCTTTCAGAAGAGGCCAAGGTTATGCCTGCAATCAAAAGGGTTCAAGAATAGGAACCATTTTATTTTGAGGATGTGATTGTCAGACTAAGTGTTAAAGGGGGCACTACAGAAGGGGTGAAACTATTAAAATCACACAGGTATTTGCTTAGAAATGTTTCTTATGTAACTAATATAGGTAGATTAATTTACTATTCTGCAGAAATAGATCTTTACTGTTTTTTCACTCTGATCACGTTTGAAGTGCATAGAATATGGCTAATGAAAATCAGTTGCAGCGTAGGGGCATATGCAGGCAGTTCTAAAATGGCCCCATAACAGCCTCATTACTGCTGGGTATCACAGGTTTGTGAAAACACAGCATGAAAATACGCAGATGTTAAGGGTTTACTACATTTTTATACTGTGCTCCTCTGCCTCATTTGAGCACAATTAAGGAACTGCACAACTGCTATTTTCTTTTTACACAGCTGTGATTTGTAAAAGGTTTACCACTGGGTTAAAAACCAGAACATTGTTTCTGAAAACTGATTCCAGTCACAGCTATCTTTGATAACAGATTCTGAACTCAGGAGGTTTTAGTAGTTACTGCTGTCATTACAGGTGCTATCATCTAAGACCATACATTGACATTTAATCATAAGAAACTGCACACAGAACTACGGGAATCTTTTAATTTGAAATGGAGTCAATGTGTACCTACAGTAAGTGCAGATGATAACATCAGGGGATTAATGAGACTTATATTTACTGCTGTCGGGTACACAGACGAGGCAAGGGGCTGCTCCGAGCGATCTGACGGATGCTCAAAAAGGGGAAGTGAAAATGAGGCCCAGGGAGGCCTGTGGAAAGTGAAATGAATGCTGGGGATCCTGCTAGTGGGGAAGGTGAAAGAGTCTGGGGCTCCAGGCTTCAGGCCTGTGCGTGCAACAGTAGCCTGGAGCCAGCAGGCAGCTGTGGCTAGTTAGTAGGCTGTCAACTGATATAGAGAACCCCCCCCCCCCCTTAACACACACACTCACACACACTCACAGCGCTCCTCATTTCCTCCAGATGTCTCATGTTCAGTGTCTCCCTGGGGTGCCCTCCGTCAGGGCACAGTGTAGGCACCACACTGGCCTGTGTCTGCGTGTCTGTCTGTGCTCATTTGTCTGTGCACACATATAAGTGTGTTTGAGCGCATGTGCATGCGTGCATGTATGTGAAAATGCATGTGTGTCCGTATGTGTGTGAATGTGTTTGCGTGCATACGTGTGTGTATGTGTGCAAGTGTATTTGTATGCACACGTGTGTGTGTTTGTGCCTGTGTGTGTGCACAGAGAGAGAGATTGGACTCTCAGAAGCCTGCCTGGAATTGTACAGTGGGGGTAACCCAGGTCATTTATAAGACAGCTCTCCAAAATAAATGGCTTTTCGTTTGCTTACGTCTCCCTGTGGGAAGTGTTTTTTTTCTTTCCGTTCCCGAGTTGTGTTCTCATTCCTCACATTGCAGAGGTCAGCACCGCAATCTTTGTCCCCCACATTTGGTTTTCCTCTGATATAACTTCCATCTGCTCTGACCAGAGCTCAGGATAGCAAATTGAAAACTACTATTAACTAGCTAATGCATATGTGGATTTATGTGTAAACAAAATACTTATTTCTTATTGGCTGTTTCCATTCCAGATGGTCTCCAGGAAGTGAAAGCATTTCCTGGAAAATTAATTGGCATGTATAAATAATAATGGAAAATCTGAGAGTTTTCTATTTATCACGAACCATAGCATATAATTAAGAGCAAAAACAAAACCCTCCAGATTTATTATGCCATCAAACATTAAAACAGCTCAATTTAAGAAAAGGGCGACCAGGGAAATTTCTTACTGCTGAGTACTTGGCTTGGTGGGATTTTATTTGTTCATTTTGTTTATTTTTCATGCTTTTTCCCCATGCTCTCCCCAGTCTTGAATGCCCAGTTGTATCTCATACAGCTGTACCCATCCTGCAATCTCCACAGCCAATGTGGGAGTTCACAAATATACACACACTCCTCAGCAATGTTGACAGCTGTGTCTCTTCACAGTGCAGCTCAAAAGCCAAGCTTAAGCAGATGAGTCATATGTACGGCTTTAGGACAGCTTTTTAGACTGTAGGCATTTGATTGACCAGTGGGGGTCACTGGAGAGCGACTGAACCCTCCCAAACCCTGAGCGATGCTATTTCCAATTCTGCGGTGCTACCTGTCACAGCTGGAAATGACATAGTGGAGACACAGTGAGGTCTGCTCGTGCACTAGAACAGCACCTTGAGTGGATGATCTGTTTATTTTTACACAGGATTTCTGATGATATGAGTATGGCTTTGGCTTTTTGTGCAGAAGCAGATAACTGCTAAGATTATCTGCAGAAACATCAGATCAGCTAAATATGCCACAGGCATTGCTACAGTTTGGTAGATAAGAGACTGGGTCTTGTCACTGAAAGGTTTCCTTTTAGCATCCTAAGGCTTCTGTGCTACTATCACCCCCGCGGGAACCTGCATAGCCTAAACTGTGCACAGTGAAACATCCAACTGAATCAATGGATTATGTAAACCATGGATTCCAAAGTCTTCTTAATATTTTAATGATGTGTAGTCCTTAAATTGCACTCTTACAAATAGCAAATTTAGCAGTTGATCAGAGCTGTGTCCTTATCCTCTGGTTTTAATTCTGGGGTGGGTAATTAAAAAATGTTCCCATGAGATTTTATAATTATTTGTTTATGAATAAAATGAATTTCAGTTCATTTCCAGAAATAAAAAATAAAATCTTATGGGGACATTTTTGATTTATTAATGGAACGTTCAATGCAATGTCTTAAATTGATTGACCTGAAATGTAATTGACCCATACCCTGGCTGCATGTATGGTGAGGTGGTTTGTGGTCCCCAGTGGGAGAGGAGCTCCACATAGATCTCCCACACTCAACAGGGACATTTAGACATTAAAATAGACATTTCTTATTCATTTATTGTGTAAACAGAAATACCAAAAGAAAGTGACATTACACTTCATGGCATGAAAGGTATGTTAATATTGTATATATAATATCATATACATCAAGCATCATTGTATCATTATTTCATAATAATGTTTTCAAAATTACACTGAAAAAATCATTAAGAAATTTAAAGCAAGCCTCTTCAAAATGAGCCTTTACTGTAATGTATTTTTTGGCATTTACTGTTTGAAAAAGAAATAGGGGCCTAAAAGATGCTCATAAGTAAAAATACTGCTTTCGGTATCATGTTGCCATATTGCGATGATGTCAGGGATTTACGTCACCGTTAATGGCTGTGGTTTCACGCTACAGGAAGCTATAACCAGTTGCTGCAAGATTAAGTTCATTAATGATTCATCCTGGCCTCAATCCGTGCGTCCTAATATGTTCATTATAGTGTAGAATAACACACCATAAGAAGAAGTCTTCCAGCCTCCCTGGCAACGAGTCAGGCCATAGATAAAGCACCTAAGGAGGTTTAAAAGCATGAGGGGGAGGGGGAAGGGATGTGGAGGGCTAATTAGCCCCTTGAGAGAAATCAGAGAGGGAAGGAACAGCCCTGCGCATCTCATTTCAGTTTACAGAGGCCTTCTGCTTGGCTCTCCCTTCATTTCTATCTTTCGGGCTCGTGTCTGGTTTACAATTGGAAACTGTAATGCGACATGTGTTTTTTTTTTTTGCCACGTTCTTTGTTTTGAACCCAAAACAAACAAAATCTTCGATTTCATGGAGAGCTCCTTACATTTCATTACAGTTTAACATTTCAGCAGGCACTTTTATGCAGAGGAAATTGCATTACATTTTAACATTAAATCCATTTAAACAGCTAAGAACCGACAGGGATTCAAACCCATTCTGAGTGACAAGCCATTACACTGCTTTGCCACCCATCCCTAATACCTACCATGAGGGAGCTTAATGTCCAGGCTGTCATATGCGAAAGCCTACTTTATTTATGCTGATTGGAAGCCCCTCTATATCACTTTTTAAAAATGGACTTTGCAGTTTCAGGTACCAGGTGCACCGCAGGGCAACACATACTGTAATTGGTATCCCCACCTCATCTGTTCTGGCCAATCAGGTGCCTGTGGTTTGTCTGCACCAGCTGCACAGTAAGTCAGCCCAGTTCACCTGGAGTGTGCAGTTGGCAGAAGCAGGCATATGCACATGTACACCTAAGATGATACAGACCTGGCCCATTTTGCATTCAGTCACAAAGTGCCCTCTAGAGTCAGCTATTTGTTTTTTTATCATTAAGGGCAACCCTCTCCATTCCTAAATGGTTGCACCTTAAGAAGGGTTGTTCAGTCACCCTTCAGAATGGACTCCATTGGAAAAAATGTTTCATCTTAGCATCCCTTGTTTCTGAGGCTGGCTATCCTCCTGTGTGCATGGTGCGCGTTGAATGATGCCTTGCTCCTTGTCTTTCCTGACCAGCAGAAAAAGAGGTATGCATGATGAAACCACTTGTAAAAGCAATATCAACACTGTTTCAGCTAAATGAATGCATTAGCAGCTATAATGAGATTAATTTAAGTTAGTTATCTCTAGGCTAGTTAGCTAAACATCACCGGCCCACTTCTGTAGCCTGTAGCCTAAACGTCATCGGCCCACTTCTGTAGCCTGTAGCCTCTACTGCTGACCGCATGGTCGGAGCACTATATTTCATCAGTTTTGTTCTAATATGGAACAGGACAGGACATGAGCAGGAAGTTAGAACGGGGGATGAAGTAAAACAGATAATACAACGCAACTAGTTCAGTTTCAGTGGCAACTGGTGAGTTGAAAATAGATGGGTCGAAAACCTGGTCTCAACCTGTTGAACTTTCCTTGATTAACAAGTGTGATAACGATCTGAACAAACAAACAATTGGCAGGTGAACAAACAGCTCCATGTTGTGTTAGGGAGATTAAATGATAAATTAAATTTAGAAGAATCAGTTTTAATCACTAAGTACACTTACTCTGTTAACTTACGAGTTACTTACTTACTTTCAGCACAATCTGCAATAAAGGCTATCTAATGTTATCCTATCACTAACCACCAATGCTTTCATCCTGACATACATGTGAGTTGCAATTTTGCAATAATTATCATTATCACTTTCATATATTGCATTCTCTATTTTATTTATTCTATAAGGTTTGCAAAGAAAAATAGCTCTCTGACCTTCTCCTGATATCAAGAAATATGTCACAATATGCCACCGTGATGTCATGAACATCCTCAGAGACGTGTAAAACACATGTCTACTTTGTTAATATTATTGCTTTAATTATTGTCTTCTTTATTTCACGTTTAAGGTTTATTGAATGTTCATTCCATGAAGAAAGGTGAAAGACTAAGGTGTTTGTGTGCATTAAATAATTGTTTGCTCATGCAGGGGGTTTATAGTGAAATGAAATGTGAAGAAATGGTATTGCGTCCTGTTTTTCAGCTTGAGCCTCTGCCATTCAAAGAGCCTGTGCAGGGCTATGGGCAGAAGCAGCAGCTGGTTGCAGTGACATGCTAATCTTCACTCGCCTGAAAGGATGGTGGACGTTGCAGCGATGGATCAAGACCTAAATTGGCTTCTTTTGTGCCAATATAACTGACTCCGTTGCACATGGGTGAGATGTTTTGTGGGTTGCTACAGGCAACGCGATGTACTAATTTGAGATGCTGTTGTTGCCACTGGTGACCAGCACAAAACAAAGGCGAAAAAAGACAGCTGAGAGAGATTTTGTCTGGTCACATCTCTGCCCTGTTAAAAACAGTCTGATGACAGTGTAACACATGCTTTCCTGTCTGTGCTCTACATGCTTCTCCATGTTTCAACGGATAACAAATACAAATTAAACAGTTTGTCCTGCTGCCTTGTTAGCAGAACATCCTACCAGCATACTATCTATGCATACAGCCAATTTGTATTGAGGATCAAGAAAGAAAACAACCATGACTACATTTAGCTAAGAATTATCAAGTCCTCATATCCTTTTGAGAACCAGCAAAAAAATGTTTATTTTTATTTAATTTCATTTATAAAATAATATTTCTTTTATTATTGATTTTCCCTTGTAGTGTATGTTTCAGCACAGTAGAATATATGGTTATTGAGATTAAGACCAGAGACTCATTAAAACTAAAAGATTATTTGCCGGTCCTAGGAGGTGTCCTTTAAGGTGGTATAAACAATCCGCACTCAATGTGGAGTGAATCCTTTCAAACAAGTGCAGAGTTTGAAAAAGATGACGTGTGCTAACGGACTGCTCACTACTCTTGTACAGCGTGCCCTACGTGCCTTGCCCATGTAGTCCCCTGCGAAAGTGCTTGTTATTCATATTTATGCTGTCCAACTGTTCTTTGCAACTGCTTCAGTACCAATATACCTACAGTAACAGTTGATAACAGCCTCTCTGATTACTCCAAGCTTGTGAATGCTAGACTTTCATGTTAGCAACAAGAAATAGGCAGTGATGCAACTACTGATAAGATTTCTACCTTAAGCCTGATTTATACTTCTGCGTTGAATCTACGCCGTAGGTACCGCATAGCCGCCTTCCCTATGACACAGCCTATGCCGTAGCCTGACGTGCACCTCCCCAGAAATGTAACTACACGTTGCGGCGATGCAGACCGCAACAACTGTGATTGGTCCGCTTGGTAGCATAGCATCGCATTTCCTCCTACGCATTTCCAACCAGCCTTTTGATGGTGTATTGCAGAGCGACGCAGACAGACCAGCGCACAAGTATAAGTGCTCACAACGGCGTAGGCCACTTGTGTAGGCTACGGCGTAGGCTCTACGTAGATTCAGCGCAGAAGTATAAATCAGGCTTTAGCAGGACACTGTTTGCTGTGACAGTGTTCACTTGTACTGAATAGGCATTGCACAGCTTGGATCAACTGCAGTGTTCACTAATTGTAGGCAAATAGTATATCTGTTATTCCTTGCTTAGTTGGTGATTTGTAATCAGTAGCTGGACTGTTCCCGTAATGTTAATTGTTTATTCCCCAGCCTTTTTCAAACTTCCCAGTCTGGGAAAAGTGTACATTTCCAGCAGTACTTTTCCAGACATTTCAGACCTGTGCAGGAATCGACCATCACAACCATCTACGCCCTGCAACTCATTGGACACCACAGAATTCTGAGATCTTATGGAATTCCATTGCTTCATTGACTCTGCCTGGACAAGTGATGGGAGCAGCCAATGCAGGGAAACCACTGACATGCTGGAGGGGGAAGGTCAGTGTCTATACTGTATATTTTATGTTAAAATCTGCTCCTGCTCTGAATCACTATAGTAGGGCTGCATTCATTTGCATAGCAAACCAGGCAAGAGATTGCTTCATATACATTCACATGCAAACGGTGACTCATTTTTTTGCTGTTTTGGCTCAGTGCTCCAGCACATTGGATTTGAAATACATCACTTCATATGGATGTAAATACCCTCAAATTTTCACTGACAATTTGCACTTTAACCACATAGTCATTGATTCATTTCACATCGAATGTGGCATAGTACAGAGCCATAACAACAAAAATTGTGTCACAGTCCCAATAATTTTTCACTTAATGTGTGTGTACGCGCGTGTGTATGTGTGTGTGTTGCAAGGTTTTAAAAATGCTATGCTAATGAATGAAATGTATGATCAATATGTGTGTCTCCTGCAAGTGAAGATTTTATTTTCTCAAGGCTTGAAAGCAACTCATCATTGGCTGAGAGGTTTTAACCAACAGAATATATCCCGGTCATTGGTTACAACCATACATCTGAAATGTGGCTATGAACAGGAAGACTAACTACTAAAATAAAATAGTAGTTAACAAGCCAACTAAAAGTCAAGCATTCAAACAACTTTTGAAGCCATTGCTTCAAAATCTCTCATTCCTCTCTAAAAAAGGATTCAAAAGTGAATTCACTCTTGTATTAAACAATGAACACAGACGTGCATTGTACAGGGACAGAGAATCATCGTTCTTGAACTGCTACTATTTACAAAAGAGTGTCTTATACTACTTCAGCTTTGATTCTGTTGCAGTCAATTAACAAAGATGGGTCTTAGTCTGTGGTAGAGTGTTGACACGCTAGATTGAGTCACTGGCAGTGACAGTCCTGTGAGCAGTCAGGCCAATGGCAACAAAATAGTGCACCTTCGATGCCCTTTTATATGTCCAAGATAAATACTTGCACTACATTCAAAATTTATGAGGATGTTGAAAGGAATGCTGGGATAAAAATGTTTTGTAGTATATACATAGCTATAACCATGATGTTTCTTACTGGCTAGTCTGAACACAATTTATTCAAAATGTATGAACCAAATTTGTTTTCCTCTTAACAGAAGTTTGTGTACATGGATGCATGCATACTTGTGTCTACTTGTTTTGGGGAAGGGGGGAAAGTTATTCCTTTGATTTCCCCCACAAGTATTTCCTCCAGAAGAACTATCACCAGTTATCATAATAGCTGGTTAGAGAAAAGATCAAATAATCCACCAATGCCTTCTGTAAAATGTAAAGTCAACTGGAAGAAAGGTCATTAAAAATAACTACCTTGGTACAAGGTAAGATGAGCAGCTGAATAATTACTTTGAAGAAAACCTGTCCTGTGGCATGCAATGGACTTTTTGGTGGCTTCGTTTTGAACTTCACGACAGTTCTGTTCTATTCCACTCTTTATTCCCCTGGATTTAATTTAATCACTTATGGCCATTATATATAATTGCTGATGAAAGGCTGTCTTGAGGGAGAGCGTGGGGAGAACCTTGGATTACATCCCAATTAATATGGTATCCACAGATTTATGAGAATAAGTGCATGAGGTACATCAATTTGGTAATTGATTTGTTTCTTGTGCGGCCAAGAAGGAGATGCTGTCTGCATACGACATTAGCTCTCATCGTGCTTTGTAATGGTCGAGCAGGCCTATAGTGAAGGGCTTTTTAACAAATAAAGCTGATGGATGAAAGACATTTAATGTCTACCATGTAATTAACATGAAATGATGCATCTCTATGACTGTACAAGAAGAACAAATGCTCGTATTCACAGGCCTTAATCCGCTTTCACATGACAAACATCAAAATGCTTGAGACGGTGTCAAATCATTAAAGACATATGGAGGGAGCGCTGATGCCTGACTTGGCAGCAACTCTAAGCCTGGCATAGCACACAGCTCAAAATAATGCCAAGATGTGATGCTCAAAGTTCTAATTATTTGAACTTAGGCCTTGTTTGAAGCTGACCTTTTGTAGTACATCCAATCACATCACAACTTTGTATGACGCAGGCAGATGTAAACATGGTAGAACATTTTGAGATAAACCCAGGATTTTTGGTTTCACAAAGCGAGTTCACGGTTTAGCCTCATACCACAGACAACATTCTATTATCATTGCTTGTTAGTTTTCCGAACTCCCTGTTTTCCTGGATGGATGACGTCGAGTATCCACAGCTGGCGACACTCGATTCTTCTCAGGCCTCACGTGGTGTTGAATGCAGCGTTTGATGCTTGTGAAAGTGACTTTACTGTTTCATTACAGAGAGAGACCACATCTTAGTGCCTCATGCGTGGCAGTTCCAGAGCTCAACCGTTCCTTTTTTTTAAAAAAAAAAAACCTTACAAGATTATTTAATTCATAATTTGCCATCTGAGTGATAAATCAAATGATGCAATTGTCCAGATTAAGCTGTTTCAATTCCCCAGGCATTTCCATTTGGGAAGAAATCATCAGCTAATTGAAGGACACAGTATTTCCCAGAATCCTGCAGCATACTGCCCCTGGAGAGTGGAATCTGACCACTCCTGCAATGGAGGAAGACTGGGGCCAGTGCCAGCCTCTTTAATGGTTCAGACAGCGTCCAGCGATTTAGATCCAATTTGCACCTGTGAGTGATTTCTACTTAATTGATGTTTGGTCAAACTTGAGATCCTCTCTGGCAAGGAGAGAGAAAATACACTCTCCTTTGCCCTCCAGGTTTGCGGCTTCTCGTAACGTACTGGCAGTTCAGAGCATTGTAAATATGTCATAAAAAGGTAATTGAGACTCAATGATGTGACAGGAGATGCCTCTAGATTTACTGATGCAGATATGAAAATATTTGACTTGGAACTTTTGCTCGGAACTTGGTACTGTGAACTTAATGCTCTTGTTTATGATGACTGTGATAAACCAAAACAATCATTTCTCAGCTGGTACAGTGGCCCAAGCCAAACATCGTAAACAGTCTGTTTTAGTGGTGATGCATTAGTAAGCTGAATTTCCAAAGTGCAAAGGAGATTTAGAATTGTACTTTAACCTTTCCTCATAACCCATGCAAATGTCCTCAACTCAGGTTTCATCTTGTAGAGAATAAATAATACATTATGCTCATACAATAAGAATTTTATATATCCAATTATACGTGTATGGAAAATGTGAGATTCTGTAGCCTCCTGGCCCTCTACATTCCAAGTGGTACCACAGCCTTTCCTGGCATAATTTTTCATAATTCCAAATGAAATATGAAGGAGACATTAAAGATTATTAGACAGAGACAGGGGGAAAAGGGGCACAATTATGTCCAGATAGCCTTTCTTTGAATGCCTCATCTTCCTGAATGTATAGGATATGACTGAATACAGTTGGAAGTTGCTCAGAGCTTAAGCTTGTTGGTTGTGCTGATGTGATTAGACTGTTTGTGCCCAATGGGTCCATGGGTCACAGAAGGCCCTGATTAAAATATTCGTAATTAAAATGAATGCGTAGCCGCAAATAGCACTTTAATGCAATGATGTTTATTAACTACCTGGATTATGTCCATGGCTTCCAGGGTGACTATTAGCAGACCTTTTTTGTGCTTGTTATCCATTTTCAAAAAGAATTTCAGCGACTCTTAATGAGTGCAATAAAAGTCGACTATTTATCATAATGCTGCTGCTTTTTAATTTACACAGATAAGCAAAATCATTTTTGGGGAAAACATAAAACCCTTCATAACCTCTAATTAATAACGTATTTGAGTCAACCATTTTGCTTTCAGTGTTAAAAATGATTTTCCAGAATACATGGCATGCTGGTTAAAGTAATTTCAGATGGCAAAACAAGTATATTTCCATGGGACCACATGCTGTTACAAGATTGTCAAAAACACATTTGCAGGCACATAATTTCAACTGGTAGTTAAGTAAATTGCAGCTGACCTACAGTCCTGAACAGAAATGACCAATATGTAAATCCCCTGTCACCTACAAGTAGCTGTTACCCTATAGCACTGATAAAATTGCAGTGATCAACCTCATAAATAACTTTCCCTTATTAAATAAAGCAGGCCATGGAAGGCAATTAAGTGTTGTTAAAATGAAACCTTTTTCCACTTCTGTTATTTATTTATTCATTTATTTAACTAGGGAAATGAACAGAAAACAAATTTCTGTTTGCAGTGACAGCCAAGGGAAACGCGGTGTGGATTATATGGGTCATTTGATTTCATGAATCTGGAGGGAGGGGTGCCGCCCCGCTATCCCTGCAATACCACTTCCAGCAACAACCTGCTTTTCCCGATCCAATAGCTATATATATATATATATATATATATATATATATATCTCACCAGGAATAATTAGTCCTTAACTTAGCAAGTATTATTAATTTCCTTTTTTTTCCTGAAAATTTAGAAACGGCTAATATTAGCTGGCTGTGTTTGTGAAGAAGAAAATTAATATAAATGTTGATTGAATCCAAGCTACTGTGAGCTAAAATTGGCTGTGGGTGTTTTTATTTTGTGTAGTTGCTTTTATTTCTTGTGGCTGTATTCACCAAGAAGTAAGACATGAGCAAAGCTAAAGCATATAGCATTTTGATCTACCCGCCCCCCCCCATCCCCCAAGGATTCAAACCCCGAAAAGAGAAAAATAATCAAAACCAGTACAGCAGTCGTTCAAATATGAGCAGGACCGACCGGTATGAGAAACCTCTTCCCAGCAGTGACTACACAATTGCCCAACTGCTCACCCCTCTCCCCCCAACAGTCCTTGTGCATTAGTCATGAAAACGGTAGAGCCAGAGGTCAGAACGGCTGCAGTATCGGAAGACTACAATCTAAAAAAATAGTTGATATATACTGCGATATATTCAACACGGAATGGAATCTGGGTGTATATGTATTGTGACAGGAAATTATATTCACTACTGTTTCAAGTCAAGGAGGGAAAGAACAATAATTCTCTTGTGTGTCCTTAGTCTTCCATATGCTCAGAATCTACTGCAGACAGTACAGTTATGACCTCTTACAAAACTTATGTCTGCTCTGGGTGACTTGTAGGAATTTTGCTACCATATACCATCATGATCAGCGCATTGACACCAGGGCAAGTTTATGCTTGTTTGGTAAACTTTACCCATGGTAACTTTTTTGTCATGGCTATGATTCATAGGGGCGACATAGCTCAGGAGGTAAGACTGATTGTCTGGCAGTCGGAGGGTTGCCGGTTCAAACCCCGCCCTGGGCATGTCGAAGTGTCCTTGAGCAAGACACCTAACCCCTAACCCCTAACTGCTCTGGCGAATGAGAGGCATCAATTGTAAAGCGCTTTGGATAAAAGTGCTATATAAATGCAGTCCATTTACCATTTGAATGGTGTGTGTGCCCTGCAATGGACTGGCGAACTGTCCGGGGTGTATTCCTGCCTCTCGCCCAATGCATGCTGAGATAGGCTCCTGGGGCCTCATTTATAAAAATGTTCTTAGATTTATACTTATTTATAAAATACATTGCTTACGCTGGTTCTAAGAAGCCCATTTGTAACTTACGTACCTGTGATCTATAAATCTCAAATTAACTTAAAATTGACGGCGCCTGAACGTGCCTTACAATCAGCGATTTCCCCTTATGCTATTGTGAAACACCAGACCCAAACGAAGCAAACCGCAACGCACAAACAATCAATAAATACATTTGTTAAAATACCACGTGTGTGTTTATTTAACCCGTGTACTAATATATGCAAATCTGTGCATCAATTAACCATTTTCGTCTGGTAATAATATTTACTATTAACTAGAGATCTAGTAAAGGCGATGCGTCCTTACAATAATGCTAGCACAAATAAAGGTTTAGTCAGGAATAACCATGGACCAAAAGAGAAAAGCAAACTTTTTGGAGAACGAGATCACGGTGATGGTAGAGGAGATTGAAGACAGGCAACACATATTATTTGGTGGACTAAATAGTGGGTTGACAAACAATTAATTCCTCACACTTTTAATTGATAATTCCTATTAAATTGTTCATAAAGCTTATGCAAAGTTCACCACAGGCTTGGACGCATATGCGTCCCAAACTGCAATACCCCTACATAAACAGCAGGAAAATCACTTCCGTCTAGGCTTTGCGTAGAGATAAGATCATTTCCACGTCAAATTAAGGTTTTATAAATAACTACTTATACGTGGTTTTCTACATAAGTCATACTTTAGATCAAAATTGATCATAAGTCCGTTTTATAAATGAGGGCCCTACACTTCCCACGGCCCTGACCAGGAACAAGCGGGTATAGAAAATGGATGGATGGAGTCTTTGACCACAGATTTGGAAGGCAGGAAAGCTGTTCTTTCCCAGTTTCCTTAATAAAATTGTGCAATGCTGTTTGTACCTGGTCCTCCGTCTTCTGATTTTCTTGGTTAGTCTTTCCAGACACACTAAGCTCCATGTTTATTTCATTATGTGAGCTCTCTGTAGCCTGAAAAATATGTACCATAGATATCATTCATTCGGAATGGAACTGTCCGTGAAAAAAAATCCTGGGTCTTGAATTAAATTATGGCTAATGTAAGGTGTCGCCCTCCACATCTAATGTAGAAGCATTCCAGGAAGTGGATTTTTCCGGTTATTCCAATTCAATAATGGAGATGAGGTAGCATTTTACCGATCTTTGGCTTTGCCACGTGTTGTTTCTCAAATAATACCGCTATGCATTGGCAGAGGAGTGGGGATGGTAGATAGAGAATGGAGAAGAACAGGGAAGGACACATTCTGTAAATAACCTAGGAATTTACAACTTTAAAACCTCAGTCTTGATGAATATCATGATGCTACTTTATTTGCTCCTCTGTGTAACATCTCTATCTGGGTTTTTTACTCAGATATATTCCATTTTATTTTATTCACCAATTTCTTTAGGCTTGTTACATCACTGCTACAGCCGCTAATTTTGAGTTAATTTTTCCACTAATGTACTCTCTGGAATTCATTCAAACTAACCGCAGCTTCTTTTAACTCTGTAACCCACCACCCACCACATTTCAGCTTTGGGTGTCCATCGTACTTAGTCCGTGACAACCCATGATGTATATTGAATCCTTAATTGTCTTAGCATTCAAAATGTCCATATTGTATATCATGACACATGCAATGTCACATTCGCTGGATTTATTTTACCTGGGGAGGGTAACTTTGTTTTCGACTGATTGTAACGTCATTCAAATCAAGCCAAAGCTCCACCTGTGGAGGTCACCACAAATACAATCACACTGATTCTGATTTACACAATTATTTCATTTAGTTATATTATACTTATTTATTTAGTTATATTTATATTTCCATTTATGATCTTTGTCACTACCATTTCACACACCGATTATACTTGGCAATTGAGCCCATTTCTTTTCCTTGCCTTTTTTAGAATGTTTCCAAAACTGAATTCTATGCCCTGAGGCATGATGCCAACATGCCATCACAAAATAGGAGGGAAATAACATCCTAGGACATATTTTGTAGTACACAGATTTCCCATGCCCCCAAATACCATTTAATGCCAGGAATAGGCTGCACCAAATGTAGCTCCCACATAATGGCCTAAAGGTTGACTTTCAGCCTTCCCAAAGAAGATGAGTGTAACAGCATGGCCAGAAAGGGTCCTGTCCTTATGAAATCAAAGAAGTCACCTTCCGTTTCATTATCCTAATTAGGAAAAATTCATATTCAACTTAAAGCTCATTACCTACCTGACTTCAGAGGAGAGGGAGGGAGGGAGAGAGGGAGAGAGAGAGAGAGAGAGAGAGAGCGTGTGAGAGAGAGAGCCTGTATGTAAGCTTGTGGTCATTTTCAGAACACAAGAATATTGATGCAATTTAAAACCATCAGCAGCAATATGAACAGACATGTCCGAGAGGGAATGCTTTGTCCCAGTACATGAGCTGAAGAGAAGGCGCTATTCTATCAGATGTTACTTTGTTATACCCCTGTGATCACGACCCTCTTCCATTGGTATGATCTGAGGGAAGGGGGGAGGGGTGTGGATGGGGAAGGGCTGGAGGAGTGAGGTTGTGTGCAAAGAGAGCGTTCCCCCTGAATGCGAAGTCTCTCGGGGACAATTCCGTGGTAAACAATCCACTCAGAGGAGGTCTGTGTGTGTATGTGTCATGATGTGGCAGAAAGACGAGGAGCAATTTGAGTGGGGTGGGGGGTGGGGTGGGGCAGGAATTGCGGGAAACATCACAGAAGCCCAAGGGACATGTCATCATTGTCATTGCCGGAGGACCGTGGAGTGGTGGAGAGGGGCTTCCCTGAGTCTGATGAGATTATGGATTTAGAGACGATGAGGGGGTCCAGACTTCGGCATCAAGGGGGTTGGAAGGCAGAGGATAAGACACAATAACTGTGCAGAGGGGATATGTCACAGTGTTTTTTTGTTAAGCTGGGTTTAAGTCGCTATCACTTTTTCTGTTTTCTAATGTTACAATGAATGATGAAACATTATAAAAAGCTACAATGAGCTAACGGGTTGCCCACTACTAAAACGACAGCAACACGTATCCAAGATGTCTGTCATCTAATTCTATATCTAGGTACATTTTGTGAATCTTTCCACATCAATATTTTTGTTTCATCCCCCATAAGTCCCATTCTAAAAGTGCAGTTCTATTATATGCCTTAACTGCGGCCGGACAGCTTTGGTAGGTATTTCTGTCGTCGTTGTTTAATGACTGTACATGAAAATAATAAATTCAGCTCATGATAAACACTGGAAATGCATCCTGTCAAACAGCTGCCAAGGACCATGACTGTCAAAAACTGCATACCCACGCCCACCCTGCAAGCTTTTGCAATGCATGTAAATTTTGTGATGCAATCTATGGCTGTTGAAGTAATTGAAGTCTGGACTAGAAATGAATTTTTATTATTGTTGAAAAAGCTTCAGAAGCCTAATGGGTAGTTGGGATTAAGGCCCAACAGTATATCAATCAGCCGGCAGTATTTCAGCAAATTATACGACGGTGGAAAATTGAAGTAGAGTTAATGAGAATCAAGAAATATGTCTGCATTTCAATGTTGTTCTTTTCAGGCTTTAGGGCTTCATATTTGAAAATTCAAGAGGGATATATTAATCATTAAGACTAAAGAGACTGCTTGAAAAGATACAATAGATTTGCGATGAATGGCAGAATGGGGTGGGGTGGGGGGGGTGGGGGGGGGTATGGACTGAATCCAACAATAGGGCTTTCTGCTAACCTGAAATCTGAAATAAGCATAAAGTGAGTATCCCAGTATGCCAGAATCTGGATATCCCAGAATCCTCTGACCCCACAAACTGTGTTCTTTTTTGTTACTTTGTAAGCCCCACTATTTTAAGATCAGAGGCTGGGATGCATTTTGGTTTAAATTTCACTGCATCTGCAATCCCGCAGCAGGGAACGAAAGTAAATAGTATTGTCGTAGCTCAGACTGACCTGTGTTTTCAATAGTTTGGCATGCAAAAGTGAGCAGAAAATGTACTTAACTGGTTTACAATGTGTAACACCAATTACACCATAACACCACTTGTGCTACATCAATCTAAAGATGTTGACTTTTTTTAAAGAAAATGGCATTAAATTATTTATCAGATATATTTCATTGTGAAACGTCTTACCGACGGGTCAAAACATTTCCTTTTGTGCTTTATACACTTTAATATAAATTTATCCACCTGACTTTGGCTGAAGAAAAAATATAGTTAGTTCAGTTAATGTTGGAGTTAATTTTTATGTTAGTCCTACAAGAAGGAAATGGTGTAAGTGTGTAATGAAGTAAGCAATTAATGAATTAAATGCATAAAGAATTATCAGCATTAGCTCAAAGTAGGCATTATACAACCCCCCCCCCCCCACATCTAAGACTTTTAGAGGCAGACACTTTACATCTACAAGCCATTAAATGCATTAAAAGTGTACCTTTCATTCCAAAACATCTCTGCCCAAGCAATATATTATAGCATCTCATAACCCCAGTCTTCATTTCACAAAGGCACAATCGAACTGTGAGCTGAAATCTGAAATGAGTTGTGCTTTATAGGTCAATCTCGTTTAGTCGGCCTGAAACTGCACTTTATCAAATTAAAGGGGTGCTTTCGATCTAAGTGCTCCTAAATTTTGTCTGAAACTTTGAATAGCGGATTTAAGGAAGCACTATTTTTATGTACAGATGTATTCACTGTGTGTGTGCATTTTCATTTGGTGATGATGATATGTAAGTAATGTAAAATATCAAAAAAGTAGCAGTTACCCTAGATTCCCTGCATGAAGTTAAATGCACAGAGCCAAGTTCAGACAGAAGCAGTAACAGCAGCACTGCAACGAGACAAAAGAAGCTCACAGATGCCTGGAAGTGAATTTTTTTTTTTTTTAAAGTTTTTTTTGGCCCCGGCGTGAGGTGAGAGCGATATGAGAAGTGACAATAAAGTTTCAGAGTAACCAGTGAGTGAGTTATTGCGAAGCAAGAAATGGACCACACTTCCTCCTTCCTCCTTCCCTTGTCTCACAGCATTAAAGCCTGCAAAACTCTCTGGGGGGTTTTGGGTGGGGTGGGGGGGGGGGGGGTGAATGATTCCATCCACTCCCCGTCCTCCCTTGCCTGCTGTGTGAAGCTGCTGTTTGTGGGCACTGGAGCCAGAGGGCCAGAAAGACCAATACCAGGGGGAATTGTGCTAGTGCCTTTGTTCAATGAGAGAGTATTAACTGACTCACCATAAAAAAAATAAAGAAAAAAATAAAAGAAACAAGAGCAGGATTTACAAGCTTACTTGGTCTTGCAGGGATGGCGAGAAACACTGGCATCATTTGTCAGCAACCACATCCTTTGCTGCATATATGAGAGAAAGAGAGAGACAGAGACAGAGAGTGAGTGAGAGAAAGGGGGGTGAGGGAGGGGAGAGACTGCCAGTGTGAAGGACAGTGAGTGATGGAACACACAACCACAACGCCACACCCATTTACTCACACGCACACACACACAAACTTTTCCCCACACTAACCTGGTACTGCTTTACACACAAACATACAACACACTCCTGTTTCTGTGGTACTGTATACATATTATCCAGATTTATCATTATTGTTACTTTTTTGCATGTTACTGTATTCCTTTTTTCTCATCCAACATGCTTTGGCAATACAATGCCAATGACAAAGGGATTAGACATGTTTTACTTTGTGTGGAAGTCAGTGTGCGGAATGTTCGTTGTCTCAGTCCTCTTTCCTGAATAAGGGAAGGGGAAGATATCATCTTTGAATTAGTCACGACTGCCATCAGAGTCAGCCTCACTCCTCATGTGGCAAATTTGTTTTGTCACTTCATTCAGTTCAGAGTGAACAGTGAGACTAAGGCAACCTGCAATATTAAACCTCCACCATTGGCCAGAATAACGACATGCAGGGCCGGGAAAATATGCAAAACGAAAAGACTTCTGAAAATTACCTGGGGCAGTTCTATGAAAAAATGTTTCAATTTCTAATTAACATTTGATGTGAATATCTAATTGGAGTACTCTAATTATTTTGTTTGCTAAAAAAAGGTGAGCAGGTATTTGAAAATGAACTCCAATGAAAATGCTTTGATAGGTGAACAATGTCTATGGATTTGTTTCATAAAACATGTGAGGCTCTTGGGGTCACAGCAAAAAAAAAAGGAATAAGTTATTACAACTAATTCAAAAGTGTTTAGCTTAAAAGTTAAAGACCAGTAAATGAACAGACTACGTTGCCCTACTCAAATGGTTCAAGGCAATTGGTTTCCTCAAACCATTTTAGTGGACCGAACTCTTGGGGTTTACAATGTGTAAAAACATTGGTTTAAGTACGATTGTGCAGTGACGTGAAAAATAAACTGTTCACAAACTCTGAGATTGTCAGTGCTCAATACGGCCAAAGTCTAATTGGCCATAGCATTGCCCAGAGTTGCCCCAGTCTCTGTGAAATTTTATAGACTTCTTTGGTCTATATTTGCCAACTGCAGCTAGCACTTAGCTATGCATAAAGTGCACCCTTCTGACACAATGAAAATAGACAGTGTTAAAAGAGCATGCAGATACAGTTCAGCATGTCACATTGAGAGAAAAATGAAGGATAAAACATTTAAAAAGCACATGCTATGTATTTGTGGCATTGGTAGTAAACCTTTATATTGCAGTGGTTCTATACTGTACATTTGGAAGCACTATGCCTTGAACTATGGCTACAATACACATACATATTTATTTAACTTTCTAGAGTACCATCAGTTATCAAGGAAATCAATAGTTATATCAATGTTTCTAGTCAAGGGAAAAATATGTGAATATAGAAATAGTTATTAAAGGTACAGTACATTTCCAAAAGTATGTGAACACCTGAGCATCACACACATATGTACTTGAACATCTCATTCTAAAACCATGGGCATTAATTTGGAGTTGGACCCACTTTGCTGTTGTAACAGCCTTCACTTTTCTGGGAAGGCTTTACAGAAGATTCTGGAACATGGCTGCGGGGATTCGTTTCCATTCAGCCACAAGAGCATCCGTGAGGTCGGGCACTGATGTTGGGTATAAGGCCTGGCTTGCAGTCAACATTTCAGTTCATCCCAAAGGTATTTGATGGAGTAGAGGCGAGGGCTCTGTGCAGGCCAGGCAAGTTCATCCCCACGAAACTCAGCAAACCAGATCTTTATGGACCTTGCTTTGTGCACGGGGATATTGTCATGCTGAAACAGGAAAGGGCCTTCCCCAGACCATTATTTCTCCTCCACCAAACTTTGCAGTTGGCACTATTCGGCCCAGTACAGTTGGCACTATGCATTCCACCAAACCCAGATTCGTCCATCAGACTGCCAGTTAGTGAAGTGTGATTCATCACTCCAGAGAACACTGCCCCTGATCCAAGTTTTAGGGCTCTATTTTCTACCCGGCACATGCCGTGTGGTGAGCTGTCACACTGGCGAGGTGGATTTCATCATGGATTTTGACACCCTTGAGCCCATTTGGTAATTTGGTGTCTCATCATGCACTGACGTGGGAAGAGAAACGATGTTTGGGGGTGCTTCAGTGAAGATCAATCAGTTTATTGCATTTTTGTGCAGTGCATTGTAATTATCTTGTCAGTGCATTCTGCGATTCATACTTGCGCCATCTGTCTGCTCAGACCAGGTCTATGGCGTAAGTCATAGCCCAGCGTATGGCGTTTTTCGAGTTTCAGGACTTTCCCAAGCAATGCGTGCATGATCATAACCTATTCAAAAACAAATCAACAATTTTTGTGAATCATATGCTGTCCAGTTTGACTTTGATATAAATCCCAAGCAGGAAAAATGCATATGTTGAATTTATTGCTCACTGACTTTTTTTTTCTTTTTTATGTTAACTCCTGTGCTTATTATTTTAACTGGGCCATAATAATTACATTTTATTTAGGCAATGTTTCATTTATGGCAGAAAATTCAAACAAATTCAAATGAGTTCCTCTTATTTATGTGATTCATTTGAAAAATTTTTTTGGAAAAAGTAACAGCTCTAATCTGCATCACACAAGAATGTCAGTTTCCTCTTCTGATGAGTATATCCTCATCTTCCATTGCAGTGGTAGACCAAAGGAATTGATAGTAAGCCAGGGCCCAAACCATATGGCTCTAAAGAGGTAATTTCTTTGGCTATGACTGAATCCAGCTGCAACACACCCACTGATAATATAATAAGCCTAACCTATTTTCCACCTGTGCCATGTGCTATGAGCTGAGTGCTCTTCATCTCTGGTAACGAAAATACAAAAGTTCAGTAGCCACGCCCAGTGCGTCCACGTCCTGCACCACTGAGTGTTCCCATATGCCATTGATTCCTTAGCCCTAAATGTCAAGAGCCCTTAATGTCAGATTAGAAAATTTGCAGAGGAAACTCGCCCACCTATTCATTCCTTTCTTTTAAATTAGATTAAGGTCTCTAAAATGAAGTTTCTTTACGGCAGCTTCTTGTGAACAGGAACACTGAAAGTTTAATCAGTCAGTAGTATGTGTTATGTATGGGCTTTGACTGAAGTATGTGTTCAGTTAAAGCCCTGCCAGGCAGAATTCAGCTGTTAAGTTCCTGTCCGAGTACTTGTTTTTATACAATATAAACAAAAATGGAAGGATTGGTTGTGACACAAAAATCTATATATTTTGTGTGTATGCTACTAGAGATGTTAGTTTTCAGTGTTTCTTGTTAAGTAGGATAACCTAGGGTAACCTACTTTTTTCCACCTAACTATCATTGACCAGTTGTAGAATGGTTAGTTAGTTGCCAAATATATTATTTCCAAGGCCTGCATTGGGTCAGAATGACTTGAATGGTGTTCAGATAATTAATCAGTGGGTTGTTGTTTATAATGCAACTTGCACCTTGAAAATGAAACTGTGCCCTTATTTTATTATTATTAATTTAGGTGGATCAAGGGCACAGCATATATGTTTGGCTAATCCTGCATGTGTGTGTGTGTGTGAGTGTGTGAACTACCTTTCCCATCCTTGCAAATCTCTCTTTAGAGACATTCATTTGTCTTCTTACTGTTTCTGCTCTACACATTAATGTGGGGGGATGATGATGATGATGCTTACCTCAGCTCCAAATACATGTAAGTGGTGACAGAGGTCCAATATAATGTGGGAAAATAATTCTCAGTATAAAGCCCAGAACTCAAATTGTTGGCCGCAGTATGCAGACCTCAGACGCACCAGCATGCCTCAGGGCTTCATCCCCCTCAGGCCAGACAAGATGGTGAGCACGGTTTTAAATAATTCATACTGAAGTATGAAAATGGCTTTCTCCATTATTTAAACTCTGCCATCACAGAGAGGCCCTTGTTCAGTTCATTAGCATTGATTATTCGTTATCATGCTGCAGCCATAGCGGACGATATTATTATCCAGATCCCGAATCCTTTTCAATACCTAAATTAAATATGGTTTTCAATACACCCTTGAGGGCTATCCATTGAATTAAAGCTCATCAGCATACAATACATTTTATTGACTTCTTTAAGTCCTGGGACATGACTCTCCTTGTTTAATTTCTGAGGGCAGCGAGCATTTTGGCAGCTCAGCATAACTGCATCCCATAACAGATATACATTTAAACAATGCGTTGCTAGCCACTGTCATATTCTAACAGTGCTTACGTGGTTTTTTGCAGTATAGTGTAATACACTTGACTATCGGGTATCCATTCATATTTTTCTAGAATGAATGCAACATTACATACAGTAATCAACAAAATACACATAATTGTCATTTCCTTGTTGCTGTAATAAGTCACAGTGTAATCGTATTACATAAAATTGTTGCAACCCTATAGCAGGGGCCGGCAATTTAATTGGCCTTGTCAGCATAGTGACTCATAGAGCTTTATTAGAATTCTTATCACTCACAATGAAATTAAGTGTCTTTCCAGAGGTTAGCCCTATTCTCTAATGCAGACATTTCACATACTGTAGTGTAACCATTCATAGGAGGTTTAGTCATGTGTTACGTTTGATGGACTGGTTTACCATAAAGCTAGAACATTGCCAACACTTTCTTTTGATGGAATATTATTTTATAGTAATCTTATTGTACATAATGTGGGGTACTTGTATCTCTGTGGGCTTAGGGCATGAGAAATACTAATTCAAAATTATAAATAGTGAAATTTAGTAAAAAAAAAGAAAAAAAAACATAAATAGTGAAATGTCATCCCATCCCCGTGCAACAAAAGATTACATACTGTATAGTACAGAAAAACATACAAGAGCGAATTATTATGTATTTAGATATGTGTGCCACAGTGTGTCACAATAATCCTTTGCATTATTTATGTGATATCAATGTCTCATCTTAAACCCTCATAAGGGGCAAATCGTGCAAATATATGCTTTATAATGGACAATAAGCATTTTATTCATTTGTGGACCCCTAGATATCTTGGACCCTTATACTGATGAAAAAATAATAATTCCCATTTGCAAATGATGTAGAAGTGAGTTCATGAGTCAAAACAGTTGATTTGAAGTGAAAATATATGATTGTGTTATGATTGGCTGCATTACACAAGTTATACATTTTAGATAGATTTGGAGACACTAAAGGACACCAGGATACACTGTTTACCGTAACATCTGTTGAATTATTATTGCATCTTTGTCCCTCGATTGGTGTGGATTCTGACAGGTATGCTACTTAGGCTTTCAGTGTGTCACAATTAAGCTACTAGGCTAGAACACTTGTCTACCCAACCAGATGCCACTAAGGAAATCGATGGACTGCACTGTGAGATAATGAGTGTCGGAGAAGCTGCTCTGGAAACTCAGCACTGTAAGTAAAGCTACAGCACAGCTACCAATAATATAAAAGTAACTAAACTAAAGATACTTTTAGAAAACAGTTAAGAACATTGAGATACTTTATGAAAAAAACATAAATTAGGTAGTCTATGGGCCTTTCCAGACATTGGCTAACCTGGTGTTTTTGCTCAGACCCTCTTCAAACAACCATTGGTAAGTTAACCGTTTATTTAGCTACACATTTTTCAAGTTGATTTCAGGGAGAAATGTTCAATACATTTCTGTATATACTTCTGTTCAGTTTTACTAAAGGATGAACTAATGTTTGTGAACCAGACACATTCTGACAAGATTTCATGAATCCAAAGCGACAAACTCACCCAGCTAAATCAGGTGAAAATGTAAAGTAGTCCATTCCTTTGCCTAAACTGCTAAATAGCTCAGTGGCCAACTACCTTCATCCCACAGATGCACTAATAGAACAATGAGAGATATGGCAACCTTAGGCTGAGCGAATTACCCAAAATTCAGTTTAGGTAAATGATGTAGGAAGTACAGGTGGCAAGCAAGCGGTTTAATTTGCATGGTACCCTCAGAAAAACTACAAAAGCTCTTTCTTTTTGTGATGGACTGAAGCAGTTAAAAACCTATCAGTGCATTTTACTCATTTGTTGCTGGCAGCATCTGTCCTCATATTTAAAAAAAAACTTCAAGCTACTTTTAATATAGTTGTGCATGCTATTTCAATCATTTCCCATAACTGTGCATGCGATCTACTGTTTAATAAATTAATGTTCATTAAAACACTTGTTCTGTGATTTATGCTTTTTTCAGTTTTCTATGGATTTCAACAACTTTTCCATGACTGCTCCGTGACTTTATCCAATATCTTCCAGTGACGAACACCCAGCTTTATTTGACTGCTGTAAGTCTAAGACACACTGCATGAACACACAATAAAAAAAAGACATTTTTTTTTCTTTTCACACACCCGCTTTCATGTCGTTTTCCTTTCGAAAATCACTAGAATTCACTGTCCTGTTCAAAGCTGTTCAGTAAAAAATGATTGGAAACAGCCATTGTCAGCACACCTCCTGCTGTTTACGGTTCCTACATGGCAGGTTCAGGGGGTGGATGACTTGCCTCTTCTGCTCTTGACATATAAATTTGAGTAAAGTTGCTCATGTTCATTCGATGGTCATTCATTGATATTATCTTTTTTTTTTAATCACAAAAGACACTACCTCAAAAATGCTGTGAATAACTATGATTTAGCATCCCTTAACTATGACTACTTAGAAATTGGATTCCTAAAATCTGGAAAACTACTTGAGATTATTTTTGCTATTGTATTTTCTCATTGAAGGCTTTGACTGCCAGAGAAGGCTTGTGGCCTGTGGCGTCCAATTGCTTTCCTGGGAAATTGGGCACTGCTAAAAATGTCTCAGCTAAAAAATGAGCAATGTGGGAAAAGTGGAATCACCTGTATTGTCCCAGGAGCGTGCACACTGTGAATGGAAAGCAGTCCCATCTGTAATACATGTTGGCAATGATGAAAAAGCTCTCAGACAGTTTTATTTCGAAAGGCTTATTGTCAACATATGCATTGGCAGGAACAGCCAAATTTGCGATGTGCACACATCATTTTAATTCATTTCAATATTGCAGCAATGTTGAAATACAATGATTTGATTGTCGCACAGATTTGTGCACCCAGGGCTACAGCTGTAATTTTCCTTTTCTTTTTGCACTATGGAATTAAATTAAAGCAATAAATAAGTACAGCAAAAATGAAAATAGACGTATCTGTTCTGGAGAATATGACACTCAGTGAGTGACCATAAATGGACTGTTTCATAACATGTTGTGCAGATGTGGTTTGGTACATATTTTAGTTGCACTGCAGTCCAACCAGGTTGAGTATTGGGCAGCAGCAACATTATCAAATCATTCTTAAAGCCCAGAGATCATGTTTCTGATTGAGTCTAGCTGACCTGCAACTGGCTTTGTGGCAAGGTTGTGGCAACTGGTCGCAGAAAACGGAGTGCTGAATTAAAAAAATGAAAACAAAATGCAAATGTTACTGTAGATATTGCGTTGTGCTGTACAGAACTAAACTCTAAATCAAGATTCATTTTCCTGGTAATACTATTTACGGCCTAAATGAACATCACAGCTGCAATTTAAAAATGATTCCCTATTTTATTCTGTTTATTACCTACAAGCTGTAGCAGCAGACAGGAACATGTTGCTTCTATTTTGTAGATATTTATCACTAATACAGAGACTCCCTTGAGAAAAACTGTCACTCAGTCTCAGAGGTGGGATTCCACCTCAGAATGGACCTTACATAAAATTTCTTTACAGCATAAACATATGATATGAAAATAAAAGTTTGAATAATCTTAAACTGCTTTTATATACTTAGTTGTCATTATCATGTCATCTCTAGGAGATATTTATATTATCATTATTTGTATGACTCTTTGTGATATGTAGTCATCATGACTTTTATAATCTAAATGTCCTTCCTTATATTCAACTTTTCTGCTGTCCTTCCAAATACTAGTTTGAAACAAAAGGTTGGGGGAAATGTAGTCATGAGAGTTCCTTCTTTCCATGTAACCACAGACAGTTAACACCCCCCCCCCCACCCCCGAAGCAAAGGGTGGTGGAAGGGTGCATTTCTGACGTATCTGAATGCAGCCTTAGTTTGTCTCACTTCAGATCACCTGACCTCCTGAACCTGGTAGGAGAGAGAGAGAGAGAGAGAGTTTTCTACATATAAAAACTCTCCTTTGCCATGACATATCATAAGTATAACTGTCCAATCAGCATTCAGCACCACAATTATCCCTTCTTATCCCTTCTAGAATTCTGTGTGCTTAATCGGAAATGCAGTAGACAGGAGTGTTAAATTTTGCTTTTAAAATGTACCACAAATAAATTTATGTCAGAAGTTTTATGACTATTTTTCGTAAAGGAGTCTACATTTCAGCTTACAGAACATGTGAATGTAAACTAATTCTTCAGACTGTGACAAGAGGAATGTCATCAACATTGTATTTTGCCACTGGACTTATAGTACATAAACCAGTCTCACAGGAATTAGTAGTTTCTTTTTTCCCCCCATCTCATATTAATGTAATATTTATTCCAATTGCCTGTGGAACATCCAAGTTTCAGGTTACTTCACTGAATATGGTTTTTGGCTCTTACTTACTGATGTGATCTTTGTAAAAGAGGAAATGAATTTAAAATTTCCCCCTTGCAAAATGCGTTTGAGTTTGAGGGTGAGAAACATGTGTTGATGATGAACTCATGATATTTATCACTAGATTTAGCAAATGTTGTGTTCTCACCGTGTCACAAAACTACCACTGACACGACATTGACGGAGCATAAATGCACGTACCTCATATTTTATCTGAGATAGCAGAAGAATAACAGCATTTTGTGGCTGGGTGGGGCAGCTGTATTAAATTACTCTTCATAGTAAGCCTCTCTTATAGTATATAGTGTTTTACAACCTAATTTAACACAGACATCTCAGAGATGTATGCATACATGGCACAGAAATACAATTAAAACAGGCAGAAAGCTCACAAAACTGCCACAGGAAACTATAGATTCTATTAACATCTGTTAGCTGTGAATTTTGTGCTCACAATGTCAAACCGCTGGGTTCCAACGCTGTTCACGGTTTTTTTTCTCAAGTCTATTTTAAGATTTCTGTGAATGGTGAGCTCATTCAACAGCCTTAGAGGACGAAAACAATAACCACAATGAGGCAGTGCTAATATTTTCTAAATTGATTTAGTCTCAGACCTGGAGCTCCGTCTCATTGAATTGACCCACAGTTTGTCATTTTTAAAGAGACTTTCATTCTCGAGGTCTAATATCTAAAACCCACTGGCCTTGTACTGCTTTGTAGTCTTATAAGCAGCTCGACTTGTTGACTAAAATAGAGCATCTGCTCAGTACAGTTTTGGTTTATTTTTGGACAATACTCATTTACCACCCCAGCGCTGTTTTAGATTGAAATGAGGGCAAGTCTATTCTGACAGAGGCTACAAATGAATGGGTTTTTCAAAATCTACCCACATCTGTAAAGCTTGGCAATACAGTATTCATCACAGCTTTCTTTCTGAAATTATTTAGCTTTACTTTATGGAACATTTATTTGATAAATATCTGTAGCAGTCTTTTGCACAGATAATGTGTTTGATGAAAAATGCATTTGGGGGAAACAGTCATGCCCTTTTAAATATATCATATGTATGTAGCAGTTTCATAGATCATACTTTATCATTGTTTCTGCTGCAAATGAAAAACTAAAACCATGGAGTGGAGAGAATTAGACACTCCCTCTGCTGTGGATGGCTGTGCCACATCTTTTTTCACCCGATGGTCAAAAGATCAGTAGCATTAAACCCCAAAAGCACCTACTTAGTTCTTGGATTCTCAATTTATATATATATATATATATATATATATATATATATATATATATATATATATATATATATATATATATATATATATATATATATATATATATATAATATATATATATATATTGTTTTCAAAAATACATAAACTCTGCGTCCGTTGGGTGGCGCATCCTATTAAGGCACTGGTCTAGTGGTAGGATGGGGCCCATGGACTGGTATCAAACTGGACTATGCAAGTTCAAGCTGTGGCTGGCCTCATCATTGCTGAGGGATGGAGGGATTTTAGTTGGCACCAGTGGCCCCCCCCCCGGTAAATTAGGTGTCCACAAGCTGCAGGCTTGTCCTCATCCAGCTCAGCATCCATGTAAGTTTAAACTTTGGACTGTGGTGTAGAAAAAGCAGTGGCATCACACATCAGTGACTCTCCACTGAAATCCATGAATGGTATAAGGGTGTGGCAATGATTACCGTGGACATGCCAAAACAATAGTGTCACCTTTTAAACTAATAATATAATCAACAGCAGTGAATGAAATATTATAGATTAGAACAGGTCAAGTCAGAAGCCATTTTTTTTGCTAATTTTGTAACTGTTGCTATTTGGCACAGTGGGTTAAGCCAGTGCAGGGAACTGCTATAATACATCAGCCACCCTGGGATGAGCAGGCAGGGTTCTCATTAAGTACACTGACACTGACGAGCCTCCTCACTCAGACCTCTCTGTTCTCAGGATTACAGCTGATATTCTTTGAGGCCCACTCAGACCTGGGAATCAATTTCATGTTGTAACCTTTGTAGGCTATTATCCTCTTCTCCTTTTTTTTCTTAATTAGGTTATATCCTTAATGTTCTTCGGGGAGCGTCGTTTACTGTTTTCCTAATTAAAAAAGGGGGAAGGCCCTTGGTTTGAGCTTGCCGACGTGTAGCCATCTGATGAAGCTCAGCCGAAATTAATTATCATTAGAATAACGCGCATTTCAGTTCTCCCATCTCCCTGGCAACTGACGAACAAGTAATGAAACTGCAGAGGCGCACGGTCAGGGTCTATGTGGTGGCGCTATTTCTTTCTGCAATGTTGAACACCTCTCTTTCACGTACATTTGATATTCTTTATTTTGAAATTTTGAACACCCTTTTCCCTTAAAGTTCATAGGGGAAAAATAGTTTGTTGCATGATTGCAGTATACTTACTGTAAGATGTATTTCAATATATTCATAGTTAAAAGACCTCAAATGTAAGTATGGTAAAGTAATTACAATAGGCAATTCATATACATATACAAAACATATACTGTTATTCATAATGTTATGAATGATGGTCATGAAATTACAAAAAATAAAAATTTCCCCTCTGTTTTTAAATAGATTTTACCAGGTGCAAAGAGAAAAATTGATGACTTGTGGAAGCTAACTTGTATCGAATCAACAGATTTTAATGAAGCTTTAACTCATGTGAATGACTTTCAGTGTGATGAAAAATTGTCATCTCTGACAGAGAATATCACATACCGACAAGTGTAAATGTTAATTGGTTTATTAATTGAAGGCCAATATAAACTTGACGGACACCTGCATTCTGCCTATGCAAGCGGCACCTGTGGATTTCTGACTGTGCAGCTGGTGAACGGCAAAATGAGAAGAAGCGGTGTGCACCCTCCCAAATTTCTATGTAGATGCAGCAGTGATGTGACGGGCCTACAAACAGCTTGGGGGAAAAACACACAGAAAATAAATAGTTGATACAAAGTTAAAGGAAAAAAAAAACACTGGAAATGAATGACCATGTCCAACCTTGAACGTGTCATTCCGCAGGCAAACCAAATAAAGCCAAATGTCCATTAGGGAAAAGCAGCAGACCTTGCACCTGCTAATGAAGTTATTCAGAAGGGTGCTGACACTGGATGCTGGTTGTAGACTCCTGAGGTCTGAACAAAGCTTAGGGGCTTTTATTGACATTGGAATGAAGTTAAGGATGTCTGGGCCTGAGATTTGCATCCAAAGTAAGTAGAGGCTTAATGACTTCTTTTTTTTTAAAAGAAAGGAGGCTTTTTGCTGTTTATAATGATTTGTCAATACTATACAGTGCAGATCTGCCCATTTTCACATCCTGCCAGGAACATTTTAACATTTTTAACCCCTGCTCTGAGTTTGTGCCATGGATCACAGTCAGTGTTGCTCTGCAAACCAAATTTCTGTTGCATACAGTAGCAACTCAGTTCCTCTGGGGCTGGCACCTGGCCCCTGTTCTAAGGACACGTGCGCAGACAGTCACAGTAGACACTGTCTATGCAATGATGCAATAATGCACAACATAATTGTGGATACTGTATATGCAATGATGTAATAACGAACAATATAATTAGGCATGTTATGATGTTAATTGAAGCTGTGAGTTTTTCTGCTGATTTCACCTGTCACTCTGTAATTTAATCACCTCTTTTAAAGGAATTATTTGGCATCTAGCTTATTTACTGAAAGCATTAGTTTATCCAAATTAAAAGTCCTGGGATACAAATATGAGATATACATCTGTGCCACGCATAGCTATTTATTACATAATTTTGGAAGATAAATAATCACCAAATAGACATTACAAATTATAATCAGGAATAATTAACAGCTTGTTATCATTTTGTTAGAAGTATGGCTGTATTGAAAACAAGCATACACAGGGGGCTTAGGATGAAGTCTGTGTGAAGCCCTGCTCAAAGCGTCAATGTAGGCAGTCTGAGTAATCAGTACTCAGCAGTCAAAGGAATGTGAGCACTTATACAATCATGGAGCAGCTGAAGAGCATGTTGATGCAAGGATACAAGCATAGATCAGAGGCGTATAATATATATTTGTCCAAAAAGGATTGGTGTGGAAGCAGGTTTTTGTTTGAGCCCAGTACTGAAACATCAACTTGATTCAACTTATAAAGGTCTTGAATGAAGACCATGATTGGTTCATTAGCTGAATAAGGCAATTTAGTGCTGGGCAAGAACAAAGGCGTACAACAGCCCTTCTCAATATTGGACACCCCTGTGGT
Organism: Anguilla anguilla; assembly: GCF_013347855.1. NCBI lineage: Eukaryota > Metazoa > Chordata > Actinopteri > Anguilliformes > Anguillidae > Anguilla > Anguilla anguilla. Next base: position 21,285,076 of record NC_049209.1, read on the forward strand.
AACCGAATGAATGATTCACTGAATGATTCGATGGCACCTCAATGTGATGATTGTTTAACAAGTGGCTTCAGAAGGCCCTGTATTGACTTACTGAGATTGGAGGACTGAACAACAGGTTAAAGTAATAAGACAGAAAAAAAACCGGTCATAATGCAGGCGTGTCAAACTTCAGTCTTGGGGGGCCACAGTGTGAACAACTATCTGTGGTTTCATTCCAATTTGCAGCCAGATACGCCATTGAGAACAAGATGTGTGGATTGATGCCAATCGATGACTTAAATGAATAATTTGTGCTGAAACACACTGAAAACCAGCAGACACAGTGGCCGGCCAGGACTGAATTCTGATGCCTCTGTTGGAATGTATGTTTAGCAAAGGTTCCTCTTGTGAGATCAAGTCATTAAAATTTTTTTTGATACAAATAAAGGACAAGCTGATACAGAGTGAAGGATTTAATGAATGAAATTCTATGGGATGAATAAAGTGCATAAGCAATTATCATTACTGAGTTATATTTTGCACTTAATAAAATTATTTTTTTCCATTATTAATTCATTTATATTTATTCCTTTTCATTTTAAAGCAGAAATAAACTGCCTTGAACCAACTTGTTTTCAGAGTGCTTTTATTGGGTAAAATTAGGCAATATCCGACAAAGCTCTATAAAAATAAAATGATATATTGTATGTATTTTTTGTCACACCCTGGCTGGTCCACTAATTTTTTAAATTTTTGTTGGACAAAATAACTGGACATCAATGCTTCTTTTGTCTGATAAATCAACATGCAACAATAAAGCTGGTTAAAAACAATTTGAATTTACTGGCATTGTAGAGTCACATCTGGCCTTTCACTGGTGCGTTGTTATGGCAATAGTTCCTTCAGTTTAATCTCGCAGTTGAGCTCTTCTGTATTTTTACTGATAACAAAAAAATTGCTCACGGCTGGCCTCAATTTAGGCTGTACAATTATGCCTATGAATGTGTGCATATAAACATAGAATTTGGGAGATAACCATTTGGAATTCTTTTCCACAAATTGGTTTTCAGCAGTTTGTCAGCTGCCCCTTTAGCAACCTCTGTATATGTTTTACTGCAAAGGAATGGAAATAAAAGAAGGGACCGGGTGACGACAATGCAGCTGATATTTGAAAGGAATTCTTGCCTGATCTCAGGATATATCTGAAGTCTTGAATCTTGAGTCTTGAATATCTTGAAGTTTTCACTTGGCACCTTCATCAGACAGTAGTGTGACTGACGTGATCTTTGTAAAAGAGGAAATGAATTTAAATTTTCCCCCTTGCAAAAAGCGTTTGAGTTTGAGGGTGAGAAACATGTGTTGATGATGAACTCATGGTATTTATCACTAGAACTGTATCTGTATTCAAGTGCCAGAAGGCCACGTTGTACCTTTAGGTCGATGTGAAGGGTTCTTTCTTAAATCTCTCAAATGTTCCATCCCAGAGTGTTTTTCAGTTTCATGTTTTCATAATGTCAGTTCTGGTGCCAAGCTAAATATTTTCTGCCCCAACTGTGCATCTGTTGCCTCGAAAACAGCAGACACTGGCTGAGAATGTGAACAGCCACACGATTCCTTCCTTTGACCAAGCCATGTGTCTCATAAAACTGTCTTCCTTGGCATGTGGGCAAGGTGAAGTGGTTCAATTTGACGTTTAGTCTCCCTTCCGACATAACGCGCACACACACACACACACACACACACACACAGAATGCATGCACAGAAACATGCGTGACACACATATGGATCCATCCATGGATCCACACACACACAAATGCCCACATAGCGAAGATCACTGTTTTTCTGGAAAGCAATTCAGTTGCCTCTACAGCAGTGGACCCTAAAATTAGATGGTGTCCCATTTCCCTTGTGATACTATGGTTCACACATAAGAACCAAGGCATGCCTGCCTATTTGTTCATGTTCAACAACCCTGTGGGCAGTTGTGATGGCTACGAGAGTGAAAGAGAGCTTCTCTTAGAATTTCCAAACTATGCTTTGGTACATGAGTATGATATATATTAAAAAACATTTAGAAATGTTATTACGATTTTAGGCATTAACAAATAACATTGTTACTAGTGTTTCAAGGTGTATTATTAAAAGTTCTTGTTAGCAACATTATAGTTGTATATTAACCCAAGCATCTTTTTTAAAAATTAAAAAAAAAAAATCATCATTCCAAGTGCTTGACAAAAAAAACATGAAAAAACAAACAAACAAAAAAACAAAACAAAAAAACAAAACAAAAAAAACAGAGCAGGTATAGTTCAATGTGACAAAAGCTCTGTAAAAACTCACTATGTACAGTATGTCTGTCAAGCTGAACCCTGGGATTGGCCCTCCTCTGCACTTTTAAGTAATGAAACACTTATTTAGCACTGGCATCGAGGATGACAGTATAACTTAAAATAACTTGCATTGGACCTGTACTGTTCGTGCGTTAACACTGTAATGTTGTATGTATATGTCGGTCAGCAACAATCTGCTGATCTTGTGTTTACCATTTATTTTTCTCACGCGACTGACATATTCACTACCCACCGCATATCTAATGGTCTAATGAGCCAACGCTAACATAATGCATGAATGAACCTTCTTTCACTAATGGTCTTGCCACTAATCTTTACTTAGGCACCATGCTAATTATCATTAATTCAGATAATCGTAATTTATCATTATAATGATATTTCCCATTTATTACTCTATTTTCCATTGTTCATGTATTACCCTGTGGTTGTGGGTATTGCCAGAAGAAAAATATTTAATGAGAGATTTCAGGTCAGATTAGGTTATGGTGCAGTCACTTCACACCTTATGTACTGTGATGGTAACCTGGCAATGCCTTTTGACAAATAAAGGGACCTGTATTGAAGGTGGAAGACTGCTAAGAAGCCTGTTGCTAACAGATTGGATGTCCTCTTGTGTAAAGGGTCCTTTATCCAAATCATTGCCAGATCTACAAAGAAATTAATTTCACGTGAAGAGAATGTGGGACCACAAAAGCTGCCCATATCAGAGCAAATCATGTTCACTTTTATAATGTTGCTTCAGTTTTTGAGTACATTGTTTATTATGTAGGCACAATGTTATTCCTGCATGACATGCACAGAATTTACCATGTTTTTTTCCAACAATAGCGTGTCCTTTTCCTGAATTTGACATGTCTCACAGCTGAATACCAGCAAATGTTTAAAACCTCAGAGAGGCAATGTGAATTGTGCTAAAACTACAATAAAATCAATAAGCTCTGAGGTGATTATTGATGCTTTAACAAGGAATGAAATCAAGCCTTGATAAAGAGGTGGCTCAACCCACAAAGCTTTCTTGTTGTGCTATTGAACAGGCCGAGGAAGGGCAGGCCCATCTAGACTTTCCCCCAGACTCAATAAGCCATTAAAGAATTTCAGTTCATGGCATGCTATACGTTATTTGACCCTCCTTATAAACCTACTGCTATAACCCCAAGGGCTCTGAGGTGAGCACCACTATTAAGTATTGACTTGTGAAGCTATATCTAAAGCTATATTGTAGATTAACATCTTTATTTACAGTAAGGGAGAATACTGCATTACTGTGTTCAGTAGTGAGCTGGCCCTGGAGGTGATTTGGAGAGGGGAGGGGTTGGGGGGGTTTGTGTGGTGGGCTGCCCTGTTCAAGGGGATAAATTGATGGAGGCTGAGAGGACCCATAGCTGGGCATATATTCTCTCTGGTGAGGTCATGGGAAAGAGACTCCCTCCCGTGGGGTATGCAATTTGACCCTGATATGGTAGGTCTGTTTTTCCAGTAACATTGTAACAGTAACAGTAACATTGATTTCAGTGCAGAGAGGAGTAACTGAGGAAAACACATGTACTATATAGAACCTGGTCCCAGATACCTTCCCCTGGCCAATCCCAACTAATTGAGCCACAGGATAATGACCCAACAGGCCTGGACTCCTCAGGACCCAGTGGTTTAGCTCAGAACCACACAGAAATATATGCTTACATTTGGATGACAACACATGGAAAGATTTCCATTTTCTGGAAAATGAAAGACTGAAACTGGATAGCAAATGCGTGCTTTTGATGAGGACTCAGTGAGAATAAATAAAACGCTGAAATATTTGGACATGCTTGACACAAATCATGTTGACACTAATCACTTTTAATTGCTTTGAATTGCTGTAAACAAGCAGGGGTCTAAGACAATCTTTGGCGGTTTTACTGATTTCAGCAGTCCTGCCCCATAATGAATGCGAACAAGCGCAAAAACAAGTTCCAAGACCAGATGAGTATATTAGACTTGACTCTGCTCTTAAGTTGAAGAGGAGAGCATCTATCTATCTCTCTATCTATCTATTTATCTCAAGACAGGGTATATCAGAAAGATAGATGGCATTTTCTATTCTTTTTCTTTATTGTGTTTTCCAGATTTCTGGAATTTTCCAGAAATTTAAGGGACAAACTACCATTAGTTCTTACCAGATTTTGCAAAACCTTCTTTAACTCTTATTATCTCAACACCTTATGGCTTCCAAGATGATAATAAGGTCACCAACTGTTGTTAGCAGGTTGCTAAACATGTACACTGAAGCCTTTGCTAATGCACCAGGTGATATGGTTACATCTGCAGCTCACAAATCACCAAACTAATAAATCAATCTGTCGCTAAATTAAAGGAGCATAACACACCCGGACAGAGAATGCCTTAAAAATAACCAAATCAAATCAACGTGCCAGAAAATATGACCACATAAAACTGTAAACGAGCTAGCACATCATACAAACAGAATGCAAGCAAAGCCACAAATAAACCCTACAAACAGAACACAAGCAAAGCCAAAAATGAACCCTATAAAACAAAACAAACAAAAACTTGTATCAGGCATAGAACAAAGAATGATGCGTCATACTTTTAACTGCTGTGGAAATTTAATTAAATGCCACCAAAGCGTAGGCCTTTCAGTTCGTTCAGTTCTGCGCGCACCTTTTATTCCCAGGTTTCCTGCTGATAGAATCCAGTTGCTGTTAATCTTCTCGTTGCAGGTTCTGAATATTTCATTTGCTGTGATTATTTGCTTCCAGCTGGCGGAGATATATGTGTCGCTTTCCGCAGAAATTCTTCAGCTCTACAGTTATGAGGCTGCCCCTGGGACATGCGATCCACCATGTGTTTTGGTGTCCCGGTTTACCCGTCCTCCTCCCGTGTTTCATCTGAAGGTCTCACTGGATGTGGGACGTTACTAACGGGAACAGTAAAGGCATGTACTGTAGAGTGCTGCTGTGCAAGAGAAACTCATTTACCTTCACCTTATATAATATGAATCACCTTAAATTCTACAAATAAGCAACAAAAAGTAACTAATACAGCGTGCACAAACTCCTTGTCCATTTGGATGTGCTTTACTCACTATCTAATAAATCATACAAAAAGATAGATTAAAAATGAAGTATCTGATGGAAGGCCAATCAATGTTTGTGTTAATAACACCTTTTATTCTTTTATACTTAGTGACCATTTTAACAGCACTTTTATTTATCTTTTATTTATTTCTCCAAGAGAGGCCTGTTGAGATGTGCAGCACACAGCATAAAATCTGTACGATCAGCAGATTACGATCAGCATCTGCATGCAATCTGAGTGCTACTGTGAGGTGTAACCTTTCGGTGTAGAATGATTCCAGTGCATAGCCTGGAACCTTTAGCCTCAGTCCCATGGAATTATACAATCTACTCAGATTGTCTGGTTGTCTATCAGTGTGTTAGAGAGAGCGCACATAGCTACCCATGCATATGTGCACACGTGTGCTTGAGAGACTGTTTCACATTATGTAAAATGTATTTGTAACGGCAAGTCAAACAGCAGTGTTCATGTAATCCAATTTTCACTGTCAAATCAGGCTCCGTTAGATATGAGGACTGTGACTCTGGGAGACTTGTCTGGATCCATCCGTCACCATTCAGCTGCTGCCAACTAAGACCTCGGTGCAAATGCATGCAGCGAATCTGCTGTCTCGCATGGATATTCAGTTCAAACAGTCACCGCTGAATAATGGATGGATATCTTGACGAGAATCTTTCTTGTTGAGTAGAATAATTCTTGGTATAGTTTTGACAAAAGAAACACAAAAGAACAGAGTCTTCACTTTATCTCTACTAAACTTATGACTGCCATCAAATTTCAAAAGTCTAGAATGTAGGTAGGGCCTGAAAATCCTCAAGGTGACACTTAATACACTGACTGACAATACACCATTATTCCCTAGTTTTTTTCTTGTGCCGCTCATCTGAAGCACTTTGAGATTGATGAAAGGTTTGTGTAAAGTTTTGTCTCTTTGAGGCTATTCATTGGGCAATAGCCATCCTTTTTTGTCACAAAAGAGCCTGTTCCTTTCTGATGTGACAAGGTCATGGACTAAAAACTTAACACAATTTACGCTGTTTCACACTTAGCCACATGGATTGTGGATATGGATTGTTGAGTAAAGGAGATTTCAGCTGCAGACATTTTGAGAATTCTTTTTTTCTCATAATTATGTGACTCTGTTCTACAATAACATGGTGTTACTTGGGCTGCAGTTTCAGCCCTGTATTAATTGAATCTCTTCGGGAAACGTCCACATCGCAGATCATTAAAACTGTGAAGATTTTTTTTATTTCTGTGCTCACAATTTTTTTTTTTCCAGAAAATAATTGAATATAAAATAGAATAAACCACAGATTGGGAACATTCTATATGCATGAATTCAGTGGGAAATCCGCCTGGTCACAGCAGAAATGTCACAAATGAGTTGCAGCTTCTGTCAAGCACGCCACTGAACTGCGATAAGGAAATTCTGTAGGCCTTGAGAAATGAAAGCACACAAAAATATGCATTTGTCAAAAAAAAAAAGACTTATTATTAGCGACACATCATCCCTCATTGTACGGTAGCAAAAATACGGTAAATGCATTATGCTGTTGCGTTTTCCAGATTGGAAAAAAAATGTCAAAGACCAATGTATGAACAGCAGTTACTAATTAAATTCCCCTGATATGATTTTGATTTGTGCAGCATGGACAGCCTGAAATAACTATATAATGTAAAAAAACATCTTTAACACTATATAGTTGCAGAGTTAAATCAGTTATTAGATTTATTTTTTGAAGAATAGTATATTAAGTCCAATAAAGAAATTGTATTCTTTCCAGTTCTCCTGACACTGCTTGCATGGTCTATGATTGTGTGTGCAAAATTATGCATCTGCGTGTTGGCCAGGAATGTATTAAATGTGTGGACTGGATTTAAAAATGAATATGGAAAAATGGAAAAAAATTGAGGAGAAGTAAAAAAGGAGAATCAAGAAGGCTGTAAAACTTCTGACAACTTAAAGGCAAGAAAAGCAAAGGGGGGTAGAAAAACAGGAAAAGCTAGGAAAAAATCAAGTTAGAGGACGGGGAGAAAAGCAAGGATCAATTGAGGAAAAGGTCAGGAAAGGGCGATTACTGGCTTGCAGCGAGTAAACTGTTTCAGATGACAGGGAGTGACACTCAGACACCATTCCCGGGGGGAAGAAAGATTAGAACTCTCACCTACTAGCCAGCCGAAAGGCCAATGCCACAGTGCATTCAAATGAGCCACACTTTTAACTGCATCCCGCGCAGCTATACCATGACCACAATATTACGTAGAAGCAGGTTTGTGGTACTGCTGTCTTTCATCTCTTCTTTTCAACTGGAAAAAGTAAAAATAAAAACCATTTACCGGTTATTGACTTTCATGGTTTTAGATTTTCTGCAGTAGCTTTAAATTCATTATCCGTTTATTAAAAATATTCGTCTTTTTGTTTTCAAAGTTTCACACAAAAAACAAACATCAATAAAAACACAAATGAATGAACTAGCAGGTAGCCCATTTTATTGGATCATGGATGCGGAAAGGCTAGGATGGTAAAACTTAACTTATGGGATACTGGAATACAAATATTTTATATTGGAGGCTTACACAACTAGTTACCTATTGCTTCATGTATAGACTAAGAGTAGTTTATACAAAATTGATTACTTGTTATTCAATGTGTTTTATTATATTTGTTTATTTGGAACTCAAATGAGTGCAATATGGATTCATTGAGAATAGGACAAGGGGAAAAAGGTGGGTAGGCATGGTGTGTTTTTGTTCATTACTTTTGAATGTTATCAATGTAATCATTAAAAAGGGCACTGCAAAAGTAGCCTTCCACATTAAAAAGGAAGCCTCCTATTACACCCAGAAGGTTTTTGCCTGGCTCATCATCAAAGAAAGATTGTCCAGTATTGAGTTTCTCTTTTTTGAGCCCCTGCTCACACATATGTCTGCACATGTCCCCGATGCATGTGCCAGATATTGTGGCCACATTCAACACCAAACCCGGGAACTACACCAAAACAAGAGTGGCTTCTGTCGCCAGGGGTGTAGGTGGTTTGTGGTAAGCCCCTCCTGGTGGTGTTGAGTCAGGGTCAGGCAACTGAATCTATACTAGAGGAAAGCCAACATCGGGAAAACACACACAGTTTATGATTCCCTTCATCACACACAAGGTTGCCTGTTACAGACAGGAAATCCAAATGGCTAGTTTTCCTCACAGTTTCTGTACAAAAGCCCAGTAAAGACACCTGACCATTCTAACTTCTATAATATGAAGACTGAAATGTAGAAATGTTCAGATGGTTTAAAATATATATATATTTCCCTAGAATAGAGCCCTTTGTAGCATTTAACAACTGGTACAATGCCTGCAGTTTTATTTGGCAGGTTGCCAAGAGTGATCTATTGTAAAAAATATCACAACAGTTTAATGAAAAATGACATAGGTATGCTATTTACAGCTTGCCAACAGATTGTTTTCATCACCGATTGGTGTGGGGACTGCGAGACACAGGGACTGGGAGACCGTGATGACAAAATAATTGACGTGATATTTTAAACTCTTTTTTTGTGAAGCTTTTTTTTTTTTTTGCCAGATATTGAGGGTATTATTGAACAATAGCTCACTCAAAATAATTTTTTGAGATTTCAGCTTTCGCAGCTGTCAGTGCAGACCACAGTGCTGAAACACTCCAAACAGGGTCGACAGCAGCAGAAGCAACACCAAATCCTCAAAGGCAGTGTGACTTTTAATTTAAGTAGCTCATAAGTGCGTGTCCTTTACGCAAACTGGAATTAGCAGACTGCCTAGCAAAATGACAGCACTGGCATAGCCGGTTGGATTTTGTAAAAAAAGACTTTTAAATTACTACTCCTTAAATAACAGGCTTGTTTGCATGCTTGTCATACAGCAGATAAATGCCACCGCAAGGTTTACATAATATCATAGAACAATATTATTGTGCCGCACAATACAATTTAAACCTCCTGTCTGCTTTTTGAAGACAGCAGTTCAGCTGCCAATTAAACATATGTAAGCTTTTCCAGGAAACTTCCAAGCAACAGATAAGGCTGAACTCCTGGAACTGTTTTTCAGAGAGACACAATTAGACGTTGTCACATTTTAAAGACCCCGGTGCTACAAAAATGAAGGTCTAGTTTCTCTGCTTTGGATAAACTTCATAAATATATCCGGAGTGAGATATGGCTCATGCATATTTATATGTACGGGCACAAATATTTCCTCGGTTTGGTAATAAGAGACTATAATTCCACAACCAAAGAAGAGTTTTTAAATGACCGGACATAGCCTACACATAGCCTAAGATGTCATTTCGTATATGTAGAAAGTGCTCGGCACTATAGTATTTCAGGAGGAAGGGCCAATGCTAGATTATCACATTAAGAGTGTGCATGCCTTGAATAAGAGGCTTGTAACTACCTTAAGTAGGAGAGGGACCATTTACTCCAGGAATGCAGTATTCACCGGCAGATTTGCAATTGCTTAGAAGAAAATGTAATAATAAATTCAGATTCTTTCTGTGTGCGTACATGTGCATGTATGGCATATAGTTTATATATATATATATATATATATATATATACATATATATTGTCTACTCACATATGTGGTGTATTCACATTAAACCCTTTCCCAGCCACATACCTATTTAAACTTGCTAGTTCTATTTATTGTGTCTATCTGTCTTGTTGTTAATCTAGGCGTCCACAGCAGGTAAAGTTTATGAGCTCAGGTTGAGTTTTTCTGGGTTTGGCTGTTGGAATATATCTATATTCGTCTATCTCAGTCCAGCTCACTGGCTTTAATCTTTATATTATTTTTAACATGTAACACAACACTCATAAGCATTCTAATTTTATATCAGCTGGCAGCATATGGAAGACTAAATGTAACACAATTCAATAAATAACTTGACAATGAAATAAATAAGCAATTAAATAAACATCTCATGTTTATGTGTCTTTTATTTGTTTCATGATATTTTTATTTCCGAAGGACACATTGCAAGTTGGATTTTATTAATTTCCTTGAATATTTATTTCTACTGGTATTTATTTTAATGTGTATTTATTTCTGTCTGTCAGTCAGCATGGAAGGGGTCGGGCATCAGCCATGATAAAAGAGGAAGTGTATAAATACACCATGCCCCCACAGTGGGGGAAAACTGTTAAAAGATAGCTACTGAGTGCTTATGCACTTATTCATGTTCCTGTGTTCTGATAGCTGGAGAATATGCTCTTCAGTGCTGCTATAAAATGTGCTTTAGGCACAAACAAACAAATAAATAAATAAATAAAATAGTATTTGAGTAACTGAGTAAGGCTAAATCAGCTATCATGTAGAGAAAACTGTAAAATGCCCTGCCGCTAACCTTAAGGTAGAAAATATACCTCTAATAATCTAGTAAAGACTTCATTAGCAACGAAAGTAAAAGCTTTTTTTCTTTCTTCGTGTCTGAGCAGCTTGACTTGCTTCAGTGATAAACTTACCCGTGCTGTATCACAAAAAGTGTGAACTCAATTTGTGATTAAGTGATATCGCTGAATATGCAATATAGATATTCAACCATTATGGGGGGCGATATAGCTCAGGAGGTAAGAGCGATTGTCTGGCAGTCGGAGGGTTGCCGGTTCAAACCCCGCCCTGGGCATGTCGAAGTGTCCTTGAGCAAGACACCTTACCCCTAACCACTAACTGCTCTGGCGAATGAGAGGCATCAATTGTAAAGTGCTTTGGATAAAAGCGCTATATAAATGCGGTCCATTTACCGATTATTCAGGCATTTTTTCCCTGACCAGTCAAAATAAGGCCAAATTTTTATATTCATCTGAAAGTTGATGGGCTATTCTTTCACTCATATATTGACTCTCTCTTGCATTAACAAGGTGAAATATATTACAATAACGATGGGATATGGGTTTTTAAAATAAAACTAAAGAATTTATAATGTTACAATTGACAATGCTGTTTGCATCTAAACCTTTGCAAAACAAAGAACTCAAAGTGCCAAACAATATACCAGGCATAACTACTGCATTTACAAGATGACATTACTTGATTCTGGGTTTATTTGTTGGCTGACAAACTCAGTTGGAATGATACTATTTTATTTTTGGAGATTTAGTCCAATAGAAGTAGGCCAGATTAAACAAATTTGTCAACTAGGTTTTGTGCTCACGGCAGTTTCGTTTGCTTTCAGTTGTTCTTTGAGCTCATCTGAACTAAGCAAGACTTTCCCAGTGTTCTCAAAGCTACGGAATATCATCAAGTTTCAGAGGAGCCAACTTCTGAATGTTTATTGAACAGCTAATGTCTATATTATGGCTGAAAGCTTTCTGTGCTATAATCCGTCACCACTAAGGGAATGGCAAAGGGACCGGGACATTTTTTATATTATCTAACCTTTAAAACAGCAGATTCTGTGGTTGAATGACTACAACAGCAAAGACAAAAACTGTGGGAGGGATGAAAGAGTACCATCAACAAAACCTTTAAGTGCACACTTTCTCAGGCTAACATTTACTCCCTGAATGATTGTGTTCACGGTTGGGATGATGTGTGGATTTTTGACATTATCTTTTTTTGTTCCCTTCAATATTATTTGTTCCATGTAAAGAAATATGAAAATGTTCCCAGTAACTAACATTGAAACTAGACATACATCAAATTATGCTCAGATAATTATGAATCAAGCGGCCAAAACCAGACTTCGTTTTTGAAGCTCATTTCCTGGTCTTGTTGTTCCTGATTGCTCACTAGCGCTACTACGGTTGGCTCCAGTATAAGTGTTTTCATATCCGGTTTCCATGTAAGTCTACGGTACAAATACGGTCAAAATACAAAGTCAATAATTTTTTCTCATGAGAACAAATAGTCACAATGTTTATTTTATTCGTCTTATGACTGTCCATGGGTTGATTTCATGATTTATTGTGTCATTTGGGCACTGTTATAATATTTGTTGTGGACCAATGAGGTACAGTTTACGTCACTTCCTGATTACTGCGGAGGACTACGCTACAGTAGGGGCTACAGTCTATGGTCACTGGAGTGGGAGGTGGCGCCTCTTGGCCTTGACATTGCGGCTCCGACCACGGTAGCTACACCTGTGCGAAGTCAGAAAATGCAGGCATCCCATTTCGTAGTGATTTCATTGTGGCGTGTGCTATTTACAGCTGCACTAGACGACCATAAAATAATCCTCCTCTTAAGTTTTTCGGTAGCCGAGTCATTTTTACTATTTCCTTTAGCCTACTTAACCAAATAATTAGTTGGCAGAAAGGGTAATCAGCTTGCTATATTTGGTAGTCCAGTAGCCTATGCTAAAACAGTTCGCAACTTCGGCTACCAAGCCATTTGACTAGCTAACCCTAACCGGCAAATATTCAATCTGTCAAACGTGTTTGACGGCTTGTCGGTCGTGTACATTCCGTAAATGTCTACCTAGGCCATGCGTCACGCATGTGACAAAGCTACTATAATCCCGATTTTGGGATAAACACTGCAAAATTTTCAGTTTCACGAAACGAATTAAGAGTCTTAAGGTTTATTTGCTGAATAACCTACAACACACGATGAAATCACACATACTGAATTTAACTAAATTAACCATCTTTGTAAGACTGGCATTTAGAAAGGAACATGTTTTTAGCATTTAAGAGACCGACAAGAGTATTTTAAGACAGTGGTTCTCAGAATCGGTCCTGGGGGCTCCTTGCGTATATTGGCTTTTCTCCATTGGTTTTGATGATTTACAAGACAAAAAAATAATAGCCTAATAAAAATTAGAAATTCAATGTACATTATTTTTGTCTTCATGTAACCAGGTAGAAAACTTGCTGTACAAAGTGCGTTGTCATATTTACACGCCTGCAGATCAGTTATTAAAATACTTGGTAGATTTGTTAATCACCGCTGACAGTATTAATTTTTATTCGGTAGAAAGTGACTTGCGAACGATCGGTCAGCTAGCGTCACCCAGCAAGTGAACACCACAAACGGTGATGGAGTAGCCTAGCTAGTAGCAGTTACTGACTGTGGCGAAAACCTACAACGATAACTTGCTCGGTTAACAGCAGGTCTACGAGACAGTTATATGAAAATTAGCCTAGTCAAATCACCAGTAGCCTACACATCTCTGATTGATTGACCATCAGTGTAGTCGATGTTCTTCCCCTGTGGTTCATATTGCTAATGCGTGAGCTAACCACGGATAGCCTACCTAGCTCACTGGCAAGCTGATATGCTAGCTAAGCATATTCGTTTTGCTGAGAAACATAAATTGAAGATAACTGAACATAATTGTATTATTGTCATACATATAATGTGATTACATGACACAGTACAGTCACAGATGGAAATTAAACTCCGTAAACATTTGATAATATATTTTAAAACATAACGGCAGACAGTCAGCTAGCCTCAAGTTCATTCTGCAATCGTTCGTTCAGGTTGATGGGCTTTTCTGCACCGGACTGTCAATCACATTGTAAAAATCACAAGACCGCTTAACTCTATGGTTTTGGCTCCAAATCGACAACATGGCCGCGCCCGCCATTGAGCTTCAAAGCGTGTTTTAGAGACCCACGGAGAGTAAATGGGTGACGTCACAGTAGCTTTGTCCATATTTTTTACAGTCTCTGTTATGAATACATTAGAATAATAGCAAACCAACTTCAGCAGAAATGAGCCAAATAGTAGCAAGATAGTCTCTACTGTAACTTTCTTGGACTCATCATAGTAATTCTTCCTAGTAGTTCATCAAGTCATGTTTTGCTGGCAAGCAAACATATTTTTTTTGACAGAAAAACTATTTAACTTTTTGTTGTTGTGTGGGTGTTGCATGAGATTGTGGTTTTGGGATGACATTAATTAGTATCACTTCACTCTACAGACATATTTCTGCAGTTTTTAGCAAAACCACCCTTATTATCAGATAAGAAGACTGGACTCTTCTGCTAGTGGCCGAGTTAAGGTCTGCACTACCAATGCAACTGCGCTTGAATTTGGATTATGCTGCTGAAATCACAGGGAAGAGACTCCACAGGGGCCACATAAATGCCACAGTAAATTGCGCTTATGCTAAAATCCACATCAACATTGCCATTTATAACCCTTGAATTTGATGTGAAAATGTGTGCTCCAGACCAGTGTATGCCTTTAATGCCCTCATGTCCCTTCTGTAGGGTGGGTATTAAAAACATTGTAATAACTTGTCGGCTCAATTAAGAATATGAATGGTAACTTCATTTTTCTATAGCTTGCATTTAATCACTGTACTTTAATTGAGCTGATGAAGTATGAAAATACTTTCACATTAAAGTGGGATTCCACTGTAAAATTAACTTTTACTTGTAGAAGTCCTCCTGATTAAAATGAGCTCTCAGTCAGTTCTCTACCTGTAGTGAGAGCAGAGATATAACCACAAACTACAGCACATGCTTCAGGAAGCTGTTTTACTAAAGACTACAACAGGTGTGCACTTCCAGACCATAGGCAGGTGTCAGACCACGCCAGTCAAAGATTGCCACCTCTTCTGAATACAAACGAAGGGATTGGGTCTTACTGCTTAGCCTGCAGTGAGGGTAACGTTACTTGGTTTACATGTTCAGTTCAGTTTAGTGTACATTAGTGCTTACGTTTTACTAAAAAAGAAACCTCTGCTTCAGTGGGGGAAAATTTCATAGGTTTAATGTAACTATAATTTGAATAAGTGTGATTTATGCAGTTGACTCACAGCAAGCTATTTCAGACATGGTCTCAACGTGTGCAATATTTGGTTCTCAAAATAATAAATCCGGCAAGAACATACTTTAAAAAAAAAAATTTAATAGTGGTGGTGGGAGAATGGAGGAGAGGAGGCAATGGGGAATGCATGGTTGACATCATATGGATTAAGGAATGGCACATTGCATTAATATTGCACTTTTCCAGATGCTCAAAGTGCTTTAAAGTGATGAGGGGGAACTCACCTCACCCACCACCAATGTGTAGCACCCACCTGGATGATGCACGCTTCCTTCGCCCACATTGGAAGTATCTCCAAATTCAAGTCCTGCCCCCCACTGTAGTCCTTAAAAAATGAGAAGGGGTAGAGGTGTATGTCATTATGAAGCATACCTCTACCAAAATTAGCATCTTTTGCTGCTAATATCTTGCTGCTAATACAGAGATTGCTCACACTGAGAGAATGAATCAGTTATACCTTGTGGAATTCCCTCTTAACAGATGCTCTTATCTGGAGCAACTAAAACAGCTGACATTCTTTAAAAAAAAAAAGAAGCAGAATCCTGGATATTTACTGAAGCAATTCAGTTAAGTACCTTGACCAAGGGTACAATGACAGTGGCCCACCAAGGGACCAAACCTACAACTTCAGAGTCTTAAGCCCATTCCCTTGGCCATTATGCTATTCTGCTGAATAAATTTACTGAACCTTAGTTCAAAGAATGCAGATTGCGGCTATAAGTAACGGCCTGTAATTGTAGTGAGTGCCGTTTCTGACGGAGTCACGAATAAACCACTCTGAATAACTTTAATGGCATACAACCTATATAGATTTATAGAAAACAAAGATAAAATTTGAGAGGTGAATGTTCCACAGCACAGTTTAATGTTGAGGATCCATTACCTCAAAATTAAACAAAAATAGTTTGATTTAAATATATGATGGGCATAATATTTGACTACCTTCTCATCAAACAATCTGTTTTTCATGGAAGTCATTGTGTTTGTAAAATAACTCCTGTGCAGGGAAATCGGTGATAAACTCAGTTATGGTTGCTATGAACACCACATAAATCTCTTGCTGCTTGTACAGTTGCAACCCAGCATTTTGAGAACGTGTGGAGTTAGATTTTATATAGGTATAAGGAAATGGTAGTACATCCTTCCATGGACCACATAGATGACCTTAAATAAAAGAACAACATTTGTTTAACTTTCTGATAAACATCTAAGTAGCCCTTTAATTTAATTTAATTTACAAAGGGTTGCAGTCAAATCAGCTTAGCCTCCTAGTATTCCCCTTGCATCTCTCTTCTGTTGAGTTGTAAGCAACACTTATTGTGTGGTTTGACTTATAATTGCATCAGTGTGTGTGGAAGAAAATCTCTGCAGCTTTTAAGAATATCTGTAAAAACAATTAGCACATCTAAATAAGAATATCTTTCATTATAACAGTGGTTCATCACTATGACACTAGGCTACTTTTTATCATTAAATGAATCTATCTGTCAACTTCTTTCCTTCGCACATTAGCTGGAGAGAAGGAATCAGCAAAAACAGAGAGGACTTTATATATCAGTAGCCAGCTACAAGATATAATATCTCCAGGGAGTGTATAGTCTACCTGGTAAACAGTATACCTAGGCTACCATGTAACGTTCCCTCTAAATAACTCTCAATAACTTGGCTTTCAAATATACTGGGAACTTGTGATGCTTGCAATATGCACTTCTGTGTTTGTAACAATAAAGAAACCATTCAATCTTGTTTATATGTACATGATGAAGACGTTTAAAAACATTAATTATTTTCTATGCACCTTCATTGAATTGGAAACGCATTTCACTCGCTGTATGAATTTCATGTTTGGTATTAATAAAGTGCCGATTACGCAATGTGGTTTGCATGTACATGAAAAAGCCCTTTTACTAAGCAACCCTGGAAGCAGCAAAGCATCAGTGGATAGACCGCACACACGTTAACGAACTGCTTCTTCTTTGCACATCATTTAGACCTTCTGTAATGTAGCTGTGAAGCAGCAGCAGTTTCCCAGGTAACACATCTCGAAAGACATTGCAGGTGTGTCATGAACTCAACCATAAATTCCAGTTTTCCATGTGGACTAATGTAGTCAGCTTGATTGCAGCACCAGTTTAACTTTTAATAGCTTTACACAAAATCTGAAAAAATTATCTTTTACTGTTGGAACATCACTAAGTTTGATCAGACCTGGGTGAGCACAGATTAAATAAATTCATAACATACTTGCTCATCTAAGGATTAAGAGTTGTCTCATAAAAGTGTGACTGTTTCTGAGGGGTCTGTAAATCCCATGATTTGGGGGGATTGGGGGATTGATGGGATTAAATTTTTCTCTGTGTCATTGTCCAATCTTTAGGGCTAATTTGACATCCCCTTCCTCGCTATCACAGAAATATTTCACAGATGACAAGCTGTCTTTCCTCCTGACTTATCTGTGTTTCTTGCAGGAGCCATGTTTGATATCAGCTTGGGTTCGATCTTTAAAATGCAAATTGCCTTCTCTGTACTTTGCATGGGGAAATTTTTAATTATCAGCCTCTACTTTAGAAAATCCACTTGCAAGCAGCAATTGTCTGGGCAATTTCCAGAAGCTTTACCATTGTCTTATTTACATTAGTTCATTCTTTATGCATCTACCCCCCTTCCCCCAGAATCCCATTTTACACACATGCACACACTGCTATATAATCCTCCTTCCACACACTCATGCACCTTCCACCTCCCCCCCCCCCCACCCCCAACCCCCCCACTCAGATAACTATACAGCTTTTATGAAAGCCCTGCAATATGTGGACGGTTGAATTTAAAGCACCTTTCACAGAATTGTAAGATCAGTGGGAAATACTGCAGCAAACATATCAAAGAAGAAGGATTCCGTGCATGCAGGGAGAGACTCAAAGGTTGTCAGCAGAAACTCTATAATATAGCTTTCCACCAGCTAGAGCACTGACGGGTAAAAGTGATTGTATTTAAGCATTTGTTGTCAATGGTAATACAGGTCATCATTCTGAATCCTTGATTCCGTGCTTTTTCTGCTGACCTCTGTCTTTGAGTGGCTGACATGTTCCACGCAACAACAGTTTGAGCCAGACAGGTTAACTTCAGGTCACTGACAGCTGAAAACGAACTTGTTTACTGAACGAAAAACAGGATATGGCTTTACCAAATATGATTTCTGTGGGAAAACAAAAAAATTATCACAAAAGTTCTAATAACAACTGTACACTTTGCTGAATTTCAGAAATGCATTTCTTTCAGAAAACATCACGCTTATTGGCATTGCTGTTGCTTTACAGTGATTCTGAAAGTGAGTCAGAAAGTGGACACCAAACTTTTCACCAAGTTTTCCTGGGCAGTGTGCGGCAGTGCTGAATTTGACATTTTGCTTCCAAAACTGATGCTGACAATCCTTGTCGATGCCCATGCTACCTTGAGAAGGCTCACAGGGCACAGGGCCTGAGTCTGGAGAGTGCACAGTAGTGCACTGGGCACCACATCATACCGAGTGAGAAACCTTTAAAGCCAATTAACCCGGATCACAGGTCTTTGGACCATATGAGGAAGCTTGGATTAAAACCCATGGGGATTCAGGAAGAACACGGAAGCAAAGATTAAATGGATTAAACTGACATTTTTTAAAAGATTAATACAGTGGATTACAGAAAGCATGCCAAGTTGAGGCCTGTCAGCAGAAAAGTAGTACTTAAAGGTAACACTTTCTTATCATTAAACTTTTCCTCCACTGTGAAGGCTGTGTCACTGTGTCACCCCGATTGTCATTGAAATTCATTTAAAATGGCTGGAATTTGACATTAATCTGCCTAAAACTAAAAGCGTGGCATAGAAATGGCTCAATTGCAAGGTAGCAGATAGGTATCATTTAATGGAATGTGCATGTGCTTAAAATTAAATCATAGAAGCTGTAATGCTCTTCCACTGTAATGAAATTGGCCTCCCAATCCAATTGAATTCCTATCCAATTCAGTCCAATCCAATTTCAATTTCAACTTGAAAATAAGGTGTAGTGAATAAGGCTAAACCATTCTGCTGCTGGATTGAACTGTCCCTAAAAGTCGTTTTAAGGGTTAAGTGTGAATGGGGAAAGGACAATAGTCAACAATAACACAACTGAGTTCCCTGCTTAAGTCACTGGTGTGCAAACAAAGATCACTGCACTCAGCTGCATTCAGGTCAGTACTTTCAGTACTACAACCCACACAGTACTATACAAGAGAGCCAGAGCCTGTTGGAGGCGGAGCATGTCTCTCACAGATACTGTACTGCCAAACCGCAATGCACAGGTATGTTGTTTGGGGGCACTATTGTGGTGGTAACCAAAGGAACCCCAGTAGCCGCCCTAGCCATGCTGTCCAACTGGTGCAGACTCCTGGTCAGCCTGAGATTCCAGTGCTTCAGGTGCTCTGTGTGTACCAACAGGCTCAAACAGCTGGGTGACTTGGGCACTCAGAATCAGCAAAATTCTCAAACCCATAACATTTAGAAAAGGTTTGGTTATATGAATCTGACACAGCATCCTCAAATACCAAAGAGCAATTCCAAAATGACATTTTTATTCAGTGTGACAAAAACCCACATGTCAAAGCTGTATGAACGGCAGGTAACCATATTTATGCGGTTAGATTGTGTTTATCGAAAGGTTTCACAGTAATGAAATTATCCAACTTCAGTTTTGTTAAAGAACTCCTTTCACCCTTTCAGTATCATTTTACTGATAGTTGCAGTTCAATTATAATCAATTTTAACTTTTTAATTGATGCAAGAAAAATTAACATTAGCATGTTCTTTTTGGGTGTTTGGTTATATAATTTTCTGGCTACACTATGGCCACATTTCTCACAGAAGAATACAAAATATTTACAAACCATTATATTTATGCACTGCAGGCAATGCTTCAGATCCATGATACATCTAAATCAGATCGATGATTCTTTCTATTTACACACTTCAGCTAATCAAACATCACACTGTAGTAGCAGGCATAATCCCTGAAGGTTCAGTACAATCACTATATAATGTGACACAACAATGATGTAGAAATATTCACAGTACTGTCAGACAGGAGACAATTCATAGAGCCAAACAATTTCTTGAGTGAAATTATCTTCTTTTCAAATGCGTACTTAATTATTTTATAAATGAAAATGTATGGCATTATTAAACTTGTGATTTGATTGCTCTGACAAAATATGTCTCTCCTCCCCCACTTGAATAATAATATCAAAATACAGGTAATAGATGAGAAAGGGAAATTGCAGTTTTCCTCCGGTAATTTAACACGTGTGCGTTCCACAGGCAAGAGACAAGACAAATAATTAGCAATCATTTCCCATTATGATGTGTTTTGGTGCTGGTAACTAATTTCTCCCATTTTGTTTCTGATGGACATTTTAATAGTATCCTTTGTTGTCTGCCACATGGTGCACTGCATCATGTTCGAGTCTGACACGCAAGGTATGGAACCGTGTCACAGGTTGCACCCCCTCTTTTCTCTGAATTCTGTGGCAAACTCTGCTTCTTGGTCTCTGTCATAAATCATAATGTGGGTTCGGTGCAGATCAATAGGAGAAATTAGGCCGCAGCATTACCTTCTATAGTACAGGACTTCGACCAATATTGTTCTTTCTAGTGTTGGGAGGATTCATGATGAGAATGAATGCTCTTGTTTGTTTGTTTCCATCGTCTTCTCTCACTCACAACCTCTCAGTAAACATGCTGGCTGACTATGCCAGAAATATCAGTTGACATACGAAATATTTTCTCAAGGTTCTTGTTGAGGTTTCTTTTTTTGGAACATTTACGGAAAGGGTTTTTCCAGCAACCCCTCTTGCTGGCATGCAGACAGTCACTTGCATACATGTGGCTATGTGATGGATGAGACTGAAATTCTGAAATAATGCAAAGGAGGACTTCCCTGAGAGGGGGTCAGAGAAGTGGGCTTGTAACCAGGAGTTTGCAGGTTTGACGATCAATTGTGCCTACATAAATAAAAATAACTATTTTGCTTGTTTCTGTTATGGAAATGGGTAAATGCCAAGCACAGACAGGGTGCTCCCAATATGGGGCAGCTGGAATTATTCCAGGTCTCAACTGAAGCAGGTTTGCTTCCTGAATGTTCTCTGCCTGTTTGTGACATACACTCAGTACATTAACCTTTGCAAAGAAAGACTAGGATTGTCTAATACTGCTATGCATTGGGTTTAATAATGGGGTTTAAGAAATAACATACAAAGGAAATACATTATATACAAATATTATTTTATATAAAGGAAACATATTTTAAATGGGGGGAAGGATGTTGAGTGCAGACATTTTGCACACAGCAATCAATGTAGTGTAGGCCTACACATTCATTAATGTTTAATTTAGTTTCAATATTTTTTTCTATATTTTTTGTTGCCCATTTTTGGTTGAAGAGTCAAAACACTCACTCTTTCTTCAAAGCACTGCAATGGTGAATACCAAATCTATGATTAAAGGAGCATTTGTAACAGAGCTGAAACAAACAGATTCCTGCCAATATCCAATGGGCACAAATAGAGGTCCCAGCACATTTGCTGGGAGTTCTTTCAGGACGTTTATTTACATCACTACTTGCCCCTGACAGCAATACTCCTACAGTACAAGCAATCTTCACCTAATGCATCCTTCTTTGGTCTACAAACAGCTAAAATGGATTCTTAATCAAAGTACGTGGTGATGCATTATCCCAGAACCATTACCCGAAACTATGTCTAGTCGATGCACTATATATAACCTATATACAGAGAAGCAGTATCTGTATTTAGAAAATTGCCTTAATTTACCTTCACAAGGGAATTATTTTCCTTGCCCCCTTCAATTTATTTATTTTTTCTATTTGTATAGACGACATGAAAAGGAAAAAGAACATTTTTCAATTTACATCAGTCAGAGATGCTTAGTGGCTATGTTGGAAGCCAGGGTGACCTGACACACCACAGAAGTTCAGGGTCACTATTGCGACAGAAACAATTTATGAAGCAATCTCTGAATGAGCAAGTTATATTAGCACACGGTTAAAAAAGATGTACAAATTGTCCATTGACTGGATGGTCTGTTAGTCCTGTTAGCCATGTCTGTTCCATCCATAAAGGACAAATTAGATCTTTATATGTCTTCTTATATAAAGTTCTTGTCCGTGTCGAAGGACTATATCCAGTCTATGGCTGTTTCACTGCATTGCTTTTCATTGTTGCAGGATGTATTGCTGGTTTGCAGTGAACCCGTCGCTGAGGCCATACTTGAAAAGGAGGACATAGCTCATTCTGAGTAATACTCAGGTACACATTCTAGAGTAAAATACTGTAAAAGGGCTGGCTTGATTTAGCCATTACTAGATCTAATAACCTGACTAAACTTGCATTTTGAGTTAATTTGGAAACCCTGGCCTCCTCCTCAATACCAATTTCATAAAAACACATACATGTTTTGAGGGTGAGCAATTAAGTTATTAATGGTTTCATAAAGATGAGAAATTGTGCCATATTCTAACAATACACATCATAGCACAAACACAAGCAAGCAAAAGGAACCACTTTATCTGTCTGTCAGTGCATCTGCTAATCTGGATACATGGCATGTCCAATGGTAATAAAGACACAGTGATCAAAGACTGCATAGGATGCACTGAAAATGTTTCTGGGTCATAAATTCATTCTGTTATTCTTGCCTGGCTGAAATCTTAGACTTAAAGCCTGGATGAGTCATGGTGTCCCAAGGGAAAGTCACAAACTCACTGTACAACCTTGGAGGACTCCACATCAATATTGCCATAGTAGAATTTAAATTAGAGTTACAGAAATTCTGTTGCTAAAGCAATTGCAAATTCACCAAGCCCTAATTAAACTAGGAAATCAGCCATCATAACGCTTTGAGAAAGTTGAAAACTGGTTCTAAGCAAATATCTTTAAAAGACTTAAATTTTACTCATTTGAACAGCAAACAATAAAAATGTAATAAATCTTCAATTTGTTCAGTGGTCAGAATCAGACTATATTGGCCAAATACTATGTTTTATGCACATGAAGAATTTGACTTGGTCAATCAGTGGCTTTCTGTGTTACACTCAAAATAAAGACAAAGTGAAAAAAATGAAATTAGGATTGTGATTAGGACTGTGCAACAAGTACACATGTTTGCCACTTCAAATGCCAATTATTACCATAGCAAAGGCTTTTGCCACTGATAAACACCCACAAATCCCAATTACCTTTATTCACCCAATTTAGAATGCTGTCCATTAGTAAGCGGGCAACAATTCTGCAACACTAAGTTTGGAATGATGTAAACTAGCACACATCCTCCAAAGAGCATGCAGCCAGCTTCAGCTTCTTTACACTTCAGCTGTCCACCTGGATTTATCTGGATATGACACCTGTAAACCTCAATACGCAATTATTAATCCTTTAGCTTGCCTCGTATTTGTTGAGATAGGGCTTCTGTTTGCTTTGGTAGTCCATAATAATCCCTGCACATTATTACACACATTATGACATGCTTTGTCCATAGCTGGAGACTGAAGTAGAGGGGAACAAATCTGGATTTACTAGGAAATAAGACTGAGGAAAAAGGCACAATCGAAGTTAATGAACCACAGCAGGCCGACTTGTAAAAGCTTCAAAGGTTGGTATGTCCCATCACATGCCTTTTCTCATAGAAAAACCTTTCTTTCAATATATCAGTCCAATGTACCATGTCTGTGCAAAATTCAGGTTTCCATATACTGTAAAATAGACAAGCTTGGACTCAACTATCAGTGCTAAATTTTTATTTATTCAGGAAACCCAACAGCACTGTATTGCAGGGAAGCTCAGGAGTGCATTCCAGAATAGAACACGTAATAGCTACTATTTCTCGAATATAACTCACATCAGATTTATTGAACAAGGATGAAGAGAAAATGAAAAAGAAATAAAACTTGACGTTCATCACCAATCAGGAGCCAGGAGGCAACCTGATTAGTTTTGGTTTGTATTACAGATATAGAATCCTACATTCATCCCATCCTAGAGGAGGAAAAATCTTCTTTGATCTTTTATTTCTCTGAAATATTTTCTGAGATCTCAAACTAACCTTATACTAATCTAATGTCAATTTTCATTAAGTAATTAATACATAAACAACACAATAGACAGAAAATAATAAAAAAATATTTTGAATGATAAATTCTGAAGAAAAAAACATACAAATGTAAAAATTCAGGAAATATATCGGTATCACTCATTTAAAGCTTCATCCAGATTGTCAGCCCTCGCTCTCCTCCAGTCCATCACAATCTTATCTTGTTGAACTCTGACCTCTGCTTAGGGTCACCCTGGCCCTCACATACTGTAATAATACACTGTCCACACTTATGTTTATGTATGCAGCAGGAAGGCTGAGATATGATCAGGGCACTGGCGAGATTGAATACAAACAGTTGTCAGGAAGAAATGTCAGCTAATGCAGATAATGAGGATGATACTTCTCTGACATACATTTTGGTGGGCAATATTTTGAAACACTCTAAATGTTAGTACACCAGACGTTAAGCACAAACGAAAGATCCCTTCCTTTCCCCCTCTGGTGATGTTCATCGATCAATCAATCTGATATGCCAAAAAGCCAGCCAGGTTTATAACCATGTCAGTACTTTTGGCATCAAGCCAGCCGAAAGCACAATAGTCTCTCATCACTTTGGGAGAGCACATGGCTAAAACATTTATCTCTTTTATTGTCCCTGTGCTGCTGGTTAGTGAAGTGCATGTGAACATTGGCCAGGGTGGACACCTGAGTTTTCCCAGCACACCTGTTCACCACTGTAGGCGTAGTCTTTCCAGCTCTCTTAGCGTTGGGCAAACGTTTTTAAAATGATATAAAAAACTTGCCCCAGATACACTTGTTTGTATATCTAAAGCTTTTTCCCAGCTGAATACAATGGCAGCATGAATCATTTTCTACAAAATATATTATTTTCTAATTCTAATAGTTTGTGATACATTCATCACATTATTATGAGAGAGGGGTTAATACAACTCATTGCCTGACAGAACAGTTTGTGAGATCTTCCAATCATTATAATTACATCACAAGCTTGAATGAACTTTACTTTGGAAAATTTCAGATTTCTAGAAGGCCCACGTAGTGTCTCATCCCCCCCCCCCCCCCCCCCCCCCCACACACCCCCCCAACCCCTCCGCCCCCCGTCCTCTGGGTAACATTTCAGCAGTGGCTTCTTGGCAGTAGCTGGGATATTAATTTTTTATGTAATTTTCAACTTAAAATGGTCTCATTTGAGTCTAAGCAAGGGACAGCAGTAATGTATATGTCAATGGCATTTTACCTATTTTGTTGGTTCACACTGCACCCTAGAGTAACAAACCTGCCGAAATGTATTTGATATGCGTATGGGCTTTTGAGATTTTCAAATTACTGCCAATATTTATTGAATGCTCCTTACTTCAACTTGCATCTCACCTGACCCATACCTCACACCGCAATGTATTACGTTCCTCGCGAAGGACGCCCTCTCCACAGACAGCCTCTGACCCTGTACGAGAACATCAGAGATTGACGGGAGCCAAATCCTGACCTCTGACCCTAGATATCATTGGCCCCCTTCAGACATCGCCTCCCTTCAGTGATCAAATAAAGCCTGTCAGAAAATCACTTACTGTGAAGAATAAAAAACAATGAAGACCGAGGCTGTAACAGAGATGGATGAGTCTGACTGGAAGCACATGCCTCCTGTCATACATTTATTCATCACAGGGATAATAAATTCCATACATTATGCAATGAACAGACGTTACGTCGTCCTCGCTTCTCTCCAGAGCTGTGTCCTCTCAACTACTGATGGCGAAAGGCAGATGGGCAAAGAAAGCCTTTGATATTCACAGATACACAGATCTAAGGTCTGCTTTTATATATAGTAGACCAATCATTGTTTGTCCGTAATTATGACTTGCAAGTACATAACTTTGACTTACATTTTAATGCAAATGTTAAGGACAAATATTTATTAAATCCAGGCCATAGTCTCCACAGCCCTTTGTTCTATTTGTCTGATCTTGTTATTGGGGAAATATGAGTCCTGTAAACAACAGTAATCTTTATTACATAATGTTTATTAAGATAAAAAGTATTAACAAGATCTGTTTGTAATGTGGCATGCCTGTGGTGGTTGCTCCAAGTGTGTATGTGTACTGCTGGCTGTCAGGGCATTGAATTAATAAACAGAATAGATTACAGAGAGCCATGGTGTGAGCTGAATGTGAAGCTGTGTTTGACTGGAGAACTGAACACAAGGACCCAGACAGTTTTAGAGCAGAGTAAACTGCCATAAGGCTGTATTAGCTTTTATGATGGAAATTTCCTGGGCCCTTCTTTCACAAATAGGGCACCGTGTGCCTCTCACATACAATAATAGGCATATCCCATATCCCTGTATTTCAAATCTAGCTTATTGAATATAGCTCAGCTATTGATACCTTGAAATATCTCGTCTACAGTGGGGATAGGAAAGCATTCCCTCACTATCACTTCATTAGCTCGTCTCAAGTTTAAATACAGTCTAATGTCTTTGTCAGCCTTGGACACTATGACTACTGGATTTAGCCATGGGGTGGGGCCACCATCAGGATCTATTATATCCATGTCCACCAGTTCTTTTATTTTGGCCTCTACTGACCCTCTAAGGTTCAACGGTATACGTTTAAGAGGCTGTGCCACAGGATTTACCTCTCTCCCCAGATGATCTGCGGGTCCACATCTGTAACACTTTCTTTTGTTCTTGCCCACTTTGTCCATCATCTTCTCCCTTGTGCACTTCAAACAGTGTAAATATATCATGGCTGGAATATGGAGTTTCTGAAGGAGGGGGTTGAGAAAGTGAACTTGGAGTACCCTTCAGGATTAGGATTCTTGTCTTTATTACGTAGTACCTGTCCTTTTTCTCTTCTTCCCCCATTTCCTTTTCTATATGTCTTGCTTGATGTTTACAAAAAACAAAACAAAAGATACATTAATAA
The DNA here is from genome assembly GCF_013347855.1 of Anguilla anguilla. Lineage (NCBI taxonomy): Eukaryota > Metazoa > Chordata > Actinopteri > Anguilliformes > Anguillidae > Anguilla > Anguilla anguilla. The sequence continues at coordinate 21,312,303 of NC_049209.1, forward strand.
TGGCTTTATTGTTTAAATACTATACCTCTACTCCACACCACTTATTCATGTCTTCCTGCACAGTCGAATATCCCTTTAAACTCTACCCCCACCAAACAGGTTTGCCCTGTTTTTGCTCTGTTTCTTTCCTTTCTCTGCCACTCTCTAAAGCATCTTTCTGACAGTTTTCTGCAAATATTGCTATACAAATAAAATTGATTTGATTTGATTTGATAACCTTCCCCCACATACATCCTTACTGCACATTGTGCAATCTTATGGTACTGCCAGGGAAAATAACATCATGGAATACAAGAGGAACAGCTCCTCCTGCAAAAATAACACAAAACAAACAAACAGAAAAATAGTTATTAAACCACCAAAATAAACTAAAATCTGATACTCAATATAGACAGGAAACTCACATTACAGTAGCAGAATCTCAGAAATTTACTGTCAGATGGATTGGCCAGATTGACCAATCCACATTTAATTAAAAATAAAAGAGGCGTCTCCATTTTAATCAGTAAGAACACCATTCTCCCACAATTAAACATTGACTGACTAAGAGGGTCTTTATATCTCAATAAATGGAACTGCTGGAAAAGTTTAACTATAGCCAATACTTACTGCCCCAATACAGACAATAATCCGAGACACTGATTTTAATGTAGTACTGGATTGACACATAGATTGCTCATCATTAACCTCAACCAGAGGTTGAAAATTCAGGTGCAGAGAGTAAAAGTATTTTCAGTATTTTGTTCCAATCAACTGAATTTACTAATTAGCACAATTCTTCAGCAAGGAGGTTGAAATAACTAGTAAAATCAGCTGCTCTGGAGTTCATGAGTGGGAGAAACACATGGCAGGACTTTTACTTTCTGAACCCTGGACTTTCCACCTCTGACCTCCACTAATAAACCCAACCATTCTTTAGCCTTACTTAAACAGTACATGTCAGATAATGGACTGATATACATCTGGAGACTGAAAAACCCTAACACTAAAGAATATTCATATTACTCACCCGACTATAAATCTCACTCCCATATAGACTACTTCCATCAGAATTACTTTCCTAACAGAACACCAACCCCTTCCACCGCCCAGCTGGTGCTTCAATAGCTCATTACTTATAGACAAAGAATTTCTTAACTACTTCAAACAAAAATGGGCATCCTTTTTTGAAACCAATAACATTCCTGGGATAACAGCTTGCACACTATGGGAAACTACAAAAACAATTTAGAAGAAGAATAATATCATATTGTATATAGAAAAAGAAAGAAGAAATAGCAAGAAAACATAACCTATACTAAGCAAAGTGAAGATATTGGATCTTCTGGCCTCTCAGATGCTGACAAATTTAGTCAATAATGTATTGAATAAAAAAACAAACTCAGACTCCAACAACATTTTGAATTTGGAAATAAAACAGGTAAACTCTTAAATCAATCTTAAATCAATTAAAACAACAAACATAGAAGAATCCATTATTACTTTAATCATTGAATCATCTGCAAATGTAACTCAAAACCCCTTCATAATCAATGACTCTTTTCAATGTTCCTACACAAATCTGTACACACCAGACAAGAATACCTCACCAGAAGAGGCAGAAGAATTTCTGAGGAATGTCTCCCCCTACCTAAACTAACCAAAACCCAGTCAGAAAACAATGGATCACCGAAATTCTATGAACAGTATTCACCCATCCTTGAACCTCTGTTCTTAACCCCTTAGCGCACATGCCAAATCTTTCCAATCCTTGCCCATTTAGGGGGTACCCAATTTAAAGCTTTATAACTCCAGATGTGAACATCACAGAGACTTGAAAAATGGCTTAAATGAAGCAAGACATTTGTACAATTTACAATACCAATGCAGATTAGTTTATAATTTTGGAAGAAATGAAGTGCCACAAATGCAATTGTCTAGACAAAAAATCAAAAACTAATTTGTACTTTTTGAGTTTGCAATGAAATACTGAGAGACTACATATACAGCAGGTTAAACTATACATGTGCTGGATCAAAAACTTCTTGACCACAAGTTCATAAAATCTAAGGGTGGATATGTAGAACTACTATGGATGTATGAAGCAAAAACTAAGCAGTGTACCCAGCGTCTCCAAATCTATCCAAAATGTCTAAATTATGCATTGCTGTGAATCACAACATATTCACGTATTTCACTACAAATCAACTGTTTTGACTCAAGAAAATCACTGTTGCATCATTTTCAAGTCGGAATTACAAGCTTTCAGTCAGTACAGTGGTCTAAAATATCTAGGGTCCAGAAACATATCCAAAATCTCTCCAAAATTAAATAAAATGTTTTTTGTCCATTATAAAGCATATAAATGAGCCCCTTATGAAGTTTTAAGATGGAACATTGCTATCAGGTTAAAATATAATACAAAAATATTGTCACACAATGCGGTACAGTACCTAAATGTGTAATTAACTCTTGTATGTATTTCTATACTTTGTACTCTCGCATGTTTTCTTGTGTGGGGATGGGACAACGACATGAAAACAATTTTCAACCGTCCACCACGTTTTGGCAATGCTCCAACTCTCACGTCATCACTGTTGCATGCTTCATAAAAACTATTACACTACTAACTAACGCTTACATTACAGTGTGAAATATCCACATTATATAATACCACTAACCTATTTAAAGACACTCAATTTCAAAAATAACGTATATAACCAAAGTATTTTGAGCAGTAATACTTACATAGCAATGATGAAATCTTATCTGTTTTCAGTAGATGGAGACAGAGACAGGAAATCAATTATATAGTTCTATTCGCTCCTGTCTTACACACCAGAAAACGATGTCACCTTGGTCTATCAGCAAACAAATGGCTTAGCTATGGTCAGAAGTCCTCACTAATAATAATATTTTTCAAGAAATTATGAAAAATTGTTCACAATGTTTCGTCAGGTGCAGTAGAACTTAGGACCCTGGGAACATAGATACGCTCCCAAACCAAGCACCGACCCATATCATTAATTAACACAGACATAAAAATAAGCAAAACTTGAATCCATAATCTCATCACCAATGCACAAAGATCAAACTGGTTTCAGTAAGGGGAGATATTCCTCAGAAAACAAAGATTATTTAACTTGAAAACAAAGATTATTTAACTTGGGGAGGTGATGTAACAATATCACCTCCCCAAAAACCCCACCATTCATTATATGTGCACTGGGAGATAACTTGACACCAAAAGCTGTTTTTCAGTAAAAAGATGCTCTTGAGCTGAGATGAGGTGCAGCCTCAAATGTAAACTAATGCAGCTCAGAGGATGAAACTTTTTTGATTTTTTACTCAAAAAAGTATCTTTTGAAGGCTGATCTGACAGTCAAAACCACAGCTTTTGAAACTGAAAAGATACATATTGTTGTACTTGCGATAAATTGTTGCACCCCTTGTTCTGCCAAGATGCCCATTTGTCATAAGTTACTTAAAAATGTGGGCTACAGTCAACATAGCAATGGAATATGGATAGTGATTGAATTCAGAGCATTGGACAGCTCCCCTAAACACTAACAGAAAGCCAGTGGCGACAGAATTCTCCAAGGTGCTAAATTAAGATTGGTAAGTTTACGCCATTGTAAATGAGGTCATTGGGCCTTGGTTACATGAAACATATGGGTTTAGTATCCTAGCAACTACAGACAAGCCAGCTCATTATGTTTTTAATTTTTCTTAGCTCACACTATTTTGAAAAGTTAAACAAGACATTTCTGTTCATCCTGAATCCTGAACGGTTATGTTTTGGATGCAGATGGCCAGGATTGGAGTGTCAGCTGTCCCTTTAGCATGATCAGCTTTCTACATGTGTGTGTGTGTGTGTATAGTATATAGAAATAGAAACGGACCGATACATATGAGATATGCATATTTCTGTCAAATATAGATTCCAATCAGAATAAACGGCATGTATAATTTTGTTACCAATATCTTGCATGAATGAATTTTTCTTCCCATATCTTCATCTTTCAGTTTATGGGCTGGCGTCTGTGTGAACGTCGGGGAACATTGTTGGTGGATTTCGAAAGGCTCCACCACCACGGCTGTTCGCCGATCCTTCTGACAGCTGCCGTATTTTCTGCCAGACAGCAGTGCGGAAGTCTCTAGAGGTCGCGAATCAATCACAGCGGCGGCTGCTTGTTGCGTGCCGCTGGCGCGCAGCGTGCTCAGAAGGGGGGCTGGTGTAACCATGGAAACAATGTGGGCCGTGACATCGCCTGGGCTCAACCTGCGGATGTTTCCTGTTTCGTCGAGGTGGTGGCGTTTGTCCTGTCCTGCTTGGCTCCATTCGGGGCGACTTGACACCTTGCTGTCTGTGAGTCAATGTGCCCGTTCCACAAATTGCACTGAGGAAATGATTTCTGGTACGTGAGATCTGACAAGGCTTTGTCAGAGCTAAAGGGACATGTTGGTACATAGATCAGGGTGTTCCAGAGAATTATTTTGACATTCATGCCAATAAATGATAAAAGAATATTAGCTAAATTATCACAGAGCCAAAAAAAAAAGCCCACAGCATAAAATATTCAAGTCTCTGCTTTAGTTAAGATGACTAGATTCTTGGACTGAGAGAAACTGGGTGAAAGCCTAGGAATTCTGCTCTGATATCCCTAAGCAGGGTACTACCTAAGTAGTAAAAAGCTGGCTGAATAATGAATAAGACAATGCAGAATTAGAAGATTGTACAAAACTTAGAAAACTGTAAACAGTTTTCTAGAATAAGGGAATATATATATGCCAAGACAATGCTAGTAATTATTATCCTTTAAGGTTTTTGTATGCTTGTACGCTGATTTCTGGCATAGGTCAATGGTGGATTAGGTCAGTGTGGCACAGCTCTTTGAATGGAATATTCTGTAAGGGTTGCCCTTGTTAATATCTCACAGCTTGTTTGCATGCTTAAAATTTTTTATGCTGCATTATACCAGACAGGGACATTTATGTTTCATGGTACAGCTTTAGTTATAACATCCTGGTCAAGGGTAAAATGCATTCCATTACTGAGAAGGTTTTCCATTACTGCCACAATACCAGCCAAAGACACTGAGACTGAGATGCATGAGGTCCATGCCAAGGTTGGGACTCAATTGTGTTGCCACTGATTAATTACATCAGTCCATATTGTCCGAGGTATGCTGCGGTCCATGGCTGCTGCCAGAATATCACTTTGGGCGATAGAATTATCACTGGACACCAAGAGCAACTTAATTGCAATTAGAAGACCTTATCTGCATGACAGCTCAAATTGCTCGTCTTTGTACGACACAAGAGGTAATTTCAGGAAGGGGGATTTATCAACAGATGCTGTAATTTCATGATCAGCTGATATTAGCAGTGACCACAAGATAACTGCCTGTGGCCAGAAAATCCATTTTGCTTGGAATTTAGTGTCAGAGGCTTAGTTGATGGATAGTGTTTCTGGGAGATAACCCTGTACACCCAGATAACTAATGATTTTGCTTCTTCAGACCCTGACAGGGGTACTTCCCAAAGCTGCCTGTGAATCGCATGGCAGAAAGCAGCCTGCTTTTCATGGCCACCCGCCTAAATGAAAAAGACAAACGTGGAAACATAAGAAAAAGCAAAAAGTTATTGTATTATTATTTAATAAATCATGAACACAGTTTGGACTTTGTGCATATATATTTGATCAATTTTCACATTTGAAAATGGCTGAAAATAACTACATTGTAATAGGCACAGTAAATGTTAGCATATATTTGAATATAAATAGCTGAACAATATGTAGCCCAATTCAATTTATATGAAAAGGCTGTTTGTCCACCCGCACCCCCTTCTGAGCTGAGCTACATGGACATTTTATTTTTTCTGTTGTCAGCAGAAATGTTCTCCGGGTGTGTTTTAGCTTTGCCGTCAATCAAAGTGACATCCCTGTCAGATCACAGAGCAAAAGCGCCGGCCTGCATGTGCATTTCCTGTGTGGTGCCCCTCGATCCTGGTGGAAAATGAACTGGTTCTCTGAAATGGGGGATGGGCGCGCACACAGAATGAGTGTAGCCTCAGCTTCAGGGAGGCAAATCAGCCTGCAGTCTCACTGCGAGCATTCAACTAAACTGAGTCGCCCTAGTGTACTCAAATAAGCAAAATCACAGCCCTGCAGTTCCTGGCTCCAACTGTCTCTCGTTTGAACTGTCCAATCAGAGACCTGCTGTTATTTTGTGCAAGGACGAAGATTGCAGAATCTAAAATATAACAAACAACAACAACAGCAACAGGTAAGATAGATCCTGGTGATGGTGTGGAAAGTGAAGCTACAGAATGTTCCCTTCTTTTACGCAGTATTTGATTGTATATGGTTGTATGTCTTGTCAAGTGAAAAACCTTGGATTTTCAATGTCGAGGGGTGAAATTTACCAGCTGGGATGGTTATGTCCTTAAATCTGAGCTCAACTTTAAATGAAAGCCACATTTCTTAGATTCTTACATAGATCTGCTATGGCCTTACATCATCAAATGTGCAGCAGCATCTTTTTTGAACTATTATTTAAACCAGGTAGTCACATTGAGATTGATTTCTTTTGCAAGTCAGCCCTGGAGTCTACATGTCTCTAGGTCTGAAATGAAAAAATGTTCTTACTTAAGAAAGGTACAAAAATGAAAAGTTCTATGACAATGGCAGCATCATTTTATTATGAGGGATGCAGAATATATTCCCCGCAACCAATTTTAATAAGCTGCAGTAATCAAGTTGAATATTTGGTCTGGAGACTCTGATTTGTGTATTGGTATAAGAAGTGCACTTTGTTTGCTGCAGTCTGGATCTTCACCTTGTTCCTCATTACAATCTGCTTTACTATTTGTTTGTCTACTTATCTGTTTGTTCCCAAACTGAAAACAGCTCATTCCTACAGTGACAGACCCATCCCCATCACAATAAAAACTGGGGAGATGTGACAGAGCTCATTAAACCCACAGGGATCTACCAATAATGAGAAAACACCGTTCTCTGCTCTCTTTTCAGCAAACGTATAACAGTACTGGATGGGTGTGCGTGTTCTGTTGATTGGCACAAATTAATTTTTTGAAATATCTTTGTTTTACACGATGGACTGTGACATCTAAGAATAAGATCATTAAGAAAATGAAGACTAGTTTCCTCACTTTCCGACCTGATAGCAGGCAGTCCGACCTGGATTCAATTAAAATGTGTCCTTAAGATTGACTCACAATTAAAGTCAAGTGTTTTATTTTTCTTCTTGAAAGCACAAAAAAAAAAGAAAAAAAAAAGAAGAGAAGTGGTTTTTCTTGCATTGATACATTCACATATTTAAGTCTACACAAAAATATTGACTGAATCCAAGGTTTCGTCCTTGAATTTATTTAGCCCTGAACGAAGTTGAGCAATCTTAAAGTACTTTTGAAAGCAAGTGTAAAACAATAGTAAGACTATACAGACAGGCAAGGTTAATCTTCCTAGACAATCTGCATGCAAGACATCAAAATGAGATACTGTGTAGATCAGTTTTGTACTGTACATTGCTATATTTACACAAATTTAAAAAAATTTAAAAATAGGGGTGTTATTTTGGTGACAGCAGGAGCACAAATGACCCCGGACACTAGTGGAATTGCTAAATTAATCCAGTGCACTGTCTGCACTTGTTTTGTCCTTTGTCTTGTCTATACTTGTCCGAGAGGTGCAGAGTCGCCACGTGCATTTATAGCCCATCAAAAAAGCTTCCTCGGGCAAATTATTTTGTTATGATAGATTGTGACCTGGGAGGCTTGTTTTCATTTTAGCTGGATATACAACTGAAGTATTGACTTATTATTTGTCATTTGTCCATAGCATTTAACCTATCCCATGAGAAACCCAGTGTGATATGCAATTATGCCTTATGAATATCAAGCGTGTATTAAAAGTCAAACAAAACAAATAATTTTCCATTTATAAAAAAACTAATTACAAAATGAGAGAAAAAAGTATGTTTCTGCACTATCACTAAAGTAAATAACTTGGAAAAATAATGTGTTTGCTATTAAAATTTGAGTTGTGAAATACAAGATTCACTCGCTATAGCTGTATTCAAAGAATGAAAAATACATTATCACAACATTGCAAAAACAGTGCCATGTATTAGCAGTACCCTCCTAGCATAGTTACACAGTAAAGACAGTATATATATATATACACACATACACACAATGATCAAAATGGTCTATTTGAACACCCATTTAAAAATCTTATGTCATCACTTGTCTGCTCCACATGTGCAATGTTCATATGTGTGCATTGGTAAAATCACAAAAATAGCGCATGCCAGCATTAAAAGGTGGTCTGCATTGGTTAAAATGCAAATGCATTGTTCAACACCAGACATGCAAAGTGCCAAATGTTTTTATTGAAACACTCCTTATTGTACCTCCCAACCCATACTGACAAACAGGTTTACTGCAAATAATGAAACTACCAAACCTTGCAGAGGTGAAAAATATTCAGTTTGAGAAGGATGAAATGAGCAATTCCACAAATGCCCAGGCACATTTGTGCTACTGCACTCACCAAAATACAACCCTTGGAGTCAGTTGGACACAATTCACTTTCAGTTGTGATATTGCCTTTCCCAGCAAGGCCAGTGGCTTCACTTGTTAACACAATAATCTGTTATCTGTGATTTTTGACTACCTGCTATTTTAATGGATCAAAATCATTCTCACATTAGGGTGCCAGTAATTGCTATGTGAAAAAGCTGCTGTCTGGTACTCCAAAAGAGCTAACAATGGGATGGAAGTAGGTCAAGAGCACAACAAAGATGTACTATACAGAGCCCGTGATTTCTTTTTAAACTTTTGGCTTTTTATAGTGAACCTGCTAACATTATGTAATGTATGTAATGTGCACTAATGGGAACTACAGAAACGTTTATTTTCTAGTCATACATCTGTATGACACAGATGTGTGAAGATGACAGCATGTACTGTGTAGGTAGCTTGTTAAGCTCCATATTACATATAACAGTTAAACTTGCACCCCCCCCCCCCCCCCGCCGCCAAATAATTGTGCCAACATAACTGTGCCATACCTTTTATTTTTAAAGGTATGTTCTGAAAGCGCCATCAACAAGTCCACCTATCGATAGATTTTACTGAAGCTGGAATGCCTTGTAATATTCGCTGAAAGTAAAACATGACAACAAAAGCCATCCAAAAATGGATCCATCCCAGAGTCCAACGCTTAGTCTGGTGCAACGCGTCATATTACTATGTTTGACTCACAAACACATTACATATTTACATGCTATGCTAAACTTTTGATGATGGGTTGGAACCAAAGAAGTGTAGTACAGTTTTTTTTGTGACCAAGTATTTTTCTTTTATTTTCACTTATTTTTTGTGAGTGAAAGTTGGGTAGGGAGAAAAGGGAATTCAAAGACTTGTTTGAATATGTGTTATGTTTTTGGAATGTTCTCATTTGCCAGCACCTGTGAAAAGAATCTTGAGGACAAACTATCTATCTTTCTTTATATTCTCAAATAATGTAAATACATAGGCTTTGATAGATCTGATAGTTTCCATATCGGTCAGTAGAGGATGTGGATGGGTAGAGAGGTGGAGAGGAGGTGGAGTTGAGGTGCACAGTAGCTCTTCTTCAGCCATGTTCAGTTGGCATGTCATGTGAGAATTCATCACACATTTATTATGTATGCAATTAGCTATCTCTCTAAAATCAAAATGTTTGTGATGTATTTCATCATGCATTTCAATATCAGAGGGTCAACCAAGGTTTAATTAAGTTGATTAAACATGACACTTGAAACATGTTGGAATGCCCTTAATGATGGTGGACCGCAATCCGGATTTGTGAGGACCCAGAACAGAAGTATGGATAAAACAAGCACATCAAAATTTGATTGGCTGATGCATTGTCTGAATCTAATATGAAATTATAGAGCAGAGTCTACCAGTCAAAGTCTTCATACATTGTACTACAGAATTTCTGAAAACCTTTTCAAATTCCTGAATAATTCCCCCATATTAGTGTAAATTCAGCGCATGCAGTATATTGGAATGAGAGCTAACGTAAAATACTTAGTGAGGCAATCCAATCAACCCACCTGCCACAGCCGTACACTGCACTTCATACAAAACTGTTTCTCATTAGGGCTGCAGCTCCAATAAACAGTGAATGCTTGCTTTGCAAAGTTTAAACAAGAAAAGAAAAGCACATGGTCTGCTCACAGCTGACTGGACTTTATTTTTCAGGGGATGTAACTATTAAGAATCTTAATGGCATGTCCCCTAGCGTGGCAGTGCTCAGTGTAGTACACTTGCAGTGTAAGCAAACAATCGCTTGTCACGCAAGCTTCAGATAATTTTGTTGTCCGATCCATTACCTTACTGTGTGTTTCTGCTGTGTACACATTCACAGCAGGGGGAGTGAATTGGTCTACCCAGACAGGAAGGCCGCAGCAGGATTGTCTCTGTAACTACAACACAGAGTGGCTCCTCCTTATGTCGAGAGACAACAGCAACAGATTCCAAATGCAAGTTCCACACCAAGAATCAGTGTTTTCCATACAAGTAATTTATTTGCCCCCACCCAAAATATAGATTTGCCCCTGCCCAAAAAGATTTTTTTGATATTTAGCTATATTTTTCTATAAGCAACACGCTATACTTTTGTATTCATTATTTTTTCTTTCAAATGTCAAAGTGACATGTCATTTCATTGAGCGAACTGCCCTTCAACCCTCCCTCTTGTAGTTTGCACATGTAGAGGACAGTCGTGTGATTGTATCTGTAACAAAATGTTTAAAATTTTTCAAAATCTGCAAAATTTAGCCAATTTTAAGCATGATTTCCTCAGGGTCCTCTGCCCTAAACCTCTGCCCCGCAAAGTTATCAACATTATTTGGATTAATGTTATCTAGCATTTAGCAAGCAACAGTGTTCACCCAGCTAATGTTAGGTTAGACAGATAGAGTTAGTTAATCAAAAGGCTAACTTTTCACTTTTGACGAATGTGTATCGAAAAATTCTTTTTTAAAAAAAGGCTAGAGGAGGAGGTGAGAGAAACTGCACAGGTTACCACAACATTATTGCTATACAGTGACAATGTTAACAGTTACTACTTTAACTGAAATTGATTAAAACCATGGTGGCCATTTTGGATATCAAGCACCAATGACTTTAATGCCCTTAACTTATGTTTAGAATTTGTAAGTGATCATGTTATCCTCCAAATCATTCTGGAGTCAGCAGGGTTTGTCTGTAACTGAGAACATTACAGCAAAAATTGTTTTACTCTATCGGTTACTTTTTCATTCTGCTCATTCTCTGGGCACCGGTACAACTTAATGCAAAAAGTGCCATATATTTCATTTTCATCTGGAGACACGGCCAAAGTAAAAAAATAAATAAATAAATAAATAAATAAATAAATAAATAAATAAAAAGGTATCATAACACACACACACACACACACACACACAAAATAAAGTCTCCTGACACAAAATGTGAACTCTGTCTGGGCAGCAAAATTTAATAACCTCTTAATAGTTACAATACAATTTAAACAGCACAAAAAATCCTCAGAAGTGCATTTCCGTCTGACTTTGAGGCTCGCTAGAATGCATCGGACTGTAAAAGCTGGTTCGCCCTTGATGACCCTTGGCAGTGGAGGGTAGGAGGCACAAGAGGACTGGTGACCACTGGTCTTAGCCTGGACACATGGAAGCAGGGGTGGACCCTCATGAATGGAGGCACCTGGAGGTTATTTTGTTGCAATATTTTAAAAGTACCAATGACCTGAGGAGCCAACTTGCTCGATTCCACCTGAAGAATGGAGATCATGAGCTGAGAGCTGAACCCCTTGCCCAGTTCTGAATAGTGGACCGGCATGGCAATATCGACTGGCCTGCTGCTGGTGATGGGTGGATGCTCGCTGCAGGGCAGTGTATGCTCTCCTCCAGGTCCGGTGGCATCTCTTAATGAATGCTTAGGCCGAGGGAACTCTAGATGCAGAAACAAGGGAGGTTGCTAACTATATTCACATGCTAAAGGGGACATACTGGTCAAAGAACTTTAGATAATGTTGTGGGTATTCCACCTAGGAAACCATGCGGAGCTGACACAACATCTCAGCGTGGCCTCCAGGTCCTGGTTAATGCTCTCAGTCAGCTAGATAGCAGACTGGCTAAGACACCTACAAGTGAGCAGAATGCTTTCCAAAATGTGGAGGTGACCTGGCGACCCTGGTCCAAAACAATATCCTGTTGTACAGTGTCCTGTAATAATTAGTAATGCAGTTTCATTAGCTGAGGGAAGTTTAGTTAAAGGAGTAACATGGTGGTTGAATGTGACACTTGCCAGTTGTCTTTAGGCAACAACAAAACAAATGTGCAGTATTTTAAAACGTATTTTTCTAAGCCTACATTTCCTACTATAAAAGTTCACCCGAACTGTCTGGGCGTGGTAATGTAACTGTCAGTTAGCTACGATTGACAGACCGTGCCCCATTACCATAGCTACCTCCATGATACCTGTTCATTTTGGGAGACTGAATTTTCACAAGCTAGCTAACTTAGTATATCAAGTATCGATAGCTAAGGACATTGACTTATATCCAATAATGATTTTTGCTAGCTAGCTAGCCGAGTTAAGATAAAACCACAACTATAACGTCCTTATGAAAGCAAACTACCTAGCTAACGTTATCGATAACATTACATTATGAAAGCAAACTACATAGCTAGCTAACGTTAGCTAGCTAGCTATAAATGAATATAACCAACCAGATAATCTAATAGTCCTTAAAAGGCACTCTAATAAGTGAACCTAACGTTAGTCAAATATAATAACTATGGGTCACGAGTTATCCATAGGTCCCCAAATATGATTTAGAATGAGCTATCACAGCAATCTTACTGACAGTAGGGAGGGCAAAATGGAGCTTTAGAATGTCTCCAGCAGTGTATGCTCGTGAGCTCGCCAATACATTTCTCACAGAAAAGGTAGTTTGTCACCTTTTTTAGTTCATTACAGTGGTGATAGTAGTGACAATAATTAAATTGGTGCTGTGCTGTTAGCCTTTACTGATCACTGTACAAGGTTAATGTGAAGTAGCTAGCACAATCGGACAGCACTAACCCATAAAAATGTACTGTGAATGATACTTGCTCAATTGAACGGTAAATCTGAAAAACATTTGATTATAGTCAGCGGCACCAAAATTTTCTTTCACACCCTCAATAAACGGCAAAAGTCCCAGTAGAAGATTGAATTAAACCTGGCCACAGCGAGTGAAACTAGGCCATCTGAGCGTATAGTTTCTATGTAAATTAAGAAGGATTCAGCCTTGTTGTTTGCTACCTAAACTTCACAGCACACTTGCAGCAGGGCAGTGTGTCTGGTCAGATTTCTTTATGGGGTGTGGAAAGGGGAGTGGTTACTGTACTTGTGACGCACTAAGTCGATAACATTCTCAACTGGCTGAAAATCGGACGATAAATTTAAAACGCATATTTCTTCAAAAATAAAGAACGAACATATTTAATAATTTACTCATTGTGTTTCTTCAATGCCTCTTGTGCAAATAGCACATAAAACCAAGTGTGAAAACCACCATGTTCTCCTTTAAAGGCACAAAGTGGGCAGCTGTACAAAGATACATTCTCAATTGTTTTGTTAGCTGTCGTGGATGTGAATTATTGCTTCAAGTTTGGGATGGAGCATCAGATGCTTGTGGGGGCAGAGGGGAAGGTGTGTTGCAGGCATAATCCTGAACTGACTGGGGCACCTGACCTACTTGTCTGTCATCAGAGGTTTGCTTAATTGGCATCACTGCAGCACTACACAGTCTTCCTTCATATTTCCACTAGTACTCTTTTCTCGAATAAAGGGGTCGAGGAAACTCTTCTACTTCCATTTTATAATCACAACTCCATCAGAAACCTTCTTTTTTTCCTCAGTCTGCAGCCTTCATTCCTTCCTATATCTATCTCTCAAACATTTCCTCTTCTTACACTGCTCCTCTGCAAAGAATAAAGATAAATACAAAGCACAATTATGCGATTAATCTGCAAATAGTGTCCGGGTGTCCACCATGATGGTTTCCCTAGTGTAAACAATCCACTTGAATCACTAGAAATACTGTCAAGTACAATTTAAAATGCATTTTAGTGTATTTTTAAAATCCTTCATGGGAGGATAGAACTACTTTGTATGCCTCTATCCAATCTACTGTAGGTTTGTGGACAATGCAACTTACTGCTTTCATGTTTTAGAATGGCAGAACCCCAATGCATGCTCTAACAGTATTCACCAATTTAAAGGCATACTATGCAGGATTTTTACCTTGAAAATATCATAAAATAACCAGCTTCAGTCATATCTATTATGCAATGGAAATCTCTGTCTTCACACACATTTGCAGAAACCACTGCCTGTTTCTTCTTCTGAAATATGTTCAGGACATTTCTGTGCATGATGCTCTTGTCTGTGTGGGGAGGGGAGGGTGTGGCTATGGAGCCTGTGGGGTGGAATCAGGTTTCAGCGGAGGGTTTTTTTTTGCTAGCTACTACAATGGCAGAGATAAAGAAGCAACAAATACAGCGAAGTGAAATGACAAGCCGACAGGGCTCGTTCAAAAACCTTGGAATTGCTTTTTCTCGATGTCAACAGCTGAAGTTCACAATGGGGATGAAAAGTAACATGGAGTTAGCTTGTTTTCTGTTGGGCCTGCAAGTAATGTTACCTGTAGCTATCCAGCTAGATACGTTAGGTAGCCTAGCTAGATGGATTAAGTAGGGTCCTCGGAGGTGAGTGGGCGGGGTTGAAGACGGAGGAGATCTCTTTTGATTCTAAACACAGGATCCCAACATGGCTAAAATGCTGCATACTGTGCCTTTGAAAGACAACACTGCCCTGTTTAGAAAATGGCAGTTATTGCTTTAATAAAGATGATCTACAAACTAGATGCCCCATTGAGCTGGCGGATGAGGTCCTCTGTGTACCAACCCCTCCTGTCCTGTCTAATTCACCCCGCTGCTTGATTGACTTTTAAGGACACAAATCGCTGCTCAGACTACCAAAACTAGCAAGCCCCCAGCTAGTCTCCTAACAAAACAAATATGAGACAAGATAACTGCAGAATGTATAAAAAAGAAGTTTATCATGTGGTTTAGGGTATAATACATGATCAAGGGATGTGGGGCTCCTCTTCTTTTATTGTGTTTTCTTACTCTGAGAGCTGATAAAGGGAAAAGTGGCTTTGTTGCTTGGAGACTAGTCTAATGAATGATGTATTTTATTGCATCCTGGATATGTGGTAGGTCCAAATTCTGCGGCTGGTACCAGCCATACTACTGAGGGTGGTTAACCTAAATAAGGTTTAATTGTGAACTGGCTTTGTGAAACTGAGAATCCTGGGATGGAGCATTGACGCATGTCTTGGCAGCAACGATAAGCCTGGCATAGCACACAGCTCAGAATGAATGCCGAGTTGTGACCCTCAAAGTTCAGATCATTCGAACTTTAGGGCTGGTTGAAGAAGATCCCCTCTCAGGTGGCGCAGGAGAAGGCATGCACTGCACGGCAGCAGACAGGAACTGCAGGCTTTCGTAAACGGCTTGTAAAAGCAGTTCGTAGCGGCTGATGGTGGTTCCTGCACTCCAAATTTTACTTAATTCCACTAGATTCATGGTTGGCTTGGTGTTATGTTGCGCAGGGGTCAAGGCAATGTGCCCAAGTGCAGAAAAAAAGCCAAAAACAGCAGAGCAGGATACATTCAAAAAGTTCTTTACTGAACAGTAAGAAAATTGTTACAGCAAACACACAGGCAACAAGCCAGGGCAAAGGAGCATGGGGACACTAGCAAGAGAGAAGGAAAAGACTAAGCGACAAGACGGGAAACACACAAGCTTAACTGCTAACGCTTAACAGGTGCAAACACTAAGCTAATGACACAGACTTGTGCAGAACTCACAGAACACCAGTCTATTGAATGAACTAATTAACACAGAAACACAAAGAGAAGCCCAGTGGCTGGCGCCCTCTAGCGAGGGCTGGTAAAGACTGTGACACCGGCATGCAAGAAGTGACCGAGGGCCCTCCCTCAGCAGCTGTGGGGTTAAAGCTCAGGCCACAAGGGGCCAAACCCACAGTTGCTCCAAATAATTATAGGACTCAGATCAACAAGTTTGATAGCTTTCTGGCCTGGAAAAAAAAAAAGCTGGCTTTGTAATGTGCTTGAATGTCTGTGTTGGAAGATGAGAAGGTGCAGTCCTCAGCCAAACAAAGAGGATGTGCGATAAGGCAAACTGATGATCCCACACCCTTTCATATTAGACTAATCCCCATTTTTTTCTTGTCTTTTTCTGTCTTTTTTTGGCTCACCTCTGTAGCGGGAGTACATTTTAAGCTGCAAATCTCTGTGTTTAGCCATAACAATGGGACCTGGTGGAATTGGGTTTAAGACTGGCAATACATAACAATTTGTGTGTAATGTCAAAAGATAAATCCACATTAACAGTGCCTCAGTGAAATATTGTCTCTTCTTCGCATTTGTGGGTGATGCATTTAAACAAGCTTAGCTGTGGGTGAGCTAGTTCTTCACAGTGACTGTCTGCTGTGCTACTGTCCTCTGTTTGCATGTTTTACAGAGTGCCCTCCAAAAGCAAGGAAGGCTGTATAAAATAAGCAATACTGACCATTGAGGTTTTGTTTTGCAATTAATAAGCAGTTGTTAGCAAAAAAAAAAAAACCTATGCATTATGGTTCATGTACTTCTGCTGTTTAAGTGTTCCAAATGGAAACTGGAGACGAACCAAGCAACTTGCTTTTGACTTCACAGATAAGGCAACAGGACAATTGGCAGGTCAATCCCTCACCCACTACATAAAACATTAGAACTTTGCATCTGAGGACACTCTGTCCCACTCATCCTGCCTAATCTTCTCCCTGTACCTAAACGGTGATACAAAATATTTCCAATTAACAGTATTTAAAAATAAAAAGCAACAACAACAACAAAATCCATTAAGCCTTGAGTAAGTAAATTAAGTTGGTGCTCTGAATTAGGACCAGTTTATGAGGAGAGCAACATTGCCTAGGGATTTGTTATTTGGTTGTTTTATTATTCAGCAGGGAGGGAAGGACTCTTCAGCAGTGTATGCAGCTCACCAGAGATGTGCTCCTTCACCTCATCTCCTGTGACCTCATTAAACAGAGGGCAGTGCTCAGACTCCTCTCCACAGTGGCACACGGTGAGGAAGAGGTGATCCGAACCGCCTGATAACGGTAACCCTCTTTGGGGAGGCCATTAATTAGATATGTCTCCATTAAGTCTGAGCCAGGGATAACACTGGCAGCCTAACAATAGATCTACATATGTACAACACTGGAGAGTACAGGTTAGTTTATGATAGTTAAATATTTGAGTACAGGCATTTTTTGGTATAAAATTCAGGTATCACAAATCAGTCTTCTTATTATTTTGTCAATATTAAGACATTAGATACAGTTTGTAGTGAGGCACAAAAGAGTAGAGTAGTGATGGTTCAAATACTTGAACATTAAAAATCTAAGATACATAAAATATTCATTGTTGATGTTCAGTTTATAATAATAAACAAGGAACTATCAATAAGGAATACATTAATAAGTATGGGACATTTGCCTGCCTTGCAGATCTATACCCTGTGATTCAGTCAAACACAGACAGCACTAGTGCTAACCGTACCTGGGAGGTTCACCATTTAGTTCAGCAGCACGATCATGTGATTCACACACACACACACACACGCACACGCAAACACATGCGAGCTGAACTCAAACAAAAGGAAAAGTCAGTTAAATCCTCACAATTCAGAAAATCAAGGAGCTGGCTATGACAGGTTTTATTTGCTTCAGCCTTACAGGTGACCATCGTATTAAACTCTAATTTTCCCCTTGGGTGATTTTACGTGCAGTTGGAAGGAGTTTATTAGCACCTCTAACCTGTTTCTGTGAAGCAAAGTCTTTCATTCCCACAATTTGGACTCAAAACAACTTCCTGCGATACCTGAAACCTGTAGATTTCTGACTCCCTAGTGATGGAGATGTCTGAATGAGATTCCGTTTTTAAACATGTGCCAACACCATCATCATTATGATCATTTATGAGACAAGTACTATCCCATGCTTTGGAGAAATCTTGGTTGTTCCAGTGAGATGACGTGCCTCTTCCTGTGAAGGTATTGTAGTGATGTGGCAGGTCTACAAATGCAAATGTGCATTCCATAGGTACTGCATATTTCTGTGACTGAACAAAGTGAGCAGCTCCCCCAGAGTAACTGTAATATCTTTCATTTTCCACTAGATGACTAGAAAATACACTAATAAGGAGGATCCACTAAAGAAGTTGCTGTTCTTGAATGGTGCCATTTCTTGCTCTTGCTTTTGAAAGGGCACGTCTGTACCCATCCATATCTTAGCTGAGCGTGCATTCAACGGGCATTTGCAAAGCAGCCTTTCACCTGATTAAAATAGGTAGCCATGCCTTGGCATTTAAGTAGATTCCAAGCCATGACTCCCATATGAAATCTCTGGATACATTAAGGTCTTGTGTCAAATTAACTGGTCTTTATTTATTGTCCTCTGACTGATTTTGCCCTGCATTTTAGAAGCTACATAATTTATGCCAACCTTTTTTATGCCATGCATTCAATCACCAAATGGGAGAACCAAAAGAAGACTCAGGGCACCTTTTTTTCATTTGCTTAATGGAGCGGTGGACTGTGTGAACAGCACATGGAGCCGCAAGCACTTGCTTTAATAAATTGATTTACATTTGAGAGTATTTGCAAAGCAAGGGTATATGTGTTACTGCTCTGCTTAAAGTCGCTGTCTAAGCCTTTTCACACTAACATTCTGAATTTTAGGAGGTTTTTAAGCCTGGCTTATACGTCTAAAGGAAAAGAATGGGAATAAATGAATTGGCACTTTGATGAACTGCTATTTCTGTGATACAGGCCAGATGAGAAAAAAAAGAGGCATCACTAATTATCTGTAATATCTAACAATGGTGCCATTTATTATTCTTAGGAATATATTATAAAGAGCCTCCTATTGCAACACCACTTGTAACCTGTGGACAGTGTTGTAAATGACCCATAGTTTTGATGAAATGAGGTTGACGCTGTGGTGTTTGTTAGTGAAGGACTCTCGAATGACCGTGGAGTGCATGTGCTGCAGTCATCACTAATACTGCTCCAGTGAGACTGGGAATGGCAAAAGCTCTCTGCCTTGCTCAGAGCAAGGCATTATCCAAAAGTTCCTTTCTAGACTGATGTCAAGGAAAAATGATCTGTATCTGGTGTACCCAGATATGAGACAATCTAGAATAATAATACCAGCAGGTAGCAAGTGCAAAAAGTATAATAATAATAATAATAATAATAATAAGGGTCACATAGTGGCAGTGTGTAAACTGAAGGTTACAGATTATGTAGTTTAGTGTCAAAATTCAAAAAAGACTGGCAAAACAAGCAAAGTGCACACAGAGGTTTAAGGAAACAGTTACATTCTCAAATATGTCATTAGACAATTCAAAATCATTAAAGCACAATAAAGCAAAACTAGCTATAATTATAAAAAATGGTGGATGCTCAGAATTGGCAAGATTCCCAAGAGGTAGAAATTCATTTTGTTGTAAAAATGCTTGGATTTTACAAAGGACACTAGGATTTCTGTTGGTATTGTTTCCCCATATCTCTACTCTACATTTTACATGCAAAGAAAATGAAAATGCCTGTAACAAAAGCAGCTTACAGAAGTTACATTTCTCATGGCACTGTTTTTGAATAATTACTCAGCTTATGTCACCATATGATATATCGATAATGTTATTTGTTGGGCAGATTAATAATAATACTGTTAATTTATTATTTTGATCTGGGTTTACAGCTGGCTTGTATATATCTTCAATGTAGTGACATGCCCCACAGTGGTATTACAATAAATCATATTAAATGCAAGCAGTGATTATGGGGGCCAAACTCAAACAAATTCCTCAATGAGCAGGACCCCATCAGTGAGATGTGTCATACCCATTGTACCACTGAACAGACTTTTGCATCCAGAACTAAAGATATTACATTATGCATCATATTAATCAACAGTCAACAATGTATATGTTACAATAACAACTACAGCTGCTGCTTGTTTTTATCATTTGTAAAAATTATTGTTTTTATTAGTATCGTCATTATGCCTTGCATTGTTTGCCTTATTTTTTCCCCCCCTCTGAATAACAGCCTCGCAGGATGGTTTTCTTATCACTCATCCAGTGAAATGTGCAGCAGTGCCCTGTTCTTGAAGATAAATGAAACTTCTTGCCTGCAGCAGAGTGGAATGGAGCTCCATGTTGTGATTTTATTTCTTATAACAGGATAGATTTTTTCCCCAAGGCTATAGGCATAATTTTCCCTCTAATCCCTCAGGGTCATTTATATAAAGGCATATTAATCAGAAATTAATTTTCATGCTAATATAATTCATGGCATCTTGAAGGGCTCATTCTTAGAATGTCTCACGCAGTGCTTCCTGACACAGGGGTCCAGGGGTGAATCCATTTCCAAGTCTATCCTTGAGATTAAGAGTGCACAACCTTGTTGTTAAAGAGTTGGTAATGGTTGGCTGCCAGAAAAATAAGATAAGACAACATAAACAGTTGAATATATATGCAGACAGTACCTTTGGCATCCATATTTGCCCACACCCCCCACCATATTTCACTGATGAGAAATCTGCGGGTGGGGGGAGGGGGGGGGGCAGTTCTTTTTGGCCTCCACACTTTGCTCTTGCCATCACTCTATTAGACGTTTATCTGGAACTCAACAGGCTCTTCTAGATATGGCTTAGCAAACTGCAACCTGGCCATCCTTTTTTTGTGGATAATGAATGGTTTGCATCTTGCAGTGTAGCCTCTGTAGTTCTGCTCACAAAGTCTTCGGCAGGCCATAGTAACTGTTGATTTTGAAAGAGTTCATTTTGTTAAGCCTAAGGTTTAGTCTATGTCTCTGACTGTTGTTTTCTTATTTCTCAGTCTCATAATGGCTTCCCTGACCTCCATTGGTATGGGTCTGTTCCCCATGTTGCCAAACACCAATAACATACTCCAAAGGCAACTAGAATCCCAACTAGATACTGAAAGCTCTCATACTTGAATTGAAGAAATTGAAGAAACCTGACTAATCAGAAGCACCTGTGAAGGCATTTCCATCAGGACAACTTACATATTTATATTAAATATATTAATGAATACACTATGTAATTATTTAGTTTGGCACTGAATGGATCTGCATTTGGTGCTTAAGGTACACCAGCATGCACTACCTATTGAACAGGGAGCATGATACATCTGCCCTACTAAATGGGAGAAATACCAAAAACTTCACAGTACCTAGAAGCAGACAAGCTATGGGTGGAATATGGGGTGGTGGAGGGCAAGTGCAATACTGTTGCACTTGCTGCAGCAAGCATAGCATGCAAAGAGGAACACAGGCAATATCACCACTGGAGAGGTTGAGAATGAGAACATGGAGTAATGTCTGTATGTGATTGGTTGAGTATGAGGACATGTGGTTGCTGAGGCCAATCACTGGTCAATTGCTGCAGCAAGAGTTTCCCGGTTACACACACACACACACACACACACACACACACACACAATGTGTGTACAATGTCATGTATAAATCCTTTACTGCCTACATTCATAGGTACAGACAATATCTCATAGAAGATGAGACCTCAGTGATTTTGAAAGAGGGATTGAAGAGATTGCTGGGACACGTTTGGCAGGCCCCTTATTGATGAAGACAGAGGGTGTTTCATGAGGAACAATGTCGAAGGTGATGAAGCTCAGAGGAAAAGACATTATCAACAAAGGGAAATTGTGATTAGAACCATGATGTCCATGCATTAGTTTGAGGTGTATAGCTAATATATATATAACGCCGTAATTTACAATAATCATTTATAATTGGCCTTATCATCGCCCAAGGTGGGAGGGCAGTTAGGATTGTCTCATTTTTCCTCAATATGCAATGATAGACTCCTCTGGATAATCAAGCTCCAGTTATCAGCCTCTGCCAACCACAATGAATTGTAGCATTTTAATACAATGGCTACAGCTTAGCTGGTGGATTGCAGAGTTGAAAAGACATTCTGGCTGGCGACTCAGTCTTTGGAGGAGAATGAATGCTTCTCTGCACTCTCCCAAATAAACAGAGGAAGTTGCAGCAATCGGACAGGCCTGTGAATATGATTGCACAATTCACATTAGGTATAAAGATAAAAAAAGCTATTTTAATTTAATTAAATTGACATTAAATACTTTGCCCAAAGGCACAGCAATGGTTAACTAGAAATTGACACTGCAACCGCCCTGTGTATCTGTGCTCTCTTATGCAGGGTTTCAGTACTCTGAGCCCCAACGTATACACGCTGACAATGACACATCCCTGTTTTGTCAGATATAAAGTGGATCTAGGATATGACATGTGGAATTGTTTGAATGGATGTGAGCAGGATGAGTGTGGCATCTGGTGTAAAGTAGATCTGGAACACTCCATGACTGGCATTTGGAATTGTTTGCATGGATTTGAACTGCTTTGAGAGAGGCTTTGGATGCTGAGATTTGGGGGTGGCAGGACTGGCAGTGGGAGCTGAGGTTGAGTTGGAAGGTGGGGGGTGTAGAGTGAGTCATCATCTTTGTCTTCTTTCGGTCATGTGTGGCTGTCATTGTTCCGCAGAGGTAGCACATATTTTATTTTAGCTCATTACACATGAGTGTGCTAATACTGCCACTGAAGTCGGTTAATCAATTTTCATCAGTCTCCACTCAATGGTCACACTGGCACTCTGTCAGCCCCCCCCCCCCCCCTTGCCCCTCAGACCATCAGACTGTGACATCCCAGGCATGCCTGCTGATGAATTCCATTTCCTTTACCCTTAGTACAATCCCTAACTCATTAGAATGGTGTTATTGCTTATGATGATTAATACTGTAAACACAGGAAAATAACACCCAGTGAAACCCCATGTCTGTTGCATGGCCTCTCCTGCATCTCACTCTCAGAATAAATACATTTAGCAAATCTGGATTACATTCTCTCTCTCTCTCTCTCTTCCATAAAATGAGGTGATGTTTCCAATCTCCTCCCTCCCACAAGCTTGACTACATTCTCCTGCTTGGAGGAGGAGAAATTTAATATGTAGCTTCACACAATGTTTATGTGGGATTAAAGATTTTACAGATGTTATTAAGTAAAATAAATTGCATGTTAATATGTTGTGCTTTTTAGCTGAATAGGCTGCTATTTTTTCAGTCATGAAAAACAGCACATGGAATATATATTTCCTGTACAAAGTATCAATAGTCTTGCAGTATAATAAGTATTCATTATTTCATAAAGCAAAGAATTGAGTAGGTCATTGGTTTTTACTTGATAAGGACACAGGGATAGCGTTGTTTTACCCTACATTGCTTTATTGTATTTGTGATCAGAAACATAACTACTATTTCATAGTATTTAGACTCCTCTCTGTGTTGAGGGTTGCTTCTAATGTGGGCGCTTGTATTGAAAATCCAAGTCTAAATATTCAAATCAGTCAAATGAAAATCTTGTAATATTTGTGACTACCCATTTGTTATCATCACTTGAAAACAAGAAAGTATAATGAAGCAAATGAGAAAATAGTGAAGCAAATTGCCACTCACCAAAAGAAAAAGGAAAATCAGTGTGTCATTAGTGCAAAAGCAATTTCAGCACTTAGCCAATCTGATACTCGATAATTTAGTATTATTCTGTGCCTGATCCTCCATGTGCAATTGGCAACTGTCCTTCCTGAACCCGTGTGACTACATCACAGTTGCTCCTAGATAGCTGGGAAAAAAATAAGCAGATTGGCTTTAAAATACCATGATCAGACACCCCTGATCTAAAAATTCTGTAAATGCTGAAAATATACACCGTGGCCAGACTGCTCAATTCCATAACCTCAGAGTGCCTGACCAGCCCTACTCTGTACGGCTACGCTTTCCGATCACGTTTCCTGTCTGTTCTGGCCTCGTGGTGGTGGAATGAGCTTCCTGCGGTAGAATCACAGAGACACTGACCATCTTGTAATTCAGACTGAAGACTCGCCTCTCGGACTGCCTTTAGGCTCCTTAAACCCTGACCCTGGGCTGCTTTCCCAGGATATTTCCAGATCTCACCACCTTTTAAAATGGGATGCTGACAGGATAATTTATCAGAAAGTGTTGGTCGGTCCAATTTATTATACTGACTCTGTGTTTGACTCAAGAAATGTGTGTGCACTGTTACTAATTATCCTTTTCAGTAGTCGCTGCTCTTATAAACCCATAAAATACACTTATGTACTTTGTTTTGTAAATCTCTCTGGGTAAGCACTTCTGCTAAATTAATGCAATGTAATGTGCTTGCTTAAACAGTTTTCAAAAGCTATTTACATATTTCATTCAAAGCCTTGGGAACCAAACCCAAGAAAAAGGTTCAAAAACAAATAATACCCTGAAAAAATGGTATCTTGCCCTGAAATAGCCTCCCATTTCAGGGCACCATAATGTTTGAGACATATTATTGTTATCTAAATGAAAGTAGTCATGTTTAGTATTTTGTTGTATATCCTTTGCGTTGTCAGCAAGGTGAGAATTCATTGAAATATGATAAATTTTCAGAATCCAGCAGTTTTAACCATTAACACCCTCGTTTTACATCCGGCACTCTGAATACCGAACACAAGTGCATCAACAGTTAAAACACCTCACTTATCCAACATGTAAAATATATTTATTTGTTTTTATTTGGTAATTATTATCAAAGATATCAATTAGCAATTCAATCTCTGAATTTGTTGATGGGCAGAGCAAACTGTTAGATCAACCTTAATCAAAATGTGCAACTCACAACGATATGAAAATGAAGAAATTTATTATGTTACAATGATATTCACGTCTAATCTAAAGATGAAGTTGAACTGTCTTAAAACAATTAACAAAGGTTACAGACATACAGTTACACAAGAAATTAAGAAATGAATGAAAACAGATACCAAACCACAGCCTTTTTTTTGGTCAGCAGAATATTCCAACAGAACAGAGATGAAATGTAGAACGCCAGACCTAGATGCAGTACTCAGATGCCCACGTCCAACTACAGTAACTGTTACAAACTTCTTCTCAGGTCAGCCAAAACTGACTAAAAGAAAGGTGCATATTTTGTGTAGACACACATTGACAGACCTCCTATGACACACACACACACGCACACACGCAGACCCAAACTTACACACACGCACGCACACACACACACACACACGCCAGTTCCTGCTGGCCGAGCGCTTTGAAGCTTCCTATTGCTGAGAATGGACAAATGGTGAATTAGATGTCTGACAGAATGCAACTTCTTGACCCATAGACATCACCAGATGCTTAGCATCTTCTGTTGCTCTGCCAGGCCTGTACTGCAGCCATCTTCAGCTCCTGCTTGTTTCAGGGGCTAGTTACCTTAGGTTTTCTCTTCAGCATAAGAAAGGCATCTTCAATTGGATTCAGTTCAGTCAAGAATTTTCCAGTTTTTGGCATTGACAAACTCCTTTCTTGCTGCAGCAGTATGTTTGGATCATTGTCTTCTTGTAGCATGAAGCACTGCCCAATGAGTTTGATAACATTTTATTGAGCTTGAGCGGACAGGATTCTTCTGTACACTTCAGAATTAATTCTGCTACTGGTATCAGCAGATACATCATCAATGAAGACAATGTGATCTGTCAGACAGATATTTGGGGGGAGGGTTTCTTCACTATGATGAGCATTCTTCTGTAATGAACTGTAGAGGTCTTCCTTGGCCTACCAGGCCCTTTGTGATTACTGAGGTCACCGGTGCTCTGTTTCTTCAAAATGATGTCCCAAACTGTTGATTCGGGTAAGTCTAAGGTTTGGCCTGTCTTTGTGTTTTTTTGTTGTTGTTATTTCTCAGCCTCATAATGGCTTCCTTAATTTTCATTAGTACAACTCTATTTCTCATGTTGACAGACACCAATAACAAAAGCTCTCTTATACCTGCATTAAGGAAGAAATTGAAGAAACCTGACTAATCAGATGCACGTGAAGCCATTTGTCCCAAACATTATGGTGCCCTGACCTCAACTCCATCTAATATTTGGGATCAATTGGAAAGCCAACTGTGAGCCAGGCCTAATCGCCCAATCAGTGCCCAACCTCACTAATGAAGGGTGGAGGTGGTTATAGCAGCAGTGGGTGGACCAGCTCCATATTAATGCCCATAATTTTGGATGAGATGTTGGATGTCAGGTGTTTAAATACTTTTGGCCATGTAGTGTATCAATATGGATGTAAATACCCTCAAATTAAAGTCTGCATTTTAACCTATTATTCATTATTTTATTTCAAATCCATTGGACTGGAGGACAGAGCCAAAACAACAAAAATTGTGCCACTGTCACAATGCTTTTGCATTTAACTGTATATATATATATATATATATATATATATATATATATATATATATATATATATATATATATATATAAGCTGTGTGATTCCCCCAGCACAATAACACCTGATAAGCAAGTAAATTATGTAATAATAGAGTGTATATCAGCAGGGACTTCACTGGAATTATTTCTTATTACTTATTGCAGCATCTTTACCAAAAAACCTCTCTCCTTTCACACAGTGAAAGCAGCTGCACTCCCAATATGGACAGCTGACTGTGGAATTTGTACTCATGGAGATAACCAGATTCTTATTATAAAAGCTTTATGGAGAAAGGATTTCTGCCTATTTTCTATACAAAACCCAGGATGGGCCCAGGATTGGCTAAAACTTCAGGATATATATTATTTACACAAATCATGCAGAAAAGTTGCAGCATACAGATTTAAAAAGATTCTGCTAAACAGAGCCGGCCCTGACCAATTTGGTGCCCTAGGCAAGATTTTAGCTGGTGCTCCTTGCATCGCAGCCAATTCCATATATACATATAAGACTAATCAATAATGAAAATGCTAATCCTTACAGTTGTAATTAATTACAAAAGGGGATGGAAAAGGAAAAGCATTTTAATTGACTATTACAAGCAGGGTTAACGTTGGCTAACTAGACTTATAGGCTACAACGGCTTGGCTGAATACTCGATTATGATTGGTCCAAGGGTGGGTGTAGAAAAGGCCCCAAAGTTACGGGTTAGAATATTAAGTACTGTTAATTAAGTACTGTACCATATGGGGCTTCTGTGTCTGATGTGCTGTTCGATATCTGTTTATTCAGTGCTGGTAATTTTATAGGGTGAGCCAACCCACGTGATGGTGTTATATCGTAACTGATGTCACGCAGTAAAAGCAGTGTGCTTCAGTCAAGAGATGGGCTACGGTTGTGCAGTGCAATAACTTTATTACAAGCGATCTGTGCGTGAATGAAAGAGTGAGTATTTATCCACTGCATTACTTGTGGTATTGTATTTCCTTGTGTTGATGCAGCTATAGATAACTTCTGTTGGCCAATGTGGAGGAGAAGTAGGAGCTTAGGTGCTCGCCATGTGCTCACTACGCTAATGATAGCCGGTTTCATGCACGCTAGTTTACGGCCCTTGGCTTACGTAATTCAGCCCGTCGGATCGGAATATGTCACGTCAAATTCAAAATATGTTCATACGTTTATTACCTGTTATTGGTACTGTTAAGAGTGTTTATAATTGAGCTGAAATACGAGTGGGTAGAGTCAAGTATTGTTACCCGTACTGATATTGAAGCTATGTGAACTCAGTGGCAGGACGTAACACGCTTGTAGGTTTTCACAATAAAAGCACCCTGCCGGTTCGTCAGCGGGAGGATTTAACTCGAATCATAAATAACGGGTGTTATGTTAACAGTAACTTAACACAGCGTTAATATGCCTGAGGAACCCGTGTGACGAGTGTTTTGGGTTTGTTTTGTTTTTGTGATAGTGTAAAGGAGAGAGAGAAATGTAATTGTAGCCATTTGATTACTTCCTCGGTTACGATTATTGTTTATATTAGGTTGGTGAAATTAATGTATGTATGTGTTTTGTTATCCTTCATTGAGTTGTATTTTTGTTATTCTTTCTCTATAGAAAACCACACCCCACAACCATAACATCCAGTTGTTATTGCATGAGCACTGGAATACCTGTATGTGTTGCTGCAAAGGAGAAGTAAAGAAAGGAAGTAAACAGCATATCAACCTCTATCAGTCCTTCATTTATTCATACTCTGAAAAACCTGGCCTTAAGTGGTGTTCTGGCCGACACACCGGGGTGAACCTAGTGACAAACACCGAACTAGCTCCCAGTCTGAGCATATTATTATTATCTCCACTACAGTGGGCATTATTTCTCAGTAAAGGGACACCTCAGCCTTTTAACAGTTCTAAAATCAATGCGCTACAAAATCCAGCATTCTAAAGCAGTTAAAACAGCAACATTATTCTTTCAATTTTGAATTGTTGTTACGTCCCCTCCCCTTTTCAATGTCCAATTTCACAATAGATGGCAACGTTGAATCACCGTTCTAGTTACTGGCTTCATTTAGGGATGCCAACCATCCCGCAAAATATGGAATCGTCCCTTATTTGGACAGTAGAATAGGCGTTCCATATTTAACTCATGGCTACGGGACGCATTTTCATCCGTATCTTTGTGAACGATTCCGTTCGTAGTAACCGCTGTTTTGAATACAATTCAATAGTTAGCTAGCTAGCTAGCTAGCCGGGATAACAAGCATGCTGTGAGACCAATCTGACCTAAAACCCAGAATTTTAACATTGGCTAGGTGACAAGTGACGGCGAACCTATCATAAAGCTAACTGGCATTCAGACCCGGTTTCAGAGTGTCTTGGAAAAACGCAATGTCTACACTGCGAGACCGCAACATTTTAAAAAGCAAGACAGAGCTAGGGAGATTAATTTAATTGAGTTATGGTTTCATGTAGTTTTCTTAAATAATGTAATGACAAAAATGACCAAAATTGGTGCTAATTGTATGTATGGTACAACTATTTTTTCTTGATAGAATCGTTGTTTTCATAGAATGAACGACCAGAAGTTTTTGCTTAATGGTGCAAATAGAACTACCATCCAGAGTTTTTGCACAAAAACGATCCAAATAGAACTATCAACCACAGTTTTGGTTCGTGCACCACACGAAAGAAAAAGTGTATTTCTCAAAATTATGTTGTAGGATATTCCCCAAACACCTGAATAGTCTTTCCAACTTCCCCTAATGAATTTAAGGTGGGAGTAACTGACGTTAACTCTAGCTATTTATTAAATTAGTGAACGTTACTATCGTCCAAAGTAAACTAGTAACACTCTGCTCCAACGATAACTGCTATGCAATAGATAAACTATTCATTCATCACATTACGTCTGTCTTTTTCCCGTTTTTCCTCCTTTTCATATCATGTCTTTTTGACATGATATATATATATTTGAATTAGGCTACTGATGTTAACCGTATCACGTTTCACGGTCAGTGTCACTCACTATCAGGTAAGTCTAACTAAGAGCGCGGGGGGGGGGGGGGGGGGGCATACTGCGGCAATCCATAAAATAGGGCCTATTTAATAGGCTATGTAGTTATGTTGTTGTGGGATTTTTTTGTCATATTTTGAAATAATAGTATTAAAACAGTATTAGTAAAAAATAGTAAAAGTTATTTTTTTACTATTACGCCTGCATTTGGGGCGCCCCTATGGATGGACGGCGCCTCTAGCATTTGCCTATACCGCCTATGCCACGGGCTGGGCCTGCTGCTCAATAAGAAATTATATAGTGCATGTCTTCCAAGAATCACATATTAGGGCTTGAGCTAACAGGCCTAACGCCTGGAAAGGGGTATTTGAACTTCTTCACATCTCATATGTAGCATTATTATAATGATCACATTTCATTTTTAAACACATTCGTTCTTATGTGATAAGAGATGAAACAACTCATTTTAGGGGAAAGAAATCTGAATCTTTTTTTGCTAGAATATTTGTTTTGGGACCAAACACTGAAACCCTATATTTATTTAACCCCTTAGCGCACAAGCCAAATCTTGCCAATCCTTGCCCATTTAGGGGGTACCCTATTTAAAGCTCATTTTAGGGGAAAGAAATCAGAATCTTTTTTTGCCAGAATATTTGTTTTGGGACCAAACACTGAAACCCTATATTTATTTAATATTCTTCCAGTTCACCTTAAATTGCAATGCTGGAAAACCTCAGAGTTCTGTGTATGAACAATGCCAGGCCTTGGGCATTTCATGTCTACTGGAGCTGAGAGAGCTTGCCTTCTCTCTGGGGCTGAAAATAAAGTAGGCATGCAGAATTTTGAGAATGAACGTCTTGGAGCGGGAGACATAAGAAGGGCATATGACAATGTGACTGGAAAGTAAAGAGCACACAGCCACTGTGTTCCCCTTGGAGAAAAATAAAATCACTAAAATGCACCGACGAACTCTGCTTATTGAAGAACAAGTCTACCTTTCCCAAGGTCACATCTTGTTTTTAAGATGACTTGTTGAAGTTTAAGAGTTGAAATAATTGAAGAGACAGAGATGAAGAAGCAGATATTATCTCCCAGCCTTAAACAGGCATACTTTCTTGTGAATTGAAAAATGCTGAGTTGCGCTTGGTATGCGCAGTCTGCTAGACACGCTGATGTTGCCCTCTGGAGTTAAGATAGGCCTTGTGTTGGAGAGGCTTTTGCATAGCCAGCCAATGATATTTCTTGGTGTATGGTTTGTGAAGGTCGCAGAACAAGAAGTCATGAATTCATGGCGGGGAAGAACTCAGTTTTGGAAGGATTTCCAGTTTTAATCAACTTGTGATTCCATTGTTGATTGTACAGTGGCCATGGTCTCTTAAGTTAAAGGTTTGTCAATGGCCTTGAGTTTACCCTATTCTAAAGGAAATACATCACCTTTCAGAGAAACACTTTTTTCTGAAGCCCATATCTATAGCAAAATTGTAAAAATAAAACATACATTTATAAATATATACATAATCAATTAAACTGTTGAAACTGTTGATTAAACTCATTGGTTAAAGCATAAAAACATTCCAACATTCCTTGTGTTGTACATTGTTACTGCATGGATTAAATGAACATTCCTATTTCTATAGGAATCAGTCAGTTAATTTAGTTATATCTATATTATTATTGGTCATATTTTGCATGACAAAGAAAAAGAGGTGAGTAGTTCTGTTGATCAAATTTTACCCAAACAAGATTCTACCTGGACTCTACCCCCAACCACACCACACCCCACTCTACCCAAACCACACATATTGATGTTGGGGGTCTTGTCCACATTTCATTCAGCATCTACATATTTCAACATACTTAAAAGGATTTACTGCCCACGAGGCTCCTGATCATATCTTTGATCATGACAATGAATTGGAGGAGAGAGAGCAGGCAGACATTGAGTAGGAAGATGGAGGATGATGAGTATGATCCTGACCATGATGACATGATGAAAAGTGCTCGGATGAGAAGGGGGGGGGGGGGGGGGGCAGAAGATAATCCATGGCTTCACTGTAGAAGAACGTCTGGTCCCTTTCAGGCAATACATTTCAAGCAAACCAGGAAAATGTGGCATCAAAGTCTGGGCAGAATGTGATGCTTTTTTGTACTTTTTTTGGGCATCTTTTCACCCATAACATCACAGTTGTCATTATGATTGACATTATGATTAAAATTAAGTTATTTAAAAACCCCAAGCAGTTTATTCTGGAAGAGATCTGCCTAATACTAGTCTTTCCTAGTCAGATAACATATTCACCTTCTCGTCATCATACCAAATATATTTTCACAATTTTCGACTGAAAACAATTGGTACATTGTAAATTAAATGTAGTTTTGGGACCACAAAATACAAACGTAAGAGTAGATGTCATGATTTTGAATTAATAATAAGTTAGTTATGAGGTAGAACTCTATATTGGATGATAATCATTTTGTTTAATTTTTTGGTCTCACGGCAGACCTGTTCGTTTTGTTAAAGCCATATAAACAATTTTCACTTGCCAAAGTTGTATAAAAATGCCTTCCTTACAGAAACAACGCTTATAGCTTTATATCTCTGATCCCTCTTACACACCATGAATGAAGACCTAATACAAAAAATAATTTCTATTTGATGCTCCCTCT
This sequence comes from Anguilla anguilla, assembly GCF_013347855.1. NCBI lineage: Eukaryota > Metazoa > Chordata > Actinopteri > Anguilliformes > Anguillidae > Anguilla > Anguilla anguilla. Next base: position 21,344,539 of record NC_049209.1, read on the forward strand.
AGTACCACAACTCCTTAACAAATCTGTCATTTAACACGTAATGATTATTCTCTGACTTGTTTAAAAGTTCTGACAGTATGCTCAGAGTGATTTATATGTCTGACCTTATGCAGGTCTCTCTCACCTTTGGGAAATGGTGTGCTCGACATCTAAACTGGATCAAAGTAGCCGAATCTCATTAATCTTTCATTTCACATCCAGTGGGATTATTTAAAAAAATCTGATTAACACAGTTCCTAACACCAAACCAGAGGTATGCATTGCATTGACATGAATTGCTGTCTGAAACATTGAGGGCTCGATGATGGAAAATTGACTACAATTTGTGCTGAAACAAGGTCTGTGGTTTTCAGAAAGTATGTCATTTTAAAATCTTTGAATGACAAGCCTGGTGAAGTACGTCCTATCTGCAATGTGAAACGAGATAATTTTATCAAGGGCAATGCGATCAATTGCAAATTGCAGGATTAATAAAAAAGAGAGAAGGCTGTCAGATGTATGTGGAATATAATGCTGCTGTGATTGAGGACGCTCACCTCTAGCATGGGCAGGTATTGTGCATTTGCTTTCAATCCAGGGAGAGAGGATCTGCCTCCTCAAAAGTGTTACGAGTTTTATTTTAGGATTTTGTCAAGGCAACTGGAATGTGTTATCATGAAAAAAGAAAAATAATAGATGAATGAATGAGATAGGGTACTCAGAAAGGCAAAGTGATTAGAAAGAAATAATTAATATTGGAGAAGAAAAATTTTCATTTTCAGCATACATATATAATTAAATAAGGGAACAGGATTCATACAATGGTGCTCCCAAAAATGGAACAGATCTTCTGCCAATGGAAAAAATCATTTTTTATTGTCCATCCCTCAACTCTTCAGTAAAGGCTGAATGTTGTTTTTCTTGAATTTCCCATGTTTTCTCTTTGTAATTTTTTATTTTAAACATTAACCAATCAAATCCGATTTTTCCGGATACATTCTCCGTGTTCATCATCTATCTCTCACCAAGCTGCTCTAATGAAGTAATCAAAATGAATGTAATACTTACAGAGGGTATGCATTGACATCACTTTCCCACCGGAATACGTCCCCTCAGTCGGGACTGAGTGGCAAAACATGCTGCGACATGGCTGCCTTTAGTAGAGGAAACTGCAAGACCGGGAGTAAAACAAATGATTATCTGCTTAAATTAAAGGCAGTTGGACTTGACAGTGATCCTTACAACTTACCAAAGAACCAGTAGTCCATGGACATTCAACAAGAAATCGGAGCTATCTTTTTACAGACTGCCGAAAGATAAAGAAAAGAGAAGCAAATGCATCGCTGCAATTCGCAGAAACAACTCGAACCCAGGCACCGAAACGTGGATTTGCGGTTGTTATTTTGTGTCAGGTATGTTGGATTTTTGGGTAAAATCATATCTTAATAATTTATATGCTTGGCTAGCTAACACTATCTGACCATCCCCCCTTTGTTTGTAGAACACAAGGTTCATCATCATGGGTGTTTTTTAAAATAAATGCTGACAAAAACTTTACAGTTACACAGAATATAAATGAAAGATGCTGAATATTTAATTGATGAGTAGTCAATACAGTAGGCTACATAACTTAACCCTCTGGGGTCGAGAGCTCTGCCGGCGGAGCTCGACAAGATGAAATTTACTTTTGTTTCTATTTGGATGATTAACTTCACGTGCTGTTATCATACAGATGCAACAAAAACATTGACAGAAACCTTAGAATCGCGACTTTCCAACGCGCTCATTGGCAAATAATATGAATTGTTTTAAATGTTCTAAATTTGATTAATTAGATCATATATGCTTCGTTAAACTTTACTCATTACTATGTGAATTTCGCTCAGCAGGAAGTCCGCCCAAATCGCATTCACATGTTAACAACATTATAATTACTCTCCATAGAAGGAGACTAAAGGAGGGGCGAGATCCATGTGAGAAATGCCAAGTCTGCGAAAGCAGGATAGAATGTCAACGTGTCACCTAAATCACTTCTTTTGAGGTGAACATTTTGTTTAATTTTGGAAAATGGTCCGTCCGGAAGCCGACACTGATGAAGAGCGGTGTCATTTCGAACAGCGAACTGATCCAGCTGAGGATCAACTTCATGTGTAAGTATATTTCTTATGATCATATTGGTAAATATGTGTACTGTATTGCAACGTATCTGTGTGTTTGTAGGAATATCCAGCAATATGCGCGTTTGTAAATTCCCACACTACGAACGATTCGAACTATTGCATCTCAAAATTATAGGCTAGGCTCTCTGCGTCTGGTTGTGTTAGAAGTATCAGGTAGACTGTATGTTTTTCGATCATATTGGTAATAAATAGCCCGTGGCGTGGCTAAGATTCTAAAACTGATGTCCTCGCACAATCGATATTAGCATACTGTAAGTAAATTCTGGAAATAGCAATATAATGACCACTTAGCTAAACAGACCTAGCCTACTTCAGATTGAGGCATTGTTATTGATGAGTTGCGTGTAGCTGAACTGGAATATCAATGTTTATTTAGTTTAGCTAATGTTGTTTCGTTGATAGCTTGCATTATTTGTAAATGTGTGCTGTATTACATTCTCTGTGTGTTTGTAGGAATATTCACTAATATGCGCGCTTGTAAATTCCCACACTACGAACGATTCTAACCATTGCTTCTCAAAATTATAGGCTACCTCTCTGCGTCTGGTTGTGTTTGTTTGGTTCTTTGTTTGTATATGATGTAACCATGTCACATTTCCTATGTTTTGTTTTCATTAGTTAGTGGTTTGCCCATTTTTTGTAAAGCACATTTAATTTTCACCTGTTGAAGGAAATGTGCTATATAAATAAAGTTTGATTTGATGTCACATTTCCTAACAATTTTGTTTTTATCATATTTACAGAGATGCTGATCAGGAAACACGGTCTAGTTCCCCACTAGCTGAGAGGCCACGCAAGCGTTGCAAGAGTACACCAGTCTCATCTCATCTTCCATGCGTATACTTTGCTTCAATAAATGTTCTGAAAATCAAAAGATGTCTTTGTTTCTGTCTTCTAAATGGCTCACTGAGTCTTTGTCTTAGTGGTGGGGAGGCATGCGGCCAGGTGTGAATAGCCTACTTAGCTGGCAGGTCGTCCTACCCAATGCATATTCATTACAGAAAGGCCATTTGCCCTCCCATTCTCACCTGATGTTGAAAAATAGTAGTCACAACACTAACTTTTAGCAATGTATTGTATATTTCTCATTGGATTTGCTAAAATATTTTGTCATCTTTTGATACCCAAGACCTTGATGAACACATTTCAGTGACCAAAAGTCTTATTCACAATTGTTCAGTGTGCTTTATTACAACATTCCTGTGCATGTTCAAAACTACTGTTTACAGTTTGTGTGTTTTTAGAGCAGTTTACAATCCACACATGATTATGACCTACTTACTGCTGCCATATTATTGTAGCTGAGTCTGTGCTGAAAACAAAGATATGAAACACTTTGGAATCACTGTATATAAAGTTGATGAAATTTACACAAATGTCAGAGCATCGCACAATCACCAGTGTGCCTCATTTTACCCTTAGACCCCAGAGGGTTAAGGTATGATTTTACCCAAAAATCCAACATACCTGACACAAAATGACAACCGCAAATCCACGTTTCGGTGCCTGGATTCCAGTTGTTTCTGCGAATTGCAGCGATCCATTTGCTTCTCTTTTCTTTAGCTTTTGATAGCTCCGATTGCTTGTTGAATCTATTTGTACAGTTAATCGCACAACAGCTCTTTCCCATTTTAGATGTGTTTTTTGTGTTTTCACGGCATTCAAGCTGAACGCTAACGCTGCCACTCAGTAGTCGTTCTGCCAATCAGTGGGTGTAACCGCAGTGACTTCCACCTACTGTGACGTCATGTGCATACCCTCTATTGTAATGAATGAATCAATGATCAGTTCTGATTTATGGCCATTTCTCATTGTAGTGCTGTGTAAGAATAGAACAAGGCAAGATTGCTTTTTACCCAAACAAATTTCTGCTCTGCGCTTTAGGCACAAGTCAAAGCCAAGTAATGTGAAACCACTTCTACAAATGTAATTTACTTAATGCTGAATTGCCCCTTTTCCTGCCTTTCCTCTAGGTGTTGAGAAGCCCCATATAATTTGCTGGACTATGCAATTTGTCTCAATCTCAGGAAAAGCAACATGCTTGGACAGCCACAGGTTTTTAAGGGCTTTTGACATATGGCGTGAAAATTGATTGTTCGGACGATAATGTGATTACACAGTTTTTTTATGGGAAAAAGATTCAGTAAAAAAAACATGTAAGGACATGGGGAAAAAGTGGTAGCGATACTTGGATTTAAGAAAGCCATGCCCTGCGGGTGCTATTGTTCATGATCAGCCGCATGTGTGCATCCGGATGTTTTACGTCTTAGTCCAGAACCCTTTTTTTAGAAAGGAACAAATCGTAGGCCAGACACACGCTGCAGCACAATCAGAACCACATGTTTGGTGGCAACATGAATCATGGAGAGTCTGGCTAATTACGCAGAGAGGCTGGGCTATCTCAGTGCACTGGGCATTTTGCCTGGGGATGCAATGTTTGTGCGGCTGGAGCAGTTTTTCTCTTCTGGGAATTAAAACCTTCAGCAGGCTGAAATGGACCTGTTGGCTGCAGTGCGTCACAAGCACATCATACATAGCTGAAGTGATATATATGTATTATGTCTCTTACACATCCTGGTACACTCACACATTTTTGTGAATTTTGTAAAAAAATATCCAAATATCTGACCATGAAACCCTACCTCTAAACCTCCAACGATATAACATGAATAAAATGTATACATTGATTAAACATCTATATTCTGTTTATATTTTAAAAAGACCAAAGACACCGAATCACCAAAAGCCACATGCACTACAATCTACCGTGAGGGACAGGTGCATATAGACTAGTGACACTCCTGATTCGTGGAACAGCAGAAAGCCACTATTGTTTAATAATGCAGGAAATGGTAACTGCTGTTGAACTGCTGCCTGTATGAATATCAGTGAACAAATCATCAAAGTACACTTGATAATTTAAAAAAGGAAAACATATATTCCCCCTCAATTCAATTCAAAGGCGCAGGCATCTTTATTAGGCTTGGTATTCTTAGGAGATGCTGTCATCTGAGGTAACTTGCATAGCTTTCACATGATTCATGATGCTAAATGAAGTTCTGAAGTACTCAAGGGTGTGATAGTATTGAATCACCTAAGGCTCAATCCTGGAACTTCTGAGATGAATAAAACTTCTCAACCGTGATTCAAACTATGAGCATGTTTATCAGAATGCCTCAAGCTTTAATCATCCCAGTCAAAAGCAATACATCTGGCATCAGTACCTACAGCACCTGTTGCTCAAATCTTGACTGTAATTTTAATGAGACAAATAATAGTCTAGAATGTATGAGCAGCAAAATGTACAATATAAATCTCCTGAAAAATGTTTGTAAGAATCTGGGATGACAGGTTCAGTGGGGAAAAAATAATTATGGCAGACATACTGTGGGAGAATAGCTGATGAGAACCACATTGTGTTTTCAATATAAAAAACTTTTCTGCTGCTTACTGTATGGTGCTGTGGTATTCGTTGAAAGAACTGAGACTTCCACAGAACCATTTCATGGTCAGAGGGTTAACTCCAACCGGGAGATGCCTGTGCTGGGACATATACCATGCATGAAATGCATTCAGAAAGAATGGCAGCACATGGAAATCAGGTACCTCACATATTACTTGAGCCAGACTGGGTCAGTGACCACATTGAGTTTCAGTGTCTCGTGTGAAAAGACAGCATTGCAAACAACACTGAGTCCCCCTGCCTCGAGGAAATGCTTTCATTAGATTTATCTTGGAATGCTGTTCACCTTTAAAAGTGCTGGGCATAATTTGGTGGTTTCTTAAATTGACTCAGTTGTGATTTTTCTGTTTTTTATTTAATTTATTATTTATTCCCTGCAGGAAAAAGTCCCTGTGAAGTACAGTGTGGCCACCTCTGTGTTAACAGTGCTAGATAAAAATAAAGACTGATGGATTGATTGAAAGATTGGAACGGTTTGCTTTAATGGATCACCAATGCCAATGCACGCTTGCTTTTCTGTGTGAGGGAGGCAGGGATGCTGTGTTAATGCAGATTTTGGCAGAGGGCTATGAGAAGGTGTGGCCGGTCCCTATCAGTAATGGCACCAGGCAGACGGAGGAGAGAATGGCAGGAATGCCGACCCTTAGCTGCATGGCATTCCAGCCCGTATGCACATGCTCCAGTGAAGCAGCAGAATGTTCCGTCACATTCCCAAGCATTCCCAGTCAACGTATCAAATGCGTATTTGGAGACATTTGGAAGTGTCCGGAGGTGCTTGCTGCTCCAGTGCATTTATGGCTTCCAGATGTGGTTCCCAAGGTTTTGCCACACTCCCATTTTCATCGGAAGACCACTCAGTGTCAGGGATACCTTCCTGCCTGGAAATTGAAAGAGAAAAAAGTGCAGAACGAAGCTTGTGATCCTTCCTCAAGATATCTTTTTAACATTTGATGCTAAAATCAACTTTAAAAATGTCAATTAACATGATATTCATTGGCATTTCTTCAGTATTTTTGTGTCCCTCTTTTTCATATTGGTCCTTTTAAGTTTTTAAGTCCCAAATACGTGCTTTTCATCTCAACACTGTGAGTGCAAATGAGGAAACCATTGCTATGAAACCATTGCTTTGAAAACTCCCAGCTGCCTCTTTGACTGTATTCAATACATCTCCTTCAGCCTTTAAACATCTTTTCCCCTTTCCTCACTTTTAGGCAAGTGGGAGGCTGTGGGCAAGAAAAACGCAGATAATGTTTAATTCAGAAAATGAATTGGTGTAGAATGAAGATATGACTAGCTGTTATGACTACTCATGCCAAGTTGTGGATTTTGTGATTCCTGCTTCATGCAAGATTCATCATTCTTTGGTGTGCATAGCAAAGAACTGATTACACATACAGCATTTATAAAAGGCAACAGATATGATGCAATCAAACTTATTTTTACTTATTTATTAATGTATTATTTATTTATTAATATTTTTTTTCTGCAACACAGCAGCAGTTATATGAAAATTAATGCGCTGAGAAGGATCACACCTTATGAAAACAAAGGGTTTTTGGTGGCTCCACAGACAAATGTTACCAGTTTCCATGGTTACCTTGAAAGAGAATTAAATGGTGCATGTGTGTTTCAGCTAATTTCCACATCTCCCTCAACTCAAGACTGACAATTCCTGAGGAGTTGAGATCAAATCTGTGGTTCAACCCTTGTTTACAACAAGCTGACAGCTTTTAGCTTTTTCAGTGATTAACTGTTTCATCCACGATTAGCGCAGCCAAGATCAAATAATGTCCTCAATTTACGTTGTGAGTTTAGATTACTTATTTAAAAACATTTTTGGAAGTAACAAGGATGTATGAACAAGCCTGGTAAAGGCTATTGACGTGTATTTGTGAGATGGGTGATTGACATTTTAAATAACATTTGAAATACGAGGGAGAACAGCACTGTGCGACCTTCATATTTTCACAGAATGTTCCCACCCCATAATTAGTGGCTGTCTTGCTCTTGTACAATACAATAAATCCTACAAAGACCAACTTGGTATCAACTATGTTTACAGCCTCTGAAAGCACATCAATAAGTACTTCAACAGAAACTGTGTCCTCTTTCTTGGGGAGTAAATTACAATGGATACCAAAGTCCAAGAGCACACCATTTTGAAATTTCTCATCCTCAGAAACAGAATTAGTTGTTCATAATAGCCATTGACATGTGGGCGAGACTGCTATTTTTTGTGAATTCTATTCCTGACTGCTTTTTAAAAAAAAAATTCTTTAAAACAATGAGCAAACGACAACAATAAAGAATGTTGTTTTATTACAATGGCACATCCCATTGTTTGAATCCTTTTGGGTAAAATACAGCCGCACTTAACACATTTGCTTTTGGCATTTTGACCGAGTTTAACGTTAGCTAGCTTGCTAACAGTACTGACAGTAGACAGTGAGTGCACCGATAGTGATGAAGATGGCACTGAAATGAGCCACTAAATTCTGCCTAAGACTTTTGCACAGTACTGTATGTATGTATGTATGTATCTATTAAATCCAATTCAATTGAATTCAATTTTATATGTATAGAAGTCTTGTGCAATAAAGAACTCCCCAGTGTGAAGAAAAAAACACTCAATTAGTGGCGCACGCATGTATGCGTGTGTGTGTTTATGTATGTCTCCACTAAAAAGCCACCCCTCATCAGCACTCTCCACGTGAATTTAGCTTCTGTTCTTCTTACACAGTGCAGGTGACACAGCAACTCGAGAGGTGCAATTCACAAAATTTGGAAATTATACATATTGTTCTTTATAAATTGGAACTCAAAGTATTTGTTAAACGCAAAAAAAATAAAATAAATAAATACAAAACATTCTTCTGTGAATGTTACCTTGAAAAAAGATACACGTACATCTAAGATGAAAACACACATTGGTATCATACAATAGTTTATGAATGTGTTGGGTGTAGTACAACTTTGATATACAATGTATGAATTCTGGAATTGGAATATTTTTGCATGTGCTAAAATGGTTCAATATAAATACTAATTATTTATGCAATGTTCAGCAATTTACTGTAGCTGGACATTGACTCTCATTTTAGACATGGAAAGCCTGACTGACAGTTACAGAGCGCCTCACTTAACAAAGCTGCCTTAGGGGATGTAAAAACCTTTCACTTTCTTTTTCTCCGTCTCCCTCTGTCTTTATGTACAAAAGATAAAGACAGTGGAATGATTAAGCAAAACCAATAATCTTTCATATCACAGAGCGGAAAAAATTACAGCTAATTAAAAAAATCTATGTTCATAAAATACATTTCATTAGGCCAGTCAAATTGATTACACATTGTTTAACACACTGATTAACACATTTGACATAAACCAAGTTGAGAACACTCTTCACTCCTTCCACTTCCTCACTGCCACTGCATATTCTTGTTAATATTGCATTTCAAAAATCTTTGAGGCGACAAGATATTATTATTGTTTGATTTTTAATTGCATTTGGTCTGCATGAAAACTCATTCATTTTCCAACTTTTTGGAATTTGACTTTTTAATTAAATGAATCCGACTGCACCAATCCTTCACTGTGTATGCGCTAACAAAAGATAAGTCCTTATTTTTAAAAGGAACAAGTTGCACATACATAGTTACAAGTGCTGAACTGAGTCACATGGGCACACATGGTCTTTTGTCGAGGTGTCCTTGAGGGACAAGCACAGGCAGGCAGAGGGTATGAGTCAATATTGATTGCCATACAGGAAGTGGACAGATCAGCTGTTAGAGATTATGTGACTGGGTTGAAGATACGGTGACAGAAATCACAGTGGGGAGACCTTCAGTAAAGCCTGCTGTGACCTCAGCAAGGGAATTTTGTGTGAAGCGCATTGTGATGCCTACATACTCTCATGGAACAGGAGTATGGGGAATAAAACTTCAGAAAACAGTCAGAAATCTGAGTGAATTACCCTGCTCTGCTCTCAGTGAATGCTTTCAAAATTAAATTTACAGAGATAACATTGCATTTCCAAACATACTAAGTTACTCATGCATACAAGGAGCTGTCTGCAGATCAATAAACCACTTACAAATATCTAGTCCTGCTTTTGAAAGAACTGGTATCAAATGCTACTACGAACAATAAGGCCATATTAACACACAGAACATTAGACATCCATGTTCGAAAACAATGCTACTCAAAAAATTTTACTTGGCCTGTGGTTTTTTTCCCATCTCACCATTTTAAGAGAATATGGTCATTCTAAAAAAAGGTAAATATTGACCCCTTGTGGAAAATGTGCTGTCTACTATCAAAAAGGGGGCACTTATTAGAAATTGGACAGTTCAAAGCAAACAGTATTGCTGGGACAACTTTATTTGGTGAATGGCAGATTCAATTATTATTCTGTAGGCATTAAGCTTATCATAAGCAGTGCTTAATTTGCCACTCGCATATAAATGTATTTGGAATTAATATATTGGAATATAGAATGGAATTTTCTACCATTTCACCCTTGTACCTGTATGAGTTAACTATAATTACAGGGAGAGGTACACATTTTGGGTATGTTTGTGGAAATTTCTAAACTCCCTGTGTTCCCTTGCAGTCCCACACGATATACGGTAAGACGGACACGATCAGTGAAAAATGCTTGAGAACTATACATTACAGTGGAGTTGCCGTGCCTTGTGTATATTTATGGACAGCCAATGATATGAAATAATGCTCGTTGGTATATTTCACCATCTTTTATGGGGGACACAAACAACATCATTTAAAAAGGCAACTTCTTTTGATTCATTTTCAATGAGCAGTTGTGGTCGTAATTGAAAAGATATTTTTGATGATCCTCTTCTGATACTGATATTGGGAAATAGGGTAGTGAAGGATGAAAGAACCACCATCAACCACAGGATCCTTCTCATATTGCTTGCAGAGTAGGGCATCACAAGTTATGCCCTTGCATGATTGGCCTCATAGCTTGCAGAACGATCCTACTGGATGGTCTGGAGGTGATCTGTTAATATCCCTGCTGCATATTCACCAGTGTCCCACATGGCTCAGTACTTGGTCCTCTCCTCTTTTCTCTTTACACTGAATCACTTGATTCAGCTATCTTTGCTCACGGCATGCCATATCATTGCTATGCTGAAGACACAGTTCTTTTTCTCATTTTCTCCCTCCAGCACCATGGTTCAAGCACATGTAGTCCCACTATCTGAAAGGAAAGGTGACTGTGATGATGATGGTACTGCAGTGTCAGTAAAATGAGCCTTGATTCCTCCACACTTTAATTTCTCAAGCTAATTAGTGTACCACCAGTGCCATTTAATTGATTGACAAATATGCAAATGTGACCCATGTGTCTGATGGAGATTGCATTAATGTTCAATCAATTGGTGCATCAGTCAAGCAACTGGTAAGATGGATGTTCTTGCAATAGCAGATGCAGAGAGTCCACAGCCTTGGTGCTCTATGATCCCAAGATAATCACGAGCACATCTGCTGGCCTGGTCGAATGGAATCATTGCTTCTTCCTTTTCTCGCACAAACCCTTTCTGAACCCAGCGCTAAATCTGTGGGAGAAGGAACGAGGGCTAATCTGACTCTCAGGGTATCCGAGCCTATGAGAAATGCCCTTTTCTTAATGAGACAGAGAAACTGGCCCCTCTGGAATTACTAAGTGTCACGTAATTAACTTTTCTGCATGTGGTGAAAAATTCATTTTGGAGAATTTCTCCCTGTTTTAACTATTTAGGTGATGAATGAACCAATTTGCATCTATGCATTTTTAAGTGTTAAACTCAGTAATTAGACAGTTATAATCACAGTGCTAAACAATTGATCCCATTCAAGTTTAGTACAACATTGTACAGAACTCATCTTGCAAATAAGGCAATTACTTGAAAATAAACTGCCAAATGTTTTAATCTGTAATTATGATTTTGAATGGCTAAGGATAGAGATTTACAATTACAATTTATCACATCCACGCACACATCACACATCCACCCTTCTAAACAAAGTAACAACATATTTCTCTTTTCTCTGAGACAACAGCATGACAGTATTACACAATACTTGAATTTTCAGACTTCAGAGGAATTGATGTTTAGCAGTACTCATTTTTTCACCAGTCAGGTAGAAGCACCATTTATTTATAAATGCAATTATACATTCTAAATCCCACAGAAGTTAACGTAAGCTTTTTTTGCATTATGATATTACAAGCTACATAAAAATACCTTTGTCTGCTGTATTCCAACCTACCCACTCAAGGATTCAAAAGAGCCCCGTAACTACACAGTACAAACTATAAATGGCTTTCGGACAAGATTCAGCAGCTGCAGCAGTGCAAAGCCAACCCTCCAACTCCAATTTATGCCTTTCACAGTATGTTGTATGATCTTCAATTCAATGTATTGTCAAGGGAGCAGTTATGTGAAAATCATACTGAAGAATTAATTTAAAAAATAACAGTTCAGTCACACCTTTATCTTTACAGATAAATGATTTAGGCCATTATAACGTGTTTTGCAGGCTTTATGAAATCTTTAGCTTTATTTATGTAAACTGTGACCTCGTCTTAATTTTCCTCAGGTACAGCGATCCCTTACCATTAGACATTACAACAAAACTAGGAACTGTGTTCAACTGGTTAATATTTTGGCAAGAAATGTATTTCTTTATTATTACAGTTTCAGAGGCTTGAAACAATCAACAACAAAAAATCTCACTTTATATTCAATATTAATTTGGATTTTTCCCCATCACAATGCTAATCTTATGACATTCATGAAGCATGTATTTTTCACCCTTCAAGTGTTACAACTGAATATATACATATTCTTTAAATTGTGGATTTAAATCGCCCTTTTAAACATGTAATTGTTTTCAGTGGATTTGAGTAATGCTGGATTCATCTTTCCCTCGAAATGTTCCAGCCTGAAGCAGTGGGCAAGACTTGGCCTTTATGTGTCTGCCTCATAAATACCTGGGAGGGAGGGTATTCCAGAGGCCTGCTTGGCTTGGCCAGCATTTGAAAGCCAACCTGTAATGGATAGAGTCTTTGACTTGTTTGAGCTCACTGTAAAGAATAACACCTGCAGCAACATCTTTATCCCTGCACTGCCTTCAGACTTTGTCATGATTTGGCAGAAACATTTGATAGATATTGTGGCCATAAGACTTCTTGACATTTTCGTTTGCTTGTTTGTTTGATTAACTGTTACCATATAGTTGCTGATTTCTTTGCAATAATTCTTGTAAAGTCTAAATATATGGAACAGAAATATTTAAATGATGAAGGCGTACAAAGATGTTTATTTAGACCATATGACATCAGTATATATACATACTACCTCAAATGTGTAATACGCCATATGTTCTATTGGCTCTGTATTTTATCAATTAATGTCTTCTAAAATTATCTGAATAGGACCAAAAATAAAAATGTAAACAAAAGAGATAATTTCTTATATAGTGCGAATGTGACTTGTTGAAAAAATAGAGACCAGTACCAATACCATAATATTTAGTATGCGTGAGAGCGCTTCTGCGTTTGAACAGAGCTGAGAAAACAAACAAATCTCATTTGTGAAAGTCCTGAATGCATCACAGATCCCCAAACCTGTGAGGGTGAATCCAACAGTAGGCAGGAAAAAGAAACTGACGGATAGGAGGCAGTGAAGGATGGAACGCAATGAGCAGAAATCTCGCGAAAGACAGCAGCTGCGGGTGAGGTAGGTTGCGCTCGAGGGGTTAAAACATTTGCGTTACTGAGAGCAACGGTGGGACTGTTCTGCAGAGTGCAATGCTAGAGGGAGATTAATAGTAAGCCCACATAGCAAAGACATCACCAGTCCAGAGAATACTGATAAATATGAATGTCATGCTCTGCCGCTATCTCACAAGATAACACTCCACTAAAGCTGCATTTTTCACAATGTCTTTAACCCATCGACCATTTCAGCCATTCTGTTATTCAAACCAAGCAGTTGGTGCCAACATACCGTATTATAATACAAAATGGCTGCTAATGCTTTTGTAAACATGTCCTTTAGAAACAATTATATGCAATTGGTAACAAACCAGCTGTATCAAAGGAAGCCTAACAATGTTCTTTGGCAAAAACACTGCTTTACTATTATCATTTTGCAATTTCACAATTTACGTTAATTCATGCTTAAATTATATTTATTATTTTTTCATTATTATAATCATAAAAACTATTTTAAAAGGGATCTCTGAAAGTATAAATTTGACCAAGCATGACAAAGTCTGACTGACTGAAAAATGGGTAAGTACCTAATAAGCATTTTTGCACAGATTTTTTTTTTTTTTTAGCCAGGCTATATCCAGGTAAAACTGAGCTATATTTGTGTTACCTTGGGGTCTGTTTATGTCAAAATGTCTCTGAACGTAGATTTACACCCGACTAGACATCTAGCTTTTCCTCACGGGGTGACTGCTCAGTACCTGACCTGGGGACTGTAGCTTGTTTATGTGGAGTGGACAACAGTTGCCATGGATCTGGAAAGACACAATGTTGTACTCTCTGGGCACCTACTCTGGACAGATTTTATGGATTTAGGTGCTGTGTGTTTGACTTCAGGCATTGCGGTGCATGTGTATGCATACAGAGACTCACAAACAACAGCAGATTTTCTGCACAATAGTAGTTGGAGAACTCCGTCCCCCCTCCCCACCAAGGTCTTGCAAGGACCATAATCTGTAGCTGGCTTCTAGCCAAGATGGGTGGTGCTGCCTCAAGACACACCATTGACCTCTATGAACTTTAACCCCAAGTGGGAAGCACATACAAAGGTTATGAAGATATTATTTTCACAAAGCCCTTATACTGGGTTTTGGTTTCTGAGAGAACAACCATAAGGACCTTTGTAGGCACATAATCAAAAACAGAGCTGCAGGGACTGCTAAAGATAACATAAGCAGGAGACCACCATTTAGTAAAAAAAAAAAAAAATTCCATTTGGACATGGCAGAGGTTTCCATCCACAAATGATAATAGCTTTGCTTTCAGAGAGAAAGCAAGAGAGAGAAAAAGAGAAAGCAAGACAAGGAGAGAGAGAGAGAGATGTTGTGCAACCTTTGAACTTTATTTGCCTTGACCAAGTCCGGCACTATCCTTAAGTTAACTTTACGGTAAAAATAAACACAGTAGAGCTTTCCATTTTTTTCTGGCTGTCACATTGACTCAGGCCAATGTTTTCATCCCCTCACCCTCCCTGTAAATTGAAATTCTATTGTGCTCCGCTGCTCATAAAAAGTGCTGGCCTTACCCAGACAGCTGGTGCGTCAGGCATGAGACAGCTGATGTTGTATTACAGTTTTTGCGGTCTGTAGCTGTATATAATGCTTTGAAGTGGGTGCAATTGTGTGTACGTTTCTTTTCTTTTCTTTGTTTTGCCTTTTATTTTCCAGGCTCTGGCTGAGAGCTTGCTGCTGAAGGCCAGAAGGCCTTTGCAGCACTTTTGTTTTTGCGCCAAATTCCTCCTGACTCCTCCGGTCATCTAGCTGTGACCAACACACTGTGCCATGACCTTCGTCGCCCCTACCTCATTACTGGCTAGTGGCGCACGCTGTAACCCGGGGCCCACCCGTGTATCAAAATTTACTTCTGCTCTGACACGATTTACAAGAAACCATTTTTTAAGGCTGTTTATCCTTCCTTTCATTCTCTGTCTGAACAGGTTTCACAGAAACTTCATTTAAATACAATGGCAAATGGCTGTTGCCTTCAGTTGCAGGTCAGTGACGGTGGTTAATATTTTCAGTGCACCGTGATTGTCAAGTGGTTTTAGACTTGTGTCGGCTGAATGTTATCCCAGTTAAAAATCACTTCTGTTTTGGTGTGGGCACTTTAAAATGTTCGGCCATTCCTGGAATCAGAGAATGCCTTCTTTAACAAGGCAGATGTAGGATACAATCTCCTACAGATCTCTCGAGATGCTTAATGGTGTGAAATGCCAAAACACCCACAACTGCAGTTACAGCATCTTCTGTTTTACTGCTCTCTCTCTCACACACACACACACACACACACACAAAAGAATCTGTGAATTTACAATTCATTTGCGTTTCAGCATTGTTATGTTCAGTGCAGTGCCAGTGGTGAACCTTTATCCTGTTTAGCTGCAAATTAATCCCACTCACAACTCCTAGTAAGCCATCAAGCTAGCTGGCTCTTTAAAGGCCCATTGATGCAGCGTTTCTTAGCAACAATGTTTGCTATGCACACCAAGTTATGTCACACATACAAAATGGGAATTGGAGTTTAAGTTTTATAATAACTAGTCTTGAACAAACATAATATTATGCTATTTGATTATTTATACAGCATACGGGGTATGGAATGAGCAAAATAAAATCCTGTACATTTTAATTAAGGAAATTACAAATTGTTCCCAATTGTCCAAAAAAGTAGACATGTCCAGGAAAAAGAGATTGTCCGGTCAGCCTAATCAATATGTTCTGTGGCATACAGTCTAACAGAGACTGAATTTCTGCAGGGGAATACGACACCAGTCTTCCACAAGAATGTCAATAAACTCATCTTTAGTTGTAAGTAGAAAACACTCCCCTAGATTCAATAAAATGCTCTTAGTCCATTTAAGGCTACATGCAATTCAATAAAACCAGACTTAAATTTCTTTTTTGATTCAATCAAGCAAACTTTAAGATTAAAAATCCAAGTAACAGGAAAAGGTGTGGCTGGTAAATGGTAGTTCCCTGGCTGGAGGCCAGAGCTTTTTCAAAGAGAAAATGAACTTACCCTTTGCACAGATATCTGTTTGCTACTGTGATTTTAGGTTTTTGTCTTACTGTTAACATATCCTATGAAAAGACCAAAACATACAGTGCTTATACTTCTGTCTTACTGTATTATACTAGAGCTCCTTTCAGAAAAAACTACAAATAATTTGAAAACCTTACATTCTACTCGAAAACCAGATGTCTGTCAAAGCTATTTGCAACCTTAGTACGTGCACCAAGTCCATGAAGGATTACTTCTCTACAAGCATTTAAGAAAAGGTTGTCACTTCAGGGGGTAATAATGGAGGAAAACGATATTTATGACAACGTGATCATTTTCTTTGTCGTTACAGATCATGCAATTCACCCACCTAAGCTATTGCTTACCCAAACCCCAACTAACAGTTAGCTATAGTCCACAGTTCAACTTGTAGTCTATGTACGTGTATGCATGTCTCTCTCCATATTTAATTATCTTATGATTTATACATTTATATGCATTATTATTATTATTATTATTATTACTATTATAAGTTACTCAAACACTGTACAAAAAGAAATGATATCTAAACATAAAAATGTTTTCAATGTACAAAAATGCCAAGTTACTCACGCATACAAAGCACTGTCTATAAGCCATTAATTAAACTTTCAAAATATTGACATCAAAAAATCATCAAAATGATATCAAAATGAGGCTGAGTTACAACAAATAATACTGGCTCTTAGCTCACACAAAGCTCTATTCCAAAGCAATGCTGCCTAGTGTTTCCTAAATTATTTAATATAACTTGGCCCCGTCTTTTTTCATCTTTGTTTTTCTGTATGTTGAAAATGTGTTTTTGCTGAGGTACAACACTCCTCAAATGCTTGTGTACACACATGCCACATTTCAACACACTCACAAACACACACACACACACAGATGGTCATGACATGTAAGAAATGTCACTGTCATGCTCTTTAAATCGTTGGGTGACTGCTCATGAACTGCAGTTGGGGGCACTGTTATATTGAATTTCTTTTTTGTGCAAGACATACATGCTTTATTATGGAGTAAAGATGATTGATTAGAACCATTCAGCAACAATTGGCATCAGCCTTGCTTCTAAAGGTATGAATGCACTCCAATCATGCTCAAACCACCCAAACCCATCATTGCTAGAGCCCTGCCATTTCTCTTTTTCTCTAAATGTATATTGACAAGTGATGAAGTAAAATCAGCACTGTTGAATTTCTGCTATTGCAGATGCATGAAAGCAGTGAAATAGCAGTTTCATTATTTAACTTTTGCTAATCGCCCTATGGGCATATGGGACTACCAGCACAGTCTGTACCGGTATGATCTCCATTTGATCCGAGACCGTGCACCACAGTGTGGTGCCTTAACTGAACGGTTCAACCAGCAGCCTCCCCATCACCTTTCTGTGCATTTACTTACTCGTGCTGCTTTAGAACAGTGCCATTTGTTACTGTAAATGAGGCAAGCAATACAACGGAGACAAAGCCAGTGACTGCATTTGTGGGGTAGAGTTCCAGACAGACAGCTGCTGTTGATATTTTACATCTCTTGTTGAATAATCTGTTGGATATTTTCCTGTGGTACTTGTGAGAATGGGCCCTTGTTTCACTGATGAACTGCTGGTAAGTTTAACCTCTTGTCTGCCCGACTTCTGGTGTTTTGATTCTCTGACAGTTAATGACTCATTTGGATTTACAAATGGAATGAGACAATGCTGGCAAAAGCCAACACTGCTGTTTTACATATGCCAGGAGTAATGTTGAGTCAGCTGTATAAATCAATAAAAATGATTTGACTGAAACAATTTATCTGTTAAGTCAATCAATCAAACTCAACTGTCCAGCGAGATATAAGATAGAGCTCATATGGCTGCCACATTTCTCATGATATTATGCTTATTACCTAGGGATTATATTTATGAACAACACAAGGCCGTTAAACTACAGTTAACTGAGTGTGTAGTCCACTAACAATCCATAAAAGCAAGATTACCAAACTATTAAATCAAACTGTCGAATCTCACAGGGCACCAAACAAAACCGATAGAATGTCATTCAGTCAGATTATTAACCCTTTCAGTAGCACCCCCTATTTTCACACAAGCCTGAAAATGGTCTCTTCTGAAAGGTAACCCCTAGAAGTCTGTTTTCCAAGAGTCCGAATTAGTCTAAACATTACTGAAAGAGACAGAAGCTCAAACACAGTGGAAGTGGAAGTTTTTTTCTCAACAAAAACATGAATTTTGTTTGAGTGGATACAGATGCTTGTGGGTGTGACTAGTGGGCTTAGGAACACAATGGAGCCACAGCCACAATACTGGACAAATCCTGGTTCTAATTTGATGACAATACTGCTACAGATTACTATTCTGCATTGTTTTTTCTAAGTCTATGTCTAAATGAGTTTCCGAAAAGGTCATTTTCTATATGGAAATGCTATATGTACGGCAAAAGAAGTGTTTAGATTTGTGAAAAATTATGTCACTGGGATGTTTATAATGATGTTAATGACAACCTTGATGACACCTTGAACTTTGAAAACAATGCTATAAGGGCATATTCTCCTCATTTGTTAAAAATAAATTAGCATATGGGGTATTAGAAAGTAAAGTGAAATATGGACAGGTGTGGTTTCAGTTAATGCATTGTTTGCACATAGCAGCTATGGAAGTAAAAATGAATGTTTATTGTAAGCATTTTTTTTCAGTGTAAAATACAAGAACACTAGAGTATTACACTATATATTGTGATGCAGGGCTGAGTATGGCCTCTGCATCAGGCTGTGAACAGACAAAGAAACTCAAAAATGTAGGTTGTCCTGCTGCCTTTTATTTAGTCCACAAGCAATAAAATCCAGAAATTTTCAAACACAAATCAATGAAGAGATCAAGAATACTCCACAGGGGGCAAAAGCAGGCAAAAATAGTTAGACAGAAAACCTAAATTCTAGAGTTACGAAATCCTACCCAACAGCGAGTGCACAACCCTCTATTTATTTTTTTTTAAACCCGCCTCCTGGCCTGACAATCAGGTTTTCTCTATACAGCTCAATCATTAGGTAATTAGCTATAGCCAATGTGATTACGATGAACCACAGCAAGTCTTTCAAGCCATACCAGTCAAGTCCTTCCACACTGTTCTCCTCAAACATATAGGGCAAAGCACACAGCGCACACTGGTATGTATTATCCACAGTATTAAACATAAATAATGCTATTAAGACTCGCAGCAGGATGCCCTTTTCTTCTTCAGAGAATCACTGCTCAGTATTTGAATCAGGAGATTTAATTCAACAACAATTGGTTGCGAGGCAGGGCTCTAATTGTTGCTAATAGACAACAACTATTCTAATTAACCACAGGAGTGCAATTTTATGATTATATTAGTGCACACATTGTAGGGAAGCACATTTTAAGGGAAGTAACAATGTCTTTTGGTTTGATCTATTGCCTGTGCCCATTAAATTATTACTTTACCTGATGGATAGATAGATAGATGGATGAGCATACATTTTTTTCAGTTTTCAGAATTATTACTGTATTTCAATTGCCCTGTGGATTTCTCATTAAAAAGTACACCCCATGTAAGTGAGGCAGGTATGGTCACAAACTGTTTAATGGAAAGGAGCAACACTGAAGATCACTACAAACTAAGGACACAGTGCCTCCATCACTGCTCACTTATCTCTGAGCAATAATAGATGATTATGCACCACTGTGTTCTCACTGTTTCTTTCCACCTACATGCCTTGTATTCATTCAAGCAGTGCATTACAGCTTTCTCCTTAGGGAAAGACACAGGTGAAATTTTGCCATGGAAACACATCCATATTTCATAATTGGAAGGAGTAGGAGTCTGATTATGCTAATTAATATATAAAATATAAAACATATATAAAATATTTCGATATTGGTATGTACGTGCGTATCATCAGTGACATTAACACAAAGCACTCATTTATTCCTGATACATCATCAACATGTGCTATTTTCGAAATCCATTTTACTACAAATGAATATGTAGACTGCAGAGGCACAGACATACATGATACTGTGAGTCACAGTGAATATTACCGTGTCAATAATTTCTAATTTTTAATCTGAACAAAAATATTAACAAGCAACCTCACTGATAATGACCGTAATAATCATCAAATGATAATCGTATTAATGATCTGCATATCCCACATGTTCAAGTATTTCCTGTGCTTGTAGGAGGATCTAGCACTGCCTTACAGATTCCCGCCAAAAATTTCATGGGCTATTTTCATCGCTGGCTTCCTCGGCAAACTAATACTGTGCACATGATTTATTGATAATATGTATTCATATAGAATCAAGTAGGATATTCATTCTTAATGCGCAGTGCGGAGTGAAATGGTTTCATGGAAAGATTAAATGGAAACCCATTGTTTTGAGGTCATACAATTTCATGTCTTGCAAACACATTAAAGTAGGTTATTTTTGTATTAATTACACACAGAATTTAATAATATTTCTCTATCTGGTTTCAAAGGTGTGTGAAATGTAACAGATTGCGGTGGTATTGTGGAACCAATAATGATGTATTTCAGCTTAAAAAAAAATTTTTTAACTAAAATTATAAGAATAGCTAAATAATAATCTAATATAAATAACTTGATTCGGGAGATATATTGTATTTTGCATATTGTAGTTTTGAACAGTGTGAACTGTTAAATATAAAATAATGCAGTTTACAAAATTTCACAGTTATTAGGTAGGGTAGGGTCACCCATGACGGTAAGGTTGAGGGGGAGGTTCCAGATGAAGTGCGATCCAACCAAGACCTCAATGGCGGAACTGGCAGAAGATGACGCAAGTCACAGCGGCAGTGAAGGCTGATGAAGGCTGCAACAGAGGGCGGTCTCCAGTTGTCATGGACTCCATGCCATTGGATCCTGGCCCCCCTCTGCCAAGGATCGTGCGGTGGCTGCAGCGCATCAGTCTCCCCACGCTAAATCCCCATCCTCCGTATGCCTGACTCGTGCCTGCCAAAACAAGTCCTATACTCCCAGATTCTTGTAGGACAACGTGCCCCAGGGGGTCAGAAGAAAAGGTACAAGGATAACATCAAAGCAAACATCAAAAAGTGCCACACAGACCTTAACACCTGGGAGGGCACCATAACCAACAGGGAGACCTGGAGAAATATAGTCTGTAAAGGAGCTGCACTCTATGACAACGACCTCCGCTGTGCTGCACAGGACAAGCGCAGGCTCAGAAAGGAGAGAGCTTCCACCAAACAGGCCCCAACTACACGCACAACTACTACCACTCACCCCTGCCCACACTGCACCAAAATATGTGGCTCCAGGATTGGCCTCTTCGCCCACCTGAAGACCCACAAGGACCCTGAAGGAGGACAGTCATACTCGACCCCGAGTGATCGCCGATGATGATGACATTGCAGGTGACGGGTGAGTCATACAGCATGAAATGGGGTCAACATAACTGGTGCGCACAGGCAACGTGCACCATGTGTCACTTCCTTGAATGAACACACGTTCCTTTGGTCCTTTGGTGAATGAACACACATTCATAATCACAATGCAAATGACTGAAATGACTCACAAGCAAGTAAACAAATCCTGACCATGACATTTTTTATACATTTTCATGTATCATTATCTCAAATGAAATATGCTCATTCTTAATTCTTAAGTAGAAAAAAAATGCTAGGAATGCCAAGCCTTATTTCTGGCACTGTAAAATGTATGATGAGGATTTTGTGTACACTTTATGTACATGTTAACATCAACCTGCCCAGGGACAGCAATTGGAAATAAGCGATATAGCTAAATCTGGCACATTTACATCAAATAAGTGATGTTGATCAATGTGTATTGTCCCTGTCAAATAAATAAATACATAAATAAATAAAGATGGTGCAGTATGCTATGTAAGTAAAAAAAAAAGTAGTGGCAGCCTGGGCATCTTGAATATGTACTAAGAAAACTGGGTGGGGGAGGGTGGGGGGCAGTTAGGGTGAGATTTAGCCCGGGGAAACAACGCAGAGCCTGGGGACATAAACAGTGCCTGGCAGCTGTCCCTGGAGCCAAAAGCGGCAGATCAATTTGTCAGATCTAACGCTTCAACATTTATTGACAAAGCATGCCATCACTGTCCTCACGCCTATCTGCACACCATCTTTAAAAATATGATTCTCTCAGGACGGGAACAAATTTAATTTGATGTGTATTGCATGGCGCAAATAAGAAATGGACGTTCTGTCTTTATTTTACAGGTTCATAAACTTGACTGTGTGCCACCAAGGACAAACAAGTATGAATTGAAGACATTGGCCTGCATTTACTTGGCATAACAGCCCCATTTCAAAACCGTGGTGGATAAATGAAGTGCTTTGAATGATATTGTAGTGAGGTTTCGTCAGGTTTATTCAGAACAATGGAGTTCTCAGAATTCTGTATGTCTGTAGAGCCCGACTTAGTGAAATAACATATACATGACAATGGTTTGGAAATAAAGGCTATATATTTATTGGTTATAATAATAACTATGTGAATAGGCTAATTGAAAACAATAATTTGCATAATACGAGGAAAAATATTATATGATTCTTAATCAGAGGAAATAATAATTTGGCGACAGGCTTAACATAGAGGTTATAGTACAACCATTTAATGAATGTCAACGCTACTCTATATTACGTGGTTAGTTAGTTTTATCAGTCTCATAAAAGGAAGTGTTAACAACGTAAAGCAACAAGGTCAGGGAATTCGCTATTCCAGACCAACACAGGCATAGCAAAACAAACACAACAACAAACAGCAGTAAACTTAATCGTGTATTACTGTTTTTTTACGCTATCCTATGGTTTGATGTCAGTGTTAAGTAAAATGTCTTTCAATACTCAACGGCAATAAAAGGGGAGGCCAGTCTTTAATTCCGTTAGGTGATACGTCAGCTTGTCAGCTGGTCCAAGGCCTGTGGCAAATGGTCAGGGACTCTTGAGAAACTTCTTCTGTGAAGTCGGGGTCATGACAGGTTTTTGTAGACGACTTGAGAAATGCACAAATCTACCACTTGGGTCCGACCGCTTGGGTGGTACGGAGAAAAGATATGTAGATACTTATTCCTTAAAGCAGCTGTCGGAGGGAACTAAACCAGCTTGGTTTATTTTGCAGAGGGTAGCGAGCCAACTGCTTGTTGGTCAGGCAAGGTGCTTTGGGATGCACAGTGCAGTCCGTCGATTTCCTTAGTGGCATCTGGTTGGGTAGACAAGTGTCTTAACCCTCAGCGCCCAGTTGTTAAGTTTTTGGTTTAAGTTCTATTGCAGAGTCAAAAGTGGAAGGTGACAGCCACTTAATTATGACTTAGATGACCATAAAAAGTTAATGGTGAACGTCTCATTAACACCTGTCCCATGGTGAGGAAGCCAGAGATCACAAACATTCCTGTGTACAGTTACGTTGTTACAATATTATACAATAATGTAAAATGTAATCTAACTCTTGTTTTTGAGATAGGAAGTACCCTTGTGGAAACATGCAGGCAAGAGACATCTGACTGGGATAAAAATGTGAAACTGTATCCATAACACTATTGAGCTTACACGGGATACAACATACTAGCCAATCATGACTCTGGCCTAAAGTTTGATATACTGAACTAAAAAGCTGAAACCCCATATGACCAGAGCTTACACAAAAGAAAGCAAAATGGAACTGGCATTGGGGCAGCTGTTTGCCTAGGTTTTGTGTTTGAGCTGCATTCATTCCAAAAGATAATTGAATGTGAATGTAAATGTGTTCTGTGCACTGTGCTGGTGGATGGTCACCAGGGAACAGAGCCTCTACGTGTCCATGGTATTTTCCTTGCATGCTCTAAAGTAACAGTTTTGGCAGTTCTACATGCAAGCACACAGCTTTGTGAGAACTCAGGGACTCTGAAATTCCCCACTGTCTGCCACAGATGCCTGTAAAGCAGATGTCACCCCCCCCCCCCCCCCAAAAAAAAGAAAGAATTAGGAAAAGCGAGAGCCACTACTTTTGTCAACTTTAACCCACCTAAAATGGCATGTAAAATGAAACAGGGAGCCGTAGGGCACTGATAAATTAAATTTGTAGGGTTACAAGTATGCCAAGATTGTTGGAGTTTTATCTTATTCACCCAACCCTCCCTCCCCCCCTACCACCAAACTCATGCCCCAGGCAAATTAAGTCAGACAGAAAAGTTCTCAGGCTAACTGACAAGACCTATAATTTATTTCTACCAATCCTAAATCCATTTAAATGAGTTATTAGAAACTCATTCCCCCTTGCTGTATGCATCCTCATAAGGCCATCAAGAATTCAGCTGAGCTTCCTGATTCTTTCCAAGATGATATGCAAGTTTCTCAGTTCAGCCATTTCCAACATCAACCTACGAAAAAAAAAATTGGGATTCCGAATGACAGTGACTTGACTTTGATTTTTAAGGTGAAGCACACTCACGTTTGGGGAGTGACACATCCAACAGTCTGATCTGTTGTCCCATTGGGTGAAGCTCAGTTGGTCATACCTTCACCCAAGGGGGTGAACAGTAGAACAGCCTATTTTGCACCAGCTGTGGGAATGGATCAGGTCTCTGAAATGCCCTCCAAAATGTGTAATAAAGCTAAGCAAAGACACCATGGTGGCTGGCATAGAAATAACTACAATAACTTCCACTCCTTACAGACATTAACATTATCCTTTGATCTGTGTGAATACACAAAATTGCAACAAAGTATAATGTTACAGACTTTTAATTTAGGCTAATTTAGCATAGTTGCATCTTTATCAGGTGACCCATGTAGGAATTAGTCATTTTTATACATAGTTCCCCCATTTTAGGGGACCAAAAGTAATTGTACCAATTAACATAATCCTAACTAAAGTTGTCATATTTGGTTACAAATCCAGTCCTTTGCATTATTATTATTATTGTTTGCTTAGGTTTATCACAGAAATACCCTGATTTTTTCACAAGTGCATCTGCTTGCATATTTAATAGATTTGTCATATAATTACTATGGCTTTTGGAACTTGCCATTTAGTCAATTAGAATGAATGTAACCGTAAAAACTTTAAATGTCAGTATCAGGTGAAATATGCACAGTATCGACCTTTACTATCTGCTCTGCCTGACTGTGAAGTCTCAGGAAACGTGGGGATCTATATAATCAGTAAGTGAATTCCTGATCATCTTAAAACTTAAAGTGAGCGGCACACACTTCCTATGAAATGCCCAGAAGGGACCAGATGGAGTTGCTTTAGGATTCAAATCGTATCAAATCTAAATAAATACACAATTATACAGTATTTTCTCTCTAGCACCCATGCTACAAATGCGTCCTATACTGTAAACACTTTTTTCTACAACTTGATTAAATTTAAAATCACACAGGAGCTTGTTTTTCTCCAAGAGTATCCTAGCATTTGATATATT
This sequence comes from Anguilla anguilla, assembly GCF_013347855.1. Taxonomy (NCBI): domain Eukaryota; kingdom Metazoa; phylum Chordata; class Actinopteri; order Anguilliformes; family Anguillidae; genus Anguilla; species Anguilla anguilla. The sequence continues at coordinate 21,370,410 of NC_049209.1, forward strand.
TGATGACATTTTAAAAATGGAATTACATTGCCATCACTTGTAACTGAGTAGCAAAGTAAGTGTACAGAAAATGACAATGCATTCTGTGCTTCTCTGGAGGATAAGTACCTGTGCAGAGGATTTGTCCTCTGGAGAAAATAATTTCACTGGAATTCAAAAACATCCAGTCAAGTGTATACATTTAGAAAAGGTTCTTAGCTGGATAGTTCTGCAGAATTTGCAATAGCTTGACTTGAACTACAAGTCAATCTTTTTTTATGTAGACAGTTCCATCAAATGTACAAATCATTTTTTTCAATGTACAGTATAGAAATTATTCCCTGTAATGTTCCTGGTAGCTTAAACTGTTGATTTCAGTGCATTATTCTGTACTGTTGACCTCAGTACAACATAAACAGTGCTCCAGTATCACTTTGGTACCTCTAACCAACCAGAGATAAAAATCCATGACAAAAAAGGCATCAAAAACCTTAAAACAAATGCTGCTCCAGGACACTGCTGGAGATAGCACACTTGAATTCCCGATGGTCCAATCGCAGGTATAGATGTTGCTAACCTTTGACCTTGAGGAATTAGGATCTAACCCACACCTCACACAGTGGCTGAGGGTAACTGCTTTCCTGACCAGATACAATCTAGGGCATCCCAAGCTTCTGCACTCCAGAATGAACTTATCTTGCATGTTCCACAAATGTTTTTCTCTGCCAGCCACACAGTACCAAGGCCATATTATTGAAGTCTGAAAGCCATAGACGTAAAAACTTATTTTGCGTGTTTTAAGAAATTTCTGCTGCACCCACAGTTAATGATGTGTAAAGGATTTATCTTGCATGCTCCAAGAGAGTCCTAGTTCTAACCACCAGAATTTGATAAACACTGCAGAGTTCTGCTGGCCATCCAGGTAAGGGCAGCTTGCGTATGTGTTTTGAGAAAGTTATTTTTGCACTTCCAGTCAAAGGACGACTGCTGGATTTGAGTCCCCTCCTCCCGCCTCCTTACCGCCAGATCCAGCATCAGCCTATGAGCTGCAACACTGATCCAGAATTTCAACAGCATTCATTTGGCAGTTAAACAACTAGCGATTTGTAACTGACGTTATTGAACATGACTGATCTACTTTGGTGCTTCAAATTAATTGATAAATGTTCACATTATGATATAAACACATTACTGCAGAGATGGACATCTCTCTTTGCCTTCTGGTGTGGATGGAGTAACATACTGTAAGTGTGAATCAGGAAGCCTTGTACAGTACATAGTACTTTGAGGGGGAAGAGGGGGGATGGGGAAACAGCTTGATAGAAAGATAAAAAGAGAGGGACAGAAAGGTCATGTGGAAAAATGGAGGGACAGAGAAAGTGAGAGAAACATAGACACAAATGTAGTGGGCTGGCTTTTGAAAAAGAACAGTGACAACTCTTTGTTGCTAACCATGCACAATGTGCAGTAATTTATAATGATCCTTGAAGTGGTATTTATTTTAAGAATGTGCGAACATTTCAATAGGTTATACCGTGTGCTCACTGACTCAAGAAACCCATCAGCTGGAAGATGGGAATGATGGTCATATGGTTCAGGTTTTAACGTTATGTTACTTTAATATTTTAATGTATCATAACTACAGAAAAATGGGAATATTTTTGTAAGCTTTATCCAGACTGCCAAAGCGTTTTAAAAACATTTTGAAACTTGATGACTTGACTTTCCAACTTGAAAAAGGGCAACACAAATTACATCCAAATGTCTGGCCTCATCCCAGTGAATGGCTTCTAAATAAAACTGCACAATAATTTTACCTCCAGGGAATGTTCATTTAAACAGTCCCGCTATGTAATTTATAAAGGCTTTCTCTAAAATTATACTATCATGCATCATTTGTACATTCTTTGAATGCACTGCTTAAAGGTATAATTATACGAGACTGCTGTGCTTTATCCAATGAGCTGTTTTAAGAGGAACCACTAAAAATAGCTTTCAGTTTTCCATTTATATTTACAAAAATATCTTCAATTGACACACACCATGAGTTCTTGAGAGAGATTATTTTGAAATGTCAGAGGACAACATCTGAACAAAAGGTGTTTTTTTTTTTTTTTGCTAAAGTGGGTAGAATGCCAAAGACCACCACCAATGGAACTGGCCATTCGTTGCTGATTGACTGAAAGGTGATAATTACTTTCAATCCAGAAGAAACCAAAATAAATTGGCCAACTGACTGAAGGATTGCAATGTAGTGGGGAAACCCTTGTCAGCAAGTTGACTGAAGCATTACTGAATCATGTCTGTAATGACACAGTCGAAACATGAAGTTGTGGAGCCACTTTTGGGTGAATTATTTTCCTGTGGAGTTGAAGTTAGGAATAAAAAAATAAAATAAATCATGGATACGTCACAATGGTCGCTGCAGTATTGTCATTGCACTCACTGTGCCTGAATATAAAATATACCTGTTATTTTTTTTTTATAGTTGAGAGTACTGAAATTAAACAGATCATTATGCAACTACCCACTGAATATTCAAAACTGAAGGATGAAGGTAATTAGAGAAGAAATAGAGGGCAAGCAACAGCACAAAACACTAAGTTTTATGCACCATTAAAAATACAGTACATAAAAGAAGAGCTGCTCGGTGGAGCATCTTGCTAATGTGTATATGCAGTGCATTGACACATCCTGTGGTTTTGAATCTAATCTTGGCCATACCACATGGTCAGAGCATCGGTCCAGGAAAGAAGGTTTCAAACAACAGGGTCTGTCCCACCTCATTGCCCAATAGTGACTCTGCTGGTCGGGGGTGGAGCTAAGGGGGTAAAACAGGGAAAGCTTTCCCAGGCACTAGTGGTTCCAGGGGGGCCCTATAGGTGGGCTGTATACATATGTGTATGCTATGGGCTTACAAATCCAATCACACATTTCACAACTGGGGCAAAAAAAAGGGACAGCACAATGTTAAAAATCGGACTGATAAAAAATGTTGAGAAGACACAATTCCATATTTGCTGATGGGAAATGGGAAATAATGAGTGGCAGGAAAATGATCTTTAGATGCTTAGATGCTTTAGATTGACCGGCGTACCAGTATCTGTCATTTCAATCTAATTGAAATCTTTCATGGACTGCCCACCCTCCCCAAAGAAATGAAACAGATTTCACTGTAGAGATGTTCCAGTAGTGTCCTCGTTGAGGTCATGCGCAGATACTGATCGACACTATTCAAATACAGGCTATACAATTTACTCAACATTGCACAGAACGGTATCTTTCAATTTGTGCGAATGACTGATGTATGGTCAGGGACAATTTCATTTTTGGCTGCATCTGCATTTAAAACTGGGACCTTTGGAATGCATTTGTGGTTAACGTAAGACTTTTAGGCACAGGCAAGTCACTTATTAACTGTGCACAATATAATTACAATTGTGAATTTTAGCAATTAAATATGTATTTAATGTTGGCTATTGTGTTAGGTTTAGGGTAAGAAGTTATTTAGAGTGCTATGTAAGTGCACAACTCGATTCTGCACTTTAATTGCATTTTCTGTACTTTAATGACCATGGAATAAAACAAAGACACTGTACTGGTTGTGCATAACACAGAGTAGTTTACTGGCAGTACAGAGTAGTGTATTGGTAGTACAGAGAATTCTACTGGAAGTACAGAGCAATGTATTGGTATTACAGAGTAGCCTACTGGTAGCGCAGAGTAGTTTACACATGTACATTTTAGTCACAGAAAAAAGTAACCTGAATATTTTGTCATGTGTAAATTATTCAAAATTTAAAATTCTGTCTCCAACGATTTTAAATTCCAATGCGAGTAGCAGTAGGGTTCAAATCAAACCCTGCTTTTATTGATACAGTGTATGAAATGTGTTACTGTATAATACATTCCTCAACCTAAAGCTCTACAAAAGCAAATGCCAACAGTAACAAGGAAAAACTCCCTGGGTGACATATAGGAGGAAACCTTAGGAGGAACCAGAATTAATATAGGAGGCTCATCCTCCTCTGGCTGGCTCAAGGTGTAGGTATATAAGTCAACTTTCAGACAGTTCAGGACTGGCTGTATGACATTTCTGGAGGTGGCTGGCTGGTGCTGAGGATGCAGGGCAGACAGTAAACTCGGAAGTGCAAGGCTGCGGAGATGGAAACATTGTCACAAGTTTCCTATGGCAGCATAACTACTAGGAAAGAAAAACCCAGACAGTGTTGATGGCAGATATTTGTTCTCTTTTATCCCGATGGGCTAATTCAAAGCAAATGGGGAAACAGCTGAAGAAACAAAGAGAGATTTAATGGAAACTCAGAGACACAAACGTCAGAGCTGACGGACTGACTGGTCAGCCCAGTGGCTATAAAACTGGAAGCAGCATACATTATTATGTATTGTCACGCTCCTCGTTGCTGATTTGATGATTTGCACTTTCCTTTGAAATAAAAAGAGACAAAGGGGAATGTGTGAGCACTGTTATGGAATATTGCAATCAGGGGATATCCATAATTAGTGTTTCATATGAAGAATGGGGAGAACAAATGAAACAATCAGCATAAGAAGTCAATGACAACAGCTTACTTAAAGGAACTGTAACATTTGAAAAGCCCACAGAGAAACAAGTTAATGAACATGAGCTCCCATGATTACTGGCTTTTAACGTTAACTACAAAAAGTGTACATACAAAAAATAAAGCTACCATACAAAAAATAAAGCTACCATAAGTATGCAATTTCGGTGAATACAATTTCTTTAAACTGGTGTAAATTCTAAATATCAGATTACCTTCATTCCCATTATGTTTGAATCTCAGAGGTTCTACTGAACAAAGCAAACCACAGATATGATGAAACATGAATATATGCCTGGTATTTTAGATCTTTTTAAGTTTTTGTATTGCACTAATATCCATCTGATATACTTGTGTTTACTTCCCATGTTCTGCTTGTCAAAAATGTGTTGGTTTTTCTTCTGGCTGGTATCTTTTCATTATTCAAAACATGCAGTTAAGAGCTTCTATGTTTTAAAATTCAAACCATTTTGAATGCAACTAAGCAATTTCACTCCAATTGCTTTGGTTGTGAACTCCTTCTTCAAACGAAGAGGTGTTTTGTTTCAGCAATCAGGTGCCTAGATAAGCAACTTTTAGATCATGCTTAATTTATTTGTCATTCAATCATATTAATAAATCAAGCAAAACTTTAATTCTTTCCAAAGCACATTTCAGAATTTAAATGCATTAGTTGTCTGTTCTGGCTGATTAGCAGGCTTGTAAATGACTTGTGGATGTTCTTTCTTTGCAGCAAGTGTTTCTGTTCTTGTCATGGTCCGGCCTTGAAGGATATAGCGTCATAAGCATCTCATTCACATCAATTACCACCTCATTGCATCTGAGGGCATTGCAGTTACTACTGGAACAAGATCCAGCATGCACAGGGTAGCCCTTGGCCTGAGTCTGAGAATCCAAATTTAGAATACTCCCCATTACATTTATGCATTCCTTTCCTCAGTATCAGAAAATTTAAGCCTCCACCTTGAGTTGAAATAGAAGTGATTTTTTTTTAATATTAGGAGCGAATGTGACACTATGTTCAGAAGGAAGGGAGACTCTTTCCTATCTGCTGCTTTCAAAGCAAGTAGGAAAGCAGTGTAACAGTACTGGATGTGAGAGTGATTGGCTCGGGCTGCAATCTACACCTTGTCTGAACATTATCCACACCTCTAAAAGAACTGCTCTTTGACATAATTTGAACACCAAGATCCTCTCATTGCTGTGTAGTGTTCCAAGAATTGTTCTAATAAAAGTGGACACAAATTCATGTATCATCCTTTAAATATGCAATGCTCACTTTACAATATATTTTGAATTTTGATAGCATGGCTGCAAGATAAATAGATCTAAGACATGAACGGTAAGGGTAAGGCCTGGGTAGGAATATCCACAGCAGTCAAGCAATTCTCTTTTGGTTTGTAACTGTTTTTGAATCTGCATACTGCATCCCAGACACATACAGTATACCTGACAAATCTTTAGTTTTTTTATCAGGATACAAATACCACTTTATGGTACGTTTAGTGTAGTTTTGGCTGTAGATATGGTGTATTTGTTTTTGTCTTTTGAGTTTGTATGTGTCAGTTGTATACACATTAGTTGAGCATATATAAAAACTGTCACAAAACACACACATTGCTCTTTTGGTGCCGACTATGGAAACAGCACATGTGTCTCCCCACCACATTACATATACTGTCCACAATACAAATTTCATATTTTGCCTCACACAAAGTAAGAGCCATAAATCTTTCTTTTAAACGTATTCTTTCACTAATTGCAGATTGTTCATTGTATCCTTACCTGCATAGGAAAGCCAGATTCCAGTAATTATTTTACATCCTACAAACCATAGGTTATATGCAAGCCATCTAGTAATAATTGGGAAATAGACATATCTCTCACATCTTACCATATTTCCATATATTGCAGCTCCATTTGGGTTCAGGAACAGATTCTCTAAAGAAGTGGTTCCAAAACTTCTCCACAGGTACCCCCAGTGGATCCAGATATTCCATCTCAAGCGCACCGACGGCTTGATTAATTGTATCAGGTTTGCTTCAGCTAGAATACATCAAATACCTGAATCCAGCTGGGGGTACCCAAGGAGAGAACCGCTAGTCTAAAGTAACCAGATATACAGTAGTCTACGTTTCCTTTGATAGGAGGCGTTTCTGGGGATATATTACAATTCATAAAAATTCCAGGGGCCGCAAAGGGATGGTCCTTTCACAAATATTCATAAGAAGCATCACATTAAAATGTTTCAGTTTTAATTGCTGTGAGAAATAACCTTCTGTGCTCAGAAAGCTGGGGTTGCTGTCTGGTCAGTGTATTTATGTCATTCAGAGCCGGGGGAAGCATCTCTATGCTGCTAGCTGAATGGCAAGCGGGATCGAGCTGTTCCCTCTGCCCACAATGATCTCTGAAACAGTACACCGGCATCTCTGCTACTGTTCTACTCAACGCATGTTCAATTTCTGCACATGGGCGCATCAGCTCATTGTATTTATTAACTAATTCTTGAAATAATTTGAATCAGGCTCACAAATAAGTTTGAATTAAAAGAAGTGCCAGCAATTACTTTCTAAAAAGTATATCTTGGCCCTTAAGGCTCTCAAACGTCCATTATTAATTTCTAAATTTATTTTACATTTTAAATTACGTTGTCGACCTTTTTCAAACCACATTTTTAATACCCGATTAAGTTCCTTACCCCGCTCTCAATAATTCCTTCTGAATTATATATCATAGATATATGAGAAGAAGATATTTTTTTCCTAATTAAATAAAAGGTTTTCTAAGGGTCACCATTTTCTCTGCAATTTGGAAAATCATAGTGCCACTGACTTTATCTTAAAGTAAAAAAAGTCGCTAACATCTACCATCAGCATTTCAACTAGTTCTCTTGATAAGCATTAAATCATTAGCTGTAAAACTGAATCATTTCAGTTAGTTCCATTAAAACCTAAAAACTAAAGGTGTCCCGGCATTGTCCCACTTCTTGACTAAAGAGCCATTAGTTACTTTTAAAGTCTTTTTTAAAATGATGTGTAGGTCTGACTGTGTGCCAGTAATTTGTCTTACATCGTTAATTTTGTGCCTCAACCTTGAAGTCATGGAGGATTGGCTTCATTTTGGTTTCCATGGATACAGTACCTTAGATTCCGTAGATACAGTTTCATGTCAGTACCTTTTCTGCAACATGGCTTTGGTCAGAGGCCAACCCAAGTATTGCAGTCTCACCAAAAGATGAGGTGTCTTGGCAGGTTAAAATAATTAATCTAAAACCAGATGGAAACTCTTAATATGGGTGGATGATAGTATCTGCTTCAGCTGCTGCACAATACAGTATTTATTTATTTGCAGACCTGAGTCAGGAAGGTAGCTGCCTTGAGGGAAGGCCTTTTGTAATGGAAAAGCCAGGTGTCAAAAATAACCACATATAAAGCCATGCCTTGCATGCTGGAAGACTTAATATATTCACCTACTCACCCTATATGTATACCCAATAAGGTTTCCACCCCAAGTTCTCCCTGGACTCAAAGTACATGAGAGTGACTGCCTCTGTAAACAAGCCCTCAAGAAAAAAACCCCAACTCTCCTTGGGGCTTTGTCCCAGATTCAATCTAACAATCTAACCACAATGCACTTTGTCCTTAAGGTACTATATAGAAGTTGTAGAAATATCTGTTCAGTACCAAGAAACCCAATACTATTTTCTTTTAAAAAGTCTCTCAATGTCACATACCAACAGCAGAATCTCTCTCTCTCTCTCTCTCTCTCTCTCTCATATGCAGGAGACTTACTGAGGATGGATTAGGATTTAAAATACATGCAGTTAAACTTTTATAGAATCCTGTGGGGAAAAAACTGCTTTATCGCCTACATCTTAAACTGCAGCACATGCAACAGCTGGGTGGTCTACAGGACACAAGGTGGATTTTGCATCTCTCTGTCCTCAAGATTTTGTCCCCATTCTGGAAATTGTTTTATAAATCCATGCTCTCCAGACAGGTAGGCAATCTCAAAAGGAGGATCCTACAGGGGTGCATTGCCTCAAAACAAAAAAGGAAAATAAATTCATCAGGGAAATGTCTGAGGTGTGCCCATTCTCTGTCTGTGTGGGAAATATTTTTCATCTGTTTTATAGCTATGCCCGGCTGAGGAAAATGTTAACCTGCGTTGAGCAATGGGTTGTGGCTCTCGATGTGATATTTTCTGACACCATCTTCTTTTTGGCCTGCCGTAGTCTAAAGAAAAAGAGGTCTGTGTGCTCATTAACGTCATCTTTGATCAAGAGAACATGGCCATTCCTCAGTCTTACAAGGCATCAAATGGGTTTACTGAAAGCAATGGTGGCCATATGGACACAGTTTGAGTTTAGTTTTTACAGTTTAACATACAATATGGGGATGTTTAAAAAAGGTGGCCAAATGGTGGCGTAATCTGTCATGTCAGTTAGGAGAATAATATGAGATCTGTAAAATAATCAATACTGGCCATTTCAATTGAAATTATACACACATTACAATCACTGTAAAATATGAATGGCATCATTGGCCCAGGACAACCTCTTGAACTTGCTTTAAAGGGCTCATACATGGATATGATAAATTATTCATATCTTAATTAGGATCCTATTAAAAAACTCAGCAAAAACACAGAAAACACTAAGCACAAAAGGAGGAAAAAGAAAATTGCCCTTTTGGGAATGAATGGAAATAACTTCTTTCCTTTGAGCAATAGCCTATGAATGGCTCAGTGATCACACACACACATGCACACACACTCAGCGCCCACTTTATTAAGTACACCTGTCTACCTATCTAGTACTGGGTTGGATGTCCTTTTGCCTCCAGTACAGCCTGAATTCTTCATGGCATGGATTCAACAAGGTGCTGGAAACCTTTTTTAACTCTCTGGGGTCTAAGGGTAAAATGAGGCACACTGGTGATTGTGCGATGCTCTGACATTTGTGTAAACTTCATCAACTTTATATACAGTGATTCCAAAGTGTTTCATATCTTTGTTTTCAGCACAAACTCAGCTACAACAATATGGCAGCAGTAAGTAGGTCATAATAATGTGTGGATTGTAAACTGCTCTAAAAACACACAAACTGTAAACATGCACAGGAATGTTGTAATAAAACACACTAAACAATTGTGAATAAGACTTTTGGTCACTGAAATGTGTTCTTCGAGGTCTTGGGTATCAAAAGATGACAAAATATTTTAGCAAATCCAATGAGAAATATAAAATAAATTGCTAAAAGTTAGTGTTGTGACTACTATTTTTCAACACCAGGTGAGAATGGGAGGGCAAATCTTTCTGTAATGAATATGCATTGGGTAGGAATACCTGCCAGCTAAGTAGGCTATTCACACCTGGCCGCATGCCTCCCCACCACTAAGACAAAGACTCAGTGAGCCATTTAGAAGACAGAAACAAAGACAACTTTTGACATTTATTGAAGTAAACTGCATGGAAGATGAGATGAGACTGGTGTACTCTTGCAACGTCTGCCTGGCCTCTTAGCTAGTGGTGAACTAGGCTGTGTTTCCTGATCAACATCTCTGCAAACATAATAAAAACAAAATTGTTAGGAAATGTGAAATCAAATCAAACTTTATTTATATAGCACATTTCCTTCAACAGGTGAAAATTAAATGTGCTTTACAAAAAAGGGACAAACCACTAACTAATGAAAACAAAATTTATGAAATGTGACATCATATACAAACAAAGAACCAAACAAACACAACCAGATGCAGAGAGGTAGCCTATAATTTTGAGAAGCAATGGTTAGAATCATTCGTAGTGTGGGAATTAGTGAATATTAGTGAATATTCCTACAAACACACAGAGAATGTAATACAGCACACATTTACAAATAATGCAAGCTATCAACGAAAAAACATTAGCTTAACTAAATAAACACTGACATTCCAACTAAACTACACGCAACTCATCAATAACAATGCCTCAATCTGAACTAGGCTAGGTCTGTTTAGCTAAGTGGTTATTTTATTGCTATTTCCCGAACTTACTTAGAGTATGCTAATATCGAGTGTGCAAGGACATCAGTTTTAGAATCCTAGCTACGCCACTACACGCCAGGCATGAGCTATTTATTACGAATATGATCGAAAAACATACAGTCTACCTGATACTTCTAACACAACCAGACGCAGAGAGCCTAGCCTATAATTTTGAGATGCAATAGTTTGAATCGTTCGTAGTGTGGGAATTTACAAACGCGCACATTGCTGGATATTCCTACAAACACACAGATACGTTGCAATACAGTACACATATTTACCAATATGATCATAAGAAATATACTTACGCATGAAGTTGATCCTCAGCTGGATCAGTTCGCTGTTCGAAATGACACCGCTCTTCATCAGTGTCGGCTTCCGGACGGACCATTTTCCAAAATTAAACGAAATGTTCACCTCAAAAGAAGTGAATTAGGTGACACGTTGACATTCTATCCCGCTTTCGCAGACTTGGCATTTCTCACATGGATCTCGCATCGCCCCTCCTTTAGTCTCCTTCTATGGAGAGTAATTATAATGTTGTTAACATGTGAATGCGATTTGGGCGGACTTCCTGCTGAGCGAAATTCACATAGTAATGAGTAAAGTTTAGTGAAGCATACATGATCTAATTAATCAAATTTGGAACATTTAAAACAATTTATATTATTTGCCAATTGGCGCATTGGAAAGTCGCGATTCTAAGGTTTCTGTCAATGTTTTTGTTGCGTCTGTATGATAACAGCACGTGAAGTTAATCATCCAAATATAAACGAAAGTAAATTTCATCTTGTCGAGCTCCGCCGGCGGAGCTCTCGACCCCAGAGGGTTAAGGATTTTAGGCAATGCTGACTCGATAGCATCACTCAGTTCCTGCAGATTTTTCAGCCATACATTCATTCTTTGAACCTTCCCCTCCTCTTCATCCCAAAGGTGCTTTCGGGAGATCTATGCGTTTTCCCAAAGATGGGCTCAAGTACCCCAAAAATCTCTTCAAATGAACTATGTTCTTAAGCGAGCTTGGACACAAGACTGCATGGTTACTGTAACATATACCAAGTTACCAAGCAGGGACAAAAGCCGTGATGGGTAAATCATAGAGAAGGTTGATTTTTTCAGGTGCTAGCTTACTTTTAGGTAATTTACTTGGCACTGGAATGTTTAATTGAGATCGTTTGTCACCGTTTGCAAGATAAGAAGTTACTTTTACTTCTTTAAATAGAAAATGCTACCGAAAGGTCACCCACCAAAGTGGCTAGTGACAGTGGCTGAGTTACATGGCACTACCGAATTCTACCTGCAGGTGGCAGGTGTTAATGTCAAGGCCTGTTATGTAGATTACAAAAAGTGGATTGATTGCTTAGGGCTCAGAGGGCGATTTTAGCGATAGCAATACCAATACTGCAGTATTATCAGTAGTTTGACTTGTTGCAGACAGTTATTAGATTATAAATCCATAATCATAAACCTGGGGTGTTGATTTCAGCCCTTCTTTGGGGAAAGGGACTACTGTTGTTTTGTTTTGTTTTATTTCTACTGGTTTTACTGATCAAGACAGGGTTTTTTTGAGTTAAAAGTGCAAAGAGTCCAAGCTTTACAGTGGAGGTATTATAGCAGTGCACCTTGAATCAGTGAACGATGAAAGCAGTAACTTAAGAGAATGCCATTTTCAGACACCGGCATCTGCTTTCAAAGCCATGGACTTAAAAGATTTAAAGTGAAAGATATTTTTAAGTCCTGCTATACTAGAGGAAGGGGAACGTGAGACAAAAGATCTTTTAATACTGTAATTCTGTTAAGAATTAAAAAATAAAAATAAAAACATGCACACACACACAATCTAATCCTCAGATTAGTGTAGAATTTTAACTGCTTACAAGGGAGGCTCATCCATAAACAAATGGACCCTCATAGCACAGTTTTGTGCTGGCGTAACATGCTGAAATAAATTGGAATTAACATATTGATCAAAGCCCTATCTGTGGTTACCATGCTGAAAATGGACTTGGGGGAGTAATCACCTTAAACTGCTTCCTGTGACCAGAACTGCAGTTCTGTGGAAATGACTGCTAGGAGAATCACAAGGACACAAATGAACAAGATTCAGCCCTGCAAGTTTCAAAGGAATGACATCAGTCCAGCAGTTATTGGCAGCGACGATCATAACTAAACCCCAGGGAACCACAGCTTTGGCTTGTCCTCCACTTCATTTTTACAAAATGTCTGCTGGTCTTCCCTTTTTCTTCTGCTCGAGGACACCAAAATTTGTCCTGATTAAACAGTTGACACTGTGTGAACTGACAAACCATTATTGATATAATATCTGTTTAACAACAGACTAAGTACATGAATAGTTCAAAATAAGCATTCCTTGGATAGTTATCAGCATTATGGAAATTAATAACTGGTGGCAAATGCAGGAGAGTAAAATCCGTCCTAATGAAATTGCAGCCGCCATGCCAAATTGCTCCCTGGGATGTACGCATGAAGAGCGCTAAGAGATTGTTGCATTGTATTGTAAATGCAGAGTTCCTCTACTGTTGTGGAAATTTGAAAAGTGGTCTTCTGTAAATTTTACAGCGAGATCATGCTGCATATGAATTGAATGTCCTTAATTCCACGGACAATCAAAAACCGCAGGTTTTAGACGCTTTCAGTAGCAAATGCCGACAGACTCCGCAGCATCTCCTCTCATAATTCTGCTACATGCTGCATTCACCCGGACATGTATGTGCAGCTCATCCAGTTGGCGTTTGACTCTGTGCTCCCACAAAACAAATTGAAATTCACTGGCGGTGGGAAACTGCTGCCCAGAGGCATACATTCACATGAGGGTGTTTGTGGATGAGTTGCGTTATATCGCATTAAACACACACTGCAACTTGTAAAACTTGGGTCGTTGTTTTGCCACGTCCATCTGGAGTACATGGTATACAGAGATAAGGTGCGACTCACACGCTGTTGTCCTATCAGCTTTCAGAGCTACTTAATTTCCTGAGTCACCAAAGCTACCACAAGCTAATATGACTCTATGTATGCTTCCATTGTGTGATATGCTTTTTTAATTACAGGAGGGGATCATTATTCAACTGTTGTACTGTGCAAGTCAGACTGAGAGCCACCAGTAAATATGAATTAATTAAAAGTAACTCTTGGTTTTTGTTCATCAGCGTAGAAGCAAAAATGCTTTATCCAAGGTCTGTCATTTAAAAACATTATGCTCATTTTTATTGTTTCTTATCTGACATGGATGTATAATAAAGTGATAAAAGCATTATTAACATTTCTTTTCCTCTCATTGTCTTCCATCCGTTTTTTTTTTCTTTTTTGCTAATGTGTGTAATTTCTGTTGTGGATTGTTTCGACAATTTTCTGACACAGGGAGCAGAGTCATATATTCTATACACTGACCTGACAGTATGCTTTGGTCTATCTTCTGTCTCTCTACTACCAGCAGGAAACTGGTTAGTTTTCAGTTTCGCTTATCACAGAAATTGGCTGTACTGACAAAAACATTCCAGATTTTGACCTTGTCCTTCACAATACTCCAAGACTACAAGGAATTCTGTGTGTAGAAATATATAGCATAAGCACTGTTGTCCAAGAATGGAGGTGTTTGACAATTTACTAAGGCTGACCAGACATCCTCTTTTTCCTGGAAATTTCAGATTTTGGGACTGGAAATATCCACCCAGACAGTTAAAATTATAATAAATTCCCTGTTAGGTTTTGATCGTTCCATAGACCATATATAAATGAACAAATAGCCGAGTATTATGCTCACATGCCTGCTTACCACTATCTTCTTTTTTGAAATCCAATACATGAGTCAGTAGAATCAGGCATTTTGGCTTCAGGAAGGCCTTACATCTTTGACTGAAGCCTTCGATATAAGGATAGGGTATATTCGTCTGCTTATTGATGGGATGTGGGATCGGCTTTTCATACTGAGCCTGGTCTTGGTCAAGACACAGACTTGACCAAAAATGCAATTTTTTATGTGGAATGTTAGTTTTGTCGTTGTTGTGAATAATGAAACAACGGACAAAGCAAAGAGGTTACCAAAAGATTTGCAAAAGACAACTACTGTGTTGTTTTTGGCCTGTTATAAGCTGTCAAAAAATATGCTGCAGATGCTGGTGTTTTGCTAGCATGTAGTTAATATTCAATATGCTTCAATAACTTTGCTTAGAAAATCTAAATGCTTACTCTTTAACCTTTAATAAACTAGAAAGTCATTTGAGATAACTTCTTTTGCGAGGGAGATAAACTTCCCTTGAAGTGAAAAAAAGATGTCTGTATTTTGTGTAATGTTTGTTTTCAGTTGAAACAAATGAAAACAATTTAAAGCAATATAACTAATTCTTATAGGTACAAAGCTAGTTAATGATAAATGTATATATAATCGGCTGGCAAAATGTACTTTCCTTGTGATATATGATTGGTGCCACATCTTGTCAAAAATGTCATTTTGAACATCAAAACCCAACCTACATTCAGCGGCTCAAGACGCATTTATCTGACAAAATGGAAGATAAGCTGAGGAGTCACAGCGGCAGGCCATTGCACAGGGAGACTCGTAACAGCTTCCAGTTGCTAAGAAGAAATTCTAGGGCTGCTTGTGTTGCTATGCTGGCCGTGGTTGTCTTCAGCCGCAGCCACTGATGAATATTCATATGGATAATCACAAGTAGTGGGTAAATCAGTGTGCTTCAGCAAATGCAGAGACCAAACCTTTCACAACTGAACAGAAAAATTTTGGCATATTTTAAATTAACACTATTAACACTGTTGCTGTGTCAACAGTCCCTTTTCATGTGTCTTCCAAAAATGTCAAAAACAATGACATGAAATATTTTTGCTCTTGTAGTGAGGTTTGGTCATGTTTATTCAGAAAGATGGAGTTCAACAACCAATCAGAATTCTGTACGTCTGTTGAGCCCAACTTAGTGAAATAACATAGACATGACAATGGTTTGGAAATAAAGGATATATATATATTTATTGGCTATGATAATGAATGTGTGAATAGGCTAATTGAAAACAATTATTTGCATAATATGAGGAAGAACATTATACGATTCTAATCAGAAGAAATGATAATTATGTGATGGCTAAATATAGAGGTTAACAGTACAACCATTTAACGAAGGTTCATTTGTGTTATGGGTTAATGACACGCTACTCTATTTTACGTGGTTAGTTTGTTTAATCAATCTCATGCAATTAAGTTTTAACAATGTAAAAAGACAAGGTCATCACATAACAAACAAAACACAACAACAAACAGCAGTAAAATAACTGAAACAGGTATTAAACCTTATGGGTTGATGTTGGTGTTAAAAATGCAGTTTATTGCAGGGGCACAAGAGGAAGAGGACAGGCACGTCCTTATGCCTTGACCAGAAAAGTTAATGATGAGCCTGACTCAGCAGAGGGTCAGTCCCCTGGTCATGAAGCCAGAGGTCCTAAATGTTCTTGTGTATAGTTATACTTAGTTACACTCTCTGGACAAATTTGAGTGAATTTCATTTTACTGAAGAAAGAACTTTAAGCAAAGTAATTGTCATGGAAAGTTTCAGTGTATTCAAAAAAGTTAATGGGAAAATTAGAGCAGATGCTGCACAGCATGAAATGGGATAGAGCCTCAATATAAGGAAAGGACAGTGAATACAATTAGAAAAAGTCAAATGAGCAGGGGATAATGAATTCTGGACCTGTTACATAGCATAGCGTTTTCAATAGCACTAATAATGTTAATATCAAGATTAAAGTTTCTGAAAGTAATTGAGCTCTTATATTTATTGAGATTAATAATACATATTCAAATTAAATGTGAATATTCCTTTCTACAGGAAACAGAATGTAACTTTCCACACACACACACGCTAACAGTACATCTATTTGACTAAGGGGGGACTATTACTCTAGTTGTGGGGACCATCGTTTTTTACAAACCAAATATTGTTCATTGTATTTATTGAAATGAAACTTTTAATTTATTTTTTAAACGGGGACAAGCCAAATGGGTACAGCTATCACCTACTTTTTGTGTTCACCATTTAGGCTTGTTTTTCTTCAAGAAAGGAAAATTCTTGTTAAGATAACTGTTAAATTAATTAAGAACATTTAAGGTTTTTATTTAACAGTTAACGTTTTTTTGCGTGGGTTAAAACGGAATTGTTAAGTTCACCCTGCATCAAACTGAATATATTTTTGCCTTTGCAACAACATGGAGTGTATCACCAACAACAATGGGTGCTATGCAATTTTGGTATTGAAAAATGCACTTGCATCTTAATCAACAAGGTTGTATTCGCTTTTGCTCATTTGGGACTAGTGGACCAAATGTACCTTATCAGTTTAATCCATCATTGTAATTATTTTGCATTCCGTGGAAATGCATGGTACTGAACAGGACTGTATACACTTGACCAATGCCAACAATCTGGCGAGAAACACTGTACCATCTTCTACCAAGCTAAGTTTACTATTAAAATGATGATGTAAAAAATGTAAAGAATGTAATGTTAGCTAACTGCATGTCAAAAAAACTGGCAGCAATATGTCTCGTTGATCTTTCCCACTGACTGAGCACTGTCCAATCAGTGACGTTGTGCTATGCTTGCTGTAGTTTGTTTGTCACAAAAAAGGCCTACAGTCTTGTACCTTTAATTAAATGACCATACATTTTGGGTTGCTTTCATACATTATACAGTTTTGGTGTTAGGTAGTAATGTTAAACAAAAAGCTGGTACGATCCCTTGTTTTGTTATATACTGTATGTCGACAACAGAAAAGTCAATGGGGAAATTTCTCTTCTGGAACGGAGTAATCCGACCAGTGACGTGGCAACTTCGGCTCTCTATTTGGTTTAATGATCTTTGATACTGATAATGCATAATATAACATAATGCAGCATATACTAAACCGGGTTTCTTATAGGTTAGGTTGACTGTGGTGGAAAGATGGCAAATCAAAAGCTTTAAGTTTATAGCCAGCAAAGAAGAGCCTCCTAGTTTGCAGCCTATCTTGACAACATCATTTGACTGCAAAGGCTTTTTAGAGGTGCATGAAATGCAATTTCTAAAATCAAATCTCCCAGACAAGTATCAGACATGACAAAGCTGCCGCTTGGCTTACGGCCTTGATGCAATGGCATTGATGGGAGAGAAAGCAGCCATTTTCCCACAGGAAATGTATTCATCCCAAAACAAACAGTTTTAGAACTATACCACAGCTCCCACCCCCTCCCCTCAGCTCTCCCTCAAAAGCACCAGTCCCCCCCCCACCTCCAAACACATGCATGCACGCTGCCTGACATATGAATCCTGGAGAGATAGCACTTCTGTCAGGACCACTGTCATCAAAGTAGAACTTTATTGACAATAAAGGCAATACAGTTATGTTTGGCGGTATGGCTCTGTTCTGGAGCTCTCCCACCAACCACGCAGCCCGCGTGGATAAGGCCGGGAGGCCAGCAGCCAAACCCCCCTAGAGGGGTACACACAGAACAGATCCAGCAGCAAAGCAAGTTCTTAATAGGAATAGTCCACATAGGGATGGAGCAATGCAATTTCTTAACACATAGGGATGGAGCAATACAAATTCTTAACACATAGGAATGGAGAAATGCAAATTCTTGACGCATGGGGATGGAGCTGGGCTGGTGGAGGGGATTTACGAAGCAACGTGCAGCGCTTGCATGCAGGAGGAGCAGCCGAATGAGTAGAGGGAGGCTGTTTAAGTAGACCGCCCTGTTAGTGAATGTACTGTGAAAGGCGAACATCACTCAGCTGAGCCATCAGCTGATTCAGCCGGAGCGCTTGACTCTCGTGGCCTGCCAGAACTACGCGATGCTCCATGTATGTGACCAGCTCTATTATAATCAGTTGGAAGTCACTATGGTCAGTTTCTCATAAATCAATGTTCATGTCAAGACATTTTTGGCTGTTTTATGGTTTCATCTTATTTTAGTAAAACAATATCTTGGTTTGCATAATATGTATGCCTTAATGCCAGATTCTGAGTAAAATCATAGTTCTGAAGCTTTTAAACATAAGGTGACAACACAGGAGTTTCACATCGTTTGGAAGCTAGCCGACTGAGCTGTTGTCACCAGTCACACGATCACCTCAGCTGCTTTCGTGGATACTGATAGGTTTCATCTGATTTTACTCAAACAATGTCAACAATAGTTTTAAATGTTTTAAAAGTAAGATGAAAACCTAGCACCAGAGAGACCATATCTACAGCCGTTTGTCACCTGTCACACACATTGACTACTTTATGTCTTGGCTGTCATGGTATGTATGTCTTAATGTCAAATTCAGAGTAAAAATATGGTATTAAAAGGTTTTAAGTGCAAGATGATATAATAGTACCGAAGTTTTGCATCGTTTTGAGGTGCAGCTTCAGCATTATCCCCACAGTGTCCCTCCTTACAAACTGCTCCTTTAAGGCAACTAGCCCCTGAAAAAAGCAGGAGCTAAAGATGGCTGCAGTACATGTCTATGGGTCACAGACTGCAGTACATGTCTATGGGTCCAGCAGTCATTGCATGCAAAGGATAAGCACAAAGTACTAAACATGACTACTTTCATTAAAATAACATTAATGTCCCAAACATTATGGAGGGCACTACACACACACACACACACACACACACACACATATATATATATATATATATATAAACATTGATGAGTCTGCAGAGATGAAGTGTTAGATACATGGATGCAGTGTATGAGAGCTCTGGGAATCTTAGCTTTCTCAAGATAACACTTGCCTGAAGCATAAAATTCAGCATGAAAAAAACATATTTTCTGTTTGTGTCTCCCATGACTCTAAACACTGTGAACAAATGTGATATGGAAGCATTTCTTGCCGTTATGTCCTTTTCACCAGTTGGAAATATAAAACCATTAGCCAATAGAATTTTCAAAGAAGGCATAAAGGAATTTCAGTCTGAGAACATTTCCAAACAGCGGTAGGTATACAAACCAAATATTATAACAAATATACAGTATATAGGTATTTATGGCTTGGAATAATGGCTTGGAGTGGCTTATTCAGTAAAATGACACTTACCATAAATAAAGGAAAATAAACTTGCTCAACTCAATAGTATGTGAACTTTGGCCCACACTTCCATAAAATATTTTATATACCTTTTACTTAACGTTTTGGGCAAAACACCCTTCTTCAGCATTTCAAAAGTAGCAAACTGAATTGCAGGTCATCAATCAAATATTCATCTGGCACAACAGGAAGGTGCCAGAAACATTCCTTAGGGATTTTCGTCCATCACACAGATTTTTTCAACCACACATTCATGTTGTGACACTCTTGTTCCATCTCATCTCAAAGGTGCTCTTGATTGAGATCTGGGGACTGTGAAGGGCATTAGAGTAAACTGAAATCATTGTCATGTTTGTGGAACCAGCTTGTTATGATGTGCTTGAGACATGGCGCATTATCCTGCTGGAATTATCCATTTGAAAAAGTGCAGACTGTGGGGATGCACATGATCAGCAACAATGCTTAGGTATATTGTGGCATTCAAATGATACTCAGTTGGTATTAAGAAAACATTTCCTACACCGTGTAGCCTCGTCGTCCTGTTTTGAGATTGGAACCAAGCATGGTCTTCTGCTATTGTAGCCCCTACGCTTCAAGGTTCAACACGTTGTGCATTCAGAGATGCACTTCTGTACACCACTGTTGTAAACCGCTGTTATTTGTGAATTTGTGGCCTTGCTGCTATCTAGACTTCTCCAACCTCCCTCATTTACAAGCTTTTTTGTTCAGAGAACTGCCACTCACTGGATTTTATTTATTTATTTATTTTTTGTTCATGGCACCATTCCCTGAAAACTGTAGAGACTGTTGTGCATGAAAATCCCAGGAGGGCAGGAACTGAGAAGCTGGGACTGCCTTGTCTGGTACCAACAATCATACCATGGCCAAAGTCGCATAGATTTCACATCTTGCCCTTTCTAATGTTGGGGCAAACAACAACTAAACCTCTTCACCATGTCTGCATGTCTGCATGTCTGCATATATATTGAGTTGCAGCTACACAATTTGCTGTTTGGAGGAGCAGGCTATATACATAATAGAATACCTGTAAATATAGTATTTTCAATCAGTGAAGTATCTGTGTATGACATCATTCATCTGTGAAATACAGCGAATAAACTACAGTAACACTAGGGAGAGAGAGAAAGAGAGAGAGAGAGAGCAAGAACGAGAGCAAGAGAGAGAGAGAGAGAGATGGTATGGTCAGACAGTTATCCAAATTTCTTATAAACTGTTCCAAAATGTATAAAAATGTCATTGAGGGCCTGTACTTCTGAGTGTCTAGACAGGCCAGCCTGTTTTATTTTAGAGTTTTATTGCAAGACTCAGAGGGAGAAAAGATGAATCCTTGTTAGTTTCTTTAGTTCTCCTCCCATTTGTGCAATTGAATTTTTATAGGTTGTACCTCAGAGAGAGAGGAATTTCAATTTCCCTTCCCCTCACTATAAAAAGAAAATCATCAATAGAGCACTCTGTGTATGAAATTATCAAATCCCCTTCAGGAAATGAGATGCTGTTTAAAACCAAAACTACTGTATGTCTTTAGTGATTTTCAATAATCTTCATTAGTTTGTGCTTCAAACACATCCACACTAATGCTGCAAAACATGTAAGAGGTCAAAATAGGATTTAGTATAAAAACAACCCAGCAGGTCCACACCTGCAATTTCACCGTGACATTATTGTATGAGTCCGTTCGTGCTATTTTTTTGTGAAATATTTTAACTGTTCAATGGTTTCTAGCAGTGAAACTTTGAGTTGTTACATATTTTCCTGGATAAAATTCTTGTTGACTCAGCAAGATTTTGGGATAGTGATACGCAAGATTGGATACAAAATTTTGTTTTTGTAATAGTTATAATAATGTGCTATAATAATGCAATGTACTATAGCAAATGAAAATGACAATGCTGTGTATTTTTTACAAGCATTTACTATGCAATATTCTCAACAATTCTTCAAAAGAAATGGAATATGAAGGGCTGTCATGTTTAAAAATAAGTAGAAGATACAGTATATGAAGACAATACCTTGATTAAGTACCAGAAAACATGCACACGAGTTTGGGACTCCCCAGAGTTCCCTCACGCAAAGCCGCTAATGTCAGCAAGGTTTCTTATTCAATATCTTTTCTGTTATTGGATCACAAATTGACGAACCAAAATTTATTTTCAGTAAATTTGTTTTGGGGAAAATAATGCTATTTGTAAATGCTATTCTTTCTCATGTCAGAATGCACACATTGAAAGTTAATACTGCCAGCCAGTTCCCTTTGTTTAGTGTCGTGATAATTTCCTAGTGTTTATATGCCCTTCTTCTAGAAAGGTTCCTTTCATGATCATGTGACCTTCCACATTGGCCCACAGTTCTTATCTGGAGAAAAATGGAGACCAAAAAGCATCAACAAATATTGTTCTTACTGCGAGTACCAACATCTACTACATACTTCAACTATTAATGCTGTTACTATTATTCTCATTAGATATAGAAGTATTCTCAGCATGACAGGTGAATTATCACAAGGCTTCATATCTGGTAAACTATATGACTTAGAACAACACAGTGCAGAGGATGGCTAATGCAGTAAAAATAGAAATATTATTGGATGTAATAGGTGTGCATTGATGGTGAGAAGTTTGAGGGGGGAGGCTTGTGTTTATGGGACAAGAACAATGTTATTCCATCCTTACCAGAAGGCAAAAATACCTTTAGCTTCAGTGACATTTTTGTATTGACTGGGTGTTGCATTTGAGGCTAACCCACTACCGATGTAAATAAATGGAACAATAAAGGTTTTATTAAACCCAAAACCTCTCTCTTTCTCACGCTCCTCCTGTACAGATGGAAAGCCCTCGTGGGGGATAGTGAAGTGTATGTTCTGTGGCTGTCTGGCTCCTGTTTGCAGTGATATGAAGATGGATGATTGAGATTGTCTCAATTTCTCACTTCCTGCTTGTTGGATTCTACTGGGCAGACAACTTATTCTTGCCCTTCAGGAGAACTGCAGTGTGTGGGCAGCAGAGATGCATGCCAGCAAATATGAATGTGCTGATTTCCTGATTAATATCTAAATCCTCAATAAATTAATGAATCAATGTATAATGAGTAAAAGATTAGAGGTGGAAATAATTATATTGATGGTAGCATTGCTCTTTCCACTTCGCCATTTAAATGTAATGATGTCAACTTTCCCTTAGTGTGGGTTCAGCTGTTTTGCTATAGGTTGCAAAATTTCACCATTTCACGCTGCTGCTTCTATGTTGGACTGAGCTTCCTGTGGTTGGGATACCTTCTAGGAAAGTGTTCACGCACAAGTAGTTCCTCTGTCCATGCAGGAAACAGAGCCCCAGCACCGTGAGGGTGACACTGTGCTGTAAGCCTCATCATTTGCTTGAGCAGTGATATTGGGGTCCTGCCTCAATATTGCCATTTAAAGTCACCTGGTTGCTAATCCTAAAGAGCAGGGCTGTTCAAATGTACCCTGGCCAATCCCTTCTTTGGCAGTTTCAATTTGGCCATTGACTGTAATACTTCCTCCACTACATAAGGGACACCAGCCATATGAATCCATGCTGCTTGACCTCAAGTGATATGGAGGGTTCTGTCAAGAAATGACTGGCATGGTGGATGAGAAAAGGACCCTCCTCCCCCCTACCAAACTTAACGCAACCCCTCTTTCAATAATTGAGATCCCTGAAAGGTATGACAGATGCTGTACTGATATACTCCCGTGCATTAAGTGGTCTATGTGTGGTAAATGGTTTAAATGCCAGTACAATAATTTTTGTGTAATGTGCAATGTGTTTTTTTTTTGTGAGTGTACTACTCAAAGCCACATAAAATGTGCATTAGAGCAGTCAATGACAAAGTTTGCCTCTTATTATTTTAAATTGTGAGTGACCTTCACATTGTGGCTTGCTCATTTTATTTAGTGCACATGGTCTAGGCTGAATGTTAGTTTTTAGTTTTAAAAAAAAACTGAAAAAATCATTTTCTAAACAATTATTATTTCAATATGTTCAACAACCATGAAATGTTTTCTTTCGTTTTCTAATGTGTTAAAGCAATGCCTACTGGATTCTGTCTGACATTCTTACAATAAAAAAAAGCCACAAAATGGAATAATTGTAGCTCTGGGAATTTAATTCAGCAGTTGAGATGTAACAGACTGTCACGTTTAAAAATAATCCTCTCTTGAACCAGATTTCTACCATTTCAAAGAATGTAATTTGACACAATATCTATTATACCAAGATGACTTTGAATAATCATAACGTTTTCCCTGTATCACAGCAAAATGGTTCCCCACAAACACATTAAAGTCAGTTTAGTTAAGGCATGGGTAAAGGTAACAATGAAAAATGGCCATTATTCACCAGGCATTTACTGGAAAATTCATTTTTTCTTTAAAGATTAAGAAATTAGGACTTGGACTTTTCCTGTGAAGCAAAGAACCGGAAAATGTGCTTGCTTTTTCACACTGGTGTCACCTGTCCTCAGCAATGGTGGTTTTGCAGAGAGAGGGAGCAGAAATGAAAATTTTGAGTGCAGGAATAGGCTCCTCAGATTTATCTAGTTGGGCAGTTCCCCTGTGTCTCAGCAAGTCATCTTTTGATGATGTATATTGCCTGAGGGCTTTCAGAAGCAAGGTCTGTGGCTACATGACATTTACCATGGAGACAGTCTTTTTTTTTAAGGCACTCCTTCCTCACATGCCAGTTGGTCATCTTTTTTCATCAGGTGACTGTGACACTTCAATGACTAATAAAAAAGCATCAGTCCAAAATCCTCTTATGTTTTATGGATGTTGTATATCTGTTACCTGGTTGCCTACACCCTGCCACCGACAGTGCAGATTTTTATCAAGCAGCAACTTCCTGCGCTACTGACATCATACACTGGGTGTGGCCAAGTGACTGATTGGGTGAAATCCAAGCCCCTTTCTCACTCTGCAACCCTTGTCATCACTTGGATCTCAGGGAAACGGCAGGAAGTGGCAGTTCAAAAAAGCACATATGCCTCATCAATCAGTTTACTCCTAAGACATGTATACAAGACCTGGGGTGATCATAACAAATGAAGACAAGCTTTAAGTTAGCGATACAAGCCCCCTGCCTGTACACAAATACACATGCACATGCACACGCACAGACACGCAGATGCACAAAGAAATACAAACATGGCCACACATGCACAGAGAAATATAGGCGAAAACCAATTTACAAGACAAATACAGTATGTGATTTAAATAAAGAATACATTAACCAGAATTACTTCCATCACTGATTTCTCTTTGTTTTCATGTTTTCATTTTTACCCCTGCTCAACTATGGTGCCATAGCATGAAAAACAAAACACATATGAATATCAGATACATGAAAAATGCAAATGATACCATCTAGTGGAAGACGTCTGTAGTGTAAAATTCATTAATTTAAGTTAAAGAACCCTTAATGTCCTTGAATAATACAATGGAAAGTAACAATTGTATTCAAATCAATATTTCATGATATATGCCTACAGGTGCCTTACCCTGCCACACATTGATCTTGGCACATAACCATCATGAGAACTTTATATTAGCATTTCTCCTTGGGAAACAATTATTTTCTAGCAGCATCTGTTATTGCTCACAATCAGTGAGCATTGGAAACCAGGAACTAGAAAAAAGGATGGAGATTTACCCGGCGTGCCTGTTTTAGCAAAGCATCGGCTAATGGCTTTCTTTTTGAGTGCCTCTAACATGGCAAGAGAGCCTTCACTTTTCTCAAATTAAATTAGAACAACAAAGAATGAGGTTACATGAAATTAAATTTCATTCATAACAATTCAATTAGAGAGAAACTTTTAAACTAACTTTTCCCATCTACTCCTACAGTATTTTCACAGTGTCTCATCACTGGCCATCACTGGTGTTGGGTTAGATGATTAGCATTACGTTACCATAATTTCCCTTATCCAGGCAGTCCTCTAACCTCTCAGTCAATTTGGCATGTGCCAAACTTGTTTTGAAATACCTGGGAACAGTAAATGAACGTATAATTCTTGAATTGATTCAGGAAATGGAGGACTGCGTGGCTTTATAAAATTGGACCAGTGATGTCTTTGCCAATTGGCACAGACAGCAACACAGGAAGTATACCTGCATCCTTCGCTCTTTCTGTGCGGTCGACACAAACATAGTTACATTGCTTAAGTGTTAGAAAAGTGGTCTCAGCTTCCCTTGTACGGTCTGATTCCAGTTTTGTATACCACTGTTTAAGGCTTTATAACTCCAGATGTGAGCATCCCAAAGACTTGGAAAATGGCTTAAATGAAGCAAGACATTTGTTCCATTCACAATATTAACAGACTAACTTATATTCGTTTATATTCAAAATTTAGGTAGAAATAAATTGCCACAAATAGAATTATCTTGGCAAAAATGCAAAAATTAAGTTGTTCTCCTTTAGGTTGACATTAAATACTGAGAACCACATTAAAGTAAAACAGGCAAAACTATACATTGGTCCGCCCTTTTGTGCTATAATAACCTCCACTCTTCTGGGAAGGCTTTATACTAGATTTTTGAGCATTGCTGGAGGGATTTTTTTCCATTCAGTCAGAAAAGCATTAGTGAGGTTGGGCACCAATTTGGTAATTAGGCCTGCCCCACAGTTGGCTTTCCAATTGATCCCAAGGGTTGAGATCAGGGCTCTGTGCAAGCCAGTCAAGGTCTTCGACCCTATTCTTAACAAAACCATTTCTATATGGACCTTGCTATGTGCCCGAGTGCATTGTCACACTGAAACAGGAGAGGTCCTTCCCCAAAATGTTGTGGAAGCACTAAATAGTCTAGAATGTGATTGTCTGCTGTGCCATTAAGATTTGCCTTCACTAGAACTAAGGGGACAAGCCCAGACCATGAAAACAGCCATAGACAAAGGGGTATCAGGATACTTTTGGTCATATAGTGTGTAACATTAGCCTATTAACATTAACACAAAAAAAATAAATAGTTGAACAGTGGTTGCACAAAATATTATTGTGTATATGTGAGTTCAAATGTTAAACCACTGTACATAATTTTGAGTAAATCCAACCATTTTTAAGCCAATTATTTATTTTTTGAGTGTACTTAATACTGTTGCATGCAACCAAGTCAACATTTTTTTGTTGTTGTATATATCACATTGCTTCCAGTTCTAAAATGAAATTATCTAAACTTATTTCATGTAAAAACCTTAAATAGCCAATGATTTTGACCACACAAACTTGTATAGGGCATCAAAATATCAACAGAGGCAGGCCATATGACAATACGTTCTGACAATACAAGAAATCATTAGTTTTGTGTGGGTTTTAGTGTTGTACACACCTGTGGACACATAGCATGTTACCACACAATGAACCACGTGTAGTTTGCTTTGAATCCCCATTATATACATGCATACGCATGTTTCTGCTTCCATAAGGAAGTTTTTTCAAAAAGCACATACACCTGTTTCACATGATAAATCAGTGTAAATGTTTGCTCACATGAACATGCTTAGTGTCCACTCCTACATTCACCATAAATGGTAAAAAAAACGCTCACAATTAACCTGTTTAGCTAATACATATTCCCGTTCATATCCGTAAGGTGAACATCAGAAACAGTGGCAGAGTGGAGTGTGAAAAAAAATGAAATTGTGAAACTGAAACTTTAATTAAAGTTAAAAATAAATAAATAAATCATATTTGGGGGCCTGAGTAGTGGTGTGTCAAACAAAAAGAAATACATTGAATGGCAGAAAGTCACTGTGGCAGTGAATGCTGTCAGTTCAGAGGTGCACACATTACAAGAAATAAAAAAGGGGTCTCTGGTATGGTACGGTCATTATGCAGCTTGATATATAGTTACCAATTTAGTATCTGATCACTCATGAAGGTAATCAGGGAAGTTGGCATAATTATCTGTTCATCAAGTTAGCAGGCATAATTATATCCATATATCTATATCGTGGAAAAACTGATCTGTAGTAATTAGCTGCAACCATGCAGTGAGGAAAAAGATAATTAAATGTGGACAATTCAAACCCAGTACAAGTTGCATGTATAAGCAGCCAAATAGGCTAGAAAATCATTTCAGTTTCCCTGAAAATCTGTGTACACCAACTGGAGGGGGGAGAGTACGCACCTTCTCACATCAAGTAAATTTTTTAAATAAACACCGATCTCTGCGTAGTAGGTGGTGACCCCAGACAAACAAAAGCAGAAAAAAACTTACAAGCTAGTTAAGTAGATAACATTAGCCTACATGGCTCGCCATACCTTGTTTACTTTCTAGTACAGTTCTATGAGCAGTGTAAAAGATGGCAGGGTCATTTGCTCCGCCCCATTTTAGGTTAAATCGTACTGGTTCAGGATCTCTTGCTATAACAGTGGGGTATTGGTAAGAATACACAGTCTAGACATCCAGTTTATATTTTAATGACGCACAACACAACAACATAAACACAATCCAGGGTTATTAAAATATTTGAGGGTGTGGTTGCTAAAAAAGAAAACAATATATACATTATGGGTGGAGGGAGATGCCACTTTTGGTATTTGTATCTGTATTTGTTCAACTAACAAAATTATTTGTATTCGGATAAAAAAACAGGAAGTGGGCGTAGTATTAACCGGAAGTTGGTGGGGTTTAATACGGAAGCTTTATAATATGCCAAAAATCCCAGATTTTTAAAAAAACATTATAATCAGTGGCACTCCTATTGTTGAAATATTAACGCATTATTTAACTGTATTTAACAGTGACCTTTATGTTATATAGCCATAACAGGTGAACAAGCAGTCAAATCAAGTTTCAAACACAGGCAAAATGTATTTATAAATCAAAATTTACTCATCCTTACTCTGAACTGCATAGTACGAACTGCATGAACCCCACCACCACCCCTACCTGAGGGACCCTGAAGTTGATTATAAACTGAAAAAATATAAATTTATAATTAAAAATATAGTTCCTCATCATTATGAACTACTGCAGGCAATGAACCCCTAATGCAATAAATAAATAAAAAAACTACAGAACGTAAGGCTAAAATGTTTTGTTGATTTTGTTTGTAATTACTTTTTCTTCCCTCTTTGTTGAAGCCCCAGTTTGCCTGTATGTTTTATTTGCATAAGCTTGGGTAAAGAAAAAATCGAAAAGCTTCCCTAGGTAGAATATATCTTCAGCCATCATGCTTTCACTCAACTTCTGCAAGTTGTATTTTGCAAAGACAAGCTCCTGACACAACACCTATTTATACTTAAAAGTTGCTTGGAGGAAAATCTCAATTTGGGGCAGATCAAAGCTTTGGGTTTTAAAGAGGCTGTTACAAATTAGATGAGGTCATATTGTAAAGGCAGAGCACAGGTGGTGGATATACATGGGGTATCCAAACCCAAACTCTTAGACTGTGAAGTCCCCCAAGGGAGCATTCTTGGTCCACTTTTCTTCCTATTATATTTAAATGATATTAAAGCTGCGTGTTCTCTTTCTTTATGCTGATGAAGAAACACACAGACAAAAGTGTTATTGAACACACCTTGAGTTATCAAATGTTGAAAGTTAGTACATGGTTAAGTGACAATACGAAGACTGAGTCAATACTGTATGGATCTAAGCTGAGATGAACAAAATCCCCCGGTTTTAAAGTTTTAGTTGGTGCTACGTTGATTGCTGAGACAGCATCTGCAAACAACCTTGGTTGTATTCTTGATACAAATCTGTATGGAGAAAGTATGGCACAGAAAGTGCTTACCAAAATTAACAACAGGATTTGCTTCTTGGCTAGAATTTCTAGGTTCAGGTTTCTTTAGGACAGAGACCTAAAAAACACTGGCTGTTTCTTAGGTTATTTTGATTATGTAAGTTGTTCCTGGTTTACCAGTGCCCCAAGGCCCTTAAAAAATAAACTTCAAACTTCCCAAAATAAGTTGGTCAGAAATATTCTAAAACTTTCTGCCCTCCCTTACTCAGATTCCTCTCAGTCTAAAAAGGTAAACTGGTTCAGGGTACAGGAAATTGTGTCTTGTGCACAAGATCATCTATGGTGCTGTTCCTAGTTATTTATCTGTTTTAAGCTGTTTTAAGTTTTAATCATAAATGCCCATGCTCATGACGCAAGAGGCAGTACAACTGATGCTGTCCCTGTTCAGATTTAAGTCCTGTATGGCCAAGGAGACCTTTGTCTAATCTGCTGCCTTTCTGTGTAATAAACCTCTAAAAAGAGAAATCAGTGGTGCTGGCAGGTTAAAGTCCTTACTAAAAAGATGGCTCAGTAGGGGTGTGTTTCACTGAATGCAATTGCTGATTTGTATTTGATGAATTTTTGTACAGTCTTTTAGTTTCTTACTGAGTTGTATTTTGTTGATTTATATTGCATAGTAATGTATGTGACTGGTTCCACAAAATTACGAGGATATGCATTTTGAGGTGATGAATTATTGTAGGATACTGACGTTATTGTTGAACTATGCAGGCAGGCTAGTTTGCCATGGCCTCCTCCCCCACACTTAAAGGACCACAAAGGAAATAAGCTTTTTTGGTTTTGTGTGCTATCCTTGATAGTTGGTACTTGATGATATTCCTGCTTTAACTTCCTCTTGTATTGTTCTGATAATTATCAAATAAATTCAATCAATTAATCAATCAATCAACCAAGCAGGTAAGATAAGAAGGAAGCTTCCCTATTATAGCCTCATAAACACACAGATACCAGTTCCTCAGTCTCTCGACTGGTCATGGAGGTCCAATGAGGCTTACTGTTAACCATGATGAGTAAGTGATCTAGCATAAATTATAGATCTTGGTGGTCCATGGGACATGGAAGGAAACATTTTAAGAGAAGACGCTAATGCTTGCTTGTTCTGTAAAATCACCATTTGACTTCAGATGGTACAACGCAATTATGTATGCACCATGACTCATCTGTGCACCTGTCAATCTCCTACATAATGTATTTAGAGCAAGACCTGGCCAGACCCCCAGAGGAGCAGAGCTGTGCGTGGCATGTAATGACAGCTGGTCCTGCAAAGAATACAGATAGAAATGAACAGTACAACTGGGCTTCTGGGAAAATAATACACGCTACCATTTTAATGAATACGTTTTGAGTTAAGTCCCCAAAGTCACATTTTGTTGCTTAGTGCTTTGAAGAAAAAAAATACAATACTAAGACAAAAATGAGGCAAAATAGAATAAGAAAACAGAGGAAAACACAGACAGCATATGAAAAGATGTTGAATCTACATACCATGTCCAACCCTTGTCAGACAGTATATAATTGCACATTGCTTGAAATAGGGAGGGTTTCAATGGGCAGGGCTGTCTAATTGTGCATGGGCGAATCCATTGGTCTTTCAGACACCGGCAGTCTGCCTGCACAGTTGCTTTAGGCAGAGTCCTCTGATGCAATCTCTGCCCAGCTCCACTGGCAGACCACCTCTCCTTGCTTGACGGAAGACGTTGTGGAAATAGGCAAGCTTACAAATATAATTGGCCATTCTAAATTGGAAGAACGGGAAATTTGAGATATGAAAGATTTTAAAAGGCACTAAAACCCAAATCCAGTTAACAGTCCATGAATTGGGTTCATAAATTAATGTGAGTGTGAGAATTTGAAAAAAGAACACACTTGTTTATTTTTGGGTCAACATTTAGGATGAACATTTGAATCTAAGGCTGTGTTATCCATCACTGGCGATACCAATGAGCCAAGCCCTCAAAGGAGATCCGATGAAAAAAGACTAGCAGGGGCCATATTTTTGAAGTATGGCTGATAATTGAAATTTAGCCACAGGGAAGCTTGACTTCAAAGCACATCATTTCTGGTACAAAAAGCCTTTCTTATTAGATTTTGAGGTGTTCAAAATCTGGACCTCATTTCAGAAAAGCATTTAGCAAAGGATTTTCACTCCCAGATCGCAATATCTTGTCAGAGATGTTGCGTTTCATGGAATTTCATGACAGTGCATTGCATTTTTTGCACATCCAATTATTTCCTCACCAGATGGAGGTACACTCCAACAAAATCTTAAGTGATCATGCTCACCCTTTAGATAACTACAGTGATAATGAGTTGCTCAAAAGATTAAATATTATGCTCATGTGACCTTCCTGACAGAGATCTTAGGCTAAACACTAAGGACAGCATGGCCCAACCAGTCTCGCTGTAAGTATTCCATTACAGATAAGTAGTACATAGAAGCTAATTTTGTTTGTGTTAAGTGAAACTTGCATGCAATGTGTGGTCACCCAAAAGTCCTTTGTGCAGATGATGAGTTTCCATCAGGGCACTGACAGAGAACTAACACACTTTTGTTTGAAGAAAAGGGTGCCACTTTATAAATATACAAGTTGCATGTGATGCCAGGTACAGAAAATTAGATACTGTGGATAAATACACTGTGTCATTTCTGATTCGTGTCACTGCTATGTCCCAGGTGATATTACTGATGAATGGCTTCTAGGTGACAGTTGGTCAATCTAATTTGAATGTCACAAATGGTAAAACGTCTTCACATTACTACAAAGTATAGGCTATACCAGGCCTACTGGGGAGACCTAATAGTTTAAATAAAATAAATAGTTCAAATTACATTCTTATAGCTCACATAGAGCAGAGGGGCACTACAATGTTGCGCACAATTGTAAAACTTTGATACAAAACCAAAAATGAGACAGGGGGATGAGAGTGATTGCCATTTTACTGATTGCCTATGTGAACATGCTTTGCAACATGCGTTCATGGCTTGCAACTGTGATTTCTACATGAAACACTCCAAAAAAGCTAGGGAAATCTCTCATCTCACATTTCACAGGCCGTACATTGCAACAAGCCCCTGATGTCACAGCAGGAAACTCATAACGGACTATTTTATTATAAATAAACTGGATTTCAATGGTGCTTGACTATGGATCAAATGTAATAACCAATGCCATTTATACATGTGTGTCTTGACTTCAATATACACAGATCTCATACAGCATACTTTTAGATTAAGTCAAAACTTCAGAAAAATGAAAAATTTACAAATTCAATTTTATAAATGATAAATTGTAAATATCAGGGGGGGGAGGAATGTAATTTTTTGCTCCATCGCTGCCAAAGATGAAACCTTTTTAAATATAGTTTAGATACTATGGATTTTCAGTTGCTCCAAAATAATTACACAAAATAATTATTTTTGTTGTCTTCATTAAATTCAACCATTAAAAAATGCATGGTGGAGAGCTAGGCCTACATTGACATTTGAGAGGCTTTGTACACACACGCACGCACACACACGCCAAATAAAGAAGATCTCAAACAGCTGTGATGAGGGCAGTTTTGAAATGTTCACATGAAGATATACCATTGCGCGCTGTGATCATGGAGAGATGTACTGCGCAATGTATATCAATTTCAAGCATACTGGGTGAGATATTAATGTACAAGGACATTTTAATATTTCACCAACAGACCTGATATCTTTTTTTAACACATGCTTCTCTGGGAGACTGGCATGCAATAAATAAATCTGGACAGGAGAAGAACTTTGCGTGAGATAAAGATATTTTAGAGTTACAGAGAAGGTGGGGCTGGGGGGCTAATGAATGATTCGTGCATTTATCTCCAGGGAACTACATACAGTATAGTGAGACATGGAATAAGACGGTGGAAAGATAAAGAAAACTAAAAAAGGTAACATCTGGAAGTGTAGCCTTCAAGAGGAAATTGAACCATTTGAGATTTGGACACAGCCAAAATACACTACAAACAAAGCAGAAGATCTTCCAAGATTGTACCCAGCTTTCCATTTGCTGGTTCCTTGTTGCAAAGTGATTGTCCAAAAAGTGAAATTGTTTGTCTCTATTATTTTGTATTAGGCAGGTTAGGGGAAAAAAGAAAACAAGAAAATTATTCTAACAGGCCTGTAGTACGGTATGGCGGGCTCAACTGAAACATATAATCAAACGTCTGAATCTTTTCTCTGCAGTACAATGATAACCCCTATGGTGGAAAATGGGAGGAAAAAGGATTTTTAGAAAATGGTGATGGTAATTTGTGGAATTGTCCAATGTTGCAAGTGTGTAAGACAACAAAAAGATTTATATTTCTGGGTCTGCTTGTGGGATAACACTGACACTGAAGCTGTTCATTGTTCAGGGAAACATCAACAGCAGAATTATAGAATCTGTATAGATTTCAGTATTTCAGAAAATGATTTTCTTGCACAGGACTCTACTCCTATGCTCCATATCAATTCAGTGTTTCCAAGAGTTCATCATGTGTGTCACCACAAACATTGTTCCCTAATGGTGATCCAGTATATCTCCAGATATATCAATCTCTTGACATAGCCACACATTTAATTCAAACATGTAATTGAAATATAATATCTTATTAAGAGTGTCCTTAATGTAGTTCACGTTAAAAACCACTGTCCAACCCTATCCTTTGAGGTTATTAGCTGCAAATAGTAAAATCAGTAACTAGACGCAGATCTATGAACATTTCATGAAAATGACAGAAGAAAATGTTAACAATGAAATGAGTTTAACTGAGGACCTGGACAGCTGCAAAGCTGAACAGCTAAAGGTGGAAAAGCTGAATAGATTAAAGGCTGAAAAGATTTAATGGTGTTTGTTTATTTTGTCTTTGTTCATTTAGTTCCTGTTATTTATAATCGGAACCCGTGAGGAGGAACTTTGAATGAACATGTATTGTTTGTTTCTTTAATGAACTCACTCTCTATTGGAAAACAAAACACCAGTGAAAACCAGAACTGCCATTGTTCCCTGTGACCAGCAATTATGCCCTTCACAGGGGTGTCACCCATCGTGTGGCAGTGGCAATATGCCATATGCATGACAAACTAAATACACACAAAATTGCTAGAAGGCCCATGCCTCATTTTTACAAAAAAGTGGGAGAGCGAAATCTATTTTTACACACATTTTTCAAGGGATGACAAGTTGGGGCCCACCAGAATGCCAGCTTGTCCACTGAATATCACTGCTAATTTATGTGACATGCACATAATGTGTCATACACTGTGATGCACTAAAAAATACAGTATATTCTAATGAATATGAATTTAATATGGAGTATATTATGAATCATCAGTAGGAATAAGAACAGCCATGAAAATTTTTTGCATCTCTCTGAACCACAAATAACATTCTGCTAATGTACAATACAGGCAGAATATGTTATAAAACATTTCTGAGAAAGGGATTTGGTGGAAACTTGTTGTGGTGTTAAGGATTTATGGGGGACACACCTTGATTTAGTGACAGCGTGAGTCGGTTTGGACACCATGACCCTGAAACTAGAAAAAGTATGAAAAAGAAAATGAAGCATGTCTCTCGCACCAGGAGACAATCTTCAACAATAGAAAACCAACCGCAGAGATGTCTTGAATGTTTCTCCGAGCCCCTGCAGGGACAAGCAGACAAGCGGAAACTATTGAGATTTGCTTCTGGTACCTGGGGCTCATTTCTCCAAAGAGTCGTCCACCCATTTTTCCTCTCAGATTGCAAGACCTCATGAAATCGCATTTCACAGAAATTTATCTCTTGCAACATGCTATGATCAATCCTCGGCTCTCGCAAACCTGCTGTTTCCAAATGCAAGTACAGACGTTGGTCTGCTTGTGCATACAAGCAGAACTGCACTTATGAGAGCAGACTGAAGATTCTGTGATCGTGCCAATCCGGGTCTTGTTTCATGGAAGCAATATGCCAATAATTCCACTCACTGGGACTCATTCATCAATATTTTTGTAAAACTGTATGTAACTGTATGCGCTATCAGAAACATTGCACACCCATGAATCACCATCTCCCTATTTTTAATCGCTTATTTTTTAGTTTTGTCCAAAAAGAATAAGAATTTGATTTTTAAAAAGATGCTCTTCAAATATGGATCTACTGTATGACTAAACTTGACAAAATATACGTTTTTAAAATGTACATAGCACTAGCATCTCTGGCTACAGTGGCACGCATTGCAATGTCAGCAGAGCTTGTCAGCAGTTACTTTCTCCTTTTTACTTATGGGGGCACAAGTCATTGAATGGACTATCATGTTAAGGTTGTTCACTGTTATTCTAGGCAGATCTTGCAGACATCTAGAAAAAAATGCCATCGAAGCAGTAGCTATCGCTGTTAGCCTGAAGTAGTCGAGCTGGCCCGGCTAGCTGATAGACCCATATCATGTCTGGAAAAAAAAAAGAGGATGCTCCTGCAACACCTGGGGCGAAAAAAATTAATGTATCACCATGGTAGGCTGTC
This sequence comes from Anguilla anguilla, assembly GCF_013347855.1. Lineage (NCBI taxonomy): Eukaryota > Metazoa > Chordata > Actinopteri > Anguilliformes > Anguillidae > Anguilla > Anguilla anguilla. Next base: position 21,406,367 of record NC_049209.1, read on the forward strand.
GCAATATGGCAGATACTGCTTGTTTTATTCAACTTTCATCTTTCCAAAGCTATAGAAAATACATGGCACTAGAAGTTGTTTTATGTACAGCTTTTTTTGGGAACTTTTCTGTTGTGAGTTAGCCTATCTAGCTGCATTTATGTTATAAATGAGTGAAAATTAATCATCATAAACTGTCAGCTGTTCGAGCAGCAGCAAGTTGATAACTTAATTTTTACAACTCAGGTTTGGACAGGTAGGATACAACACATTAATAAAGATGGACCTGCTGCCAATGATAATTTCAATCGTCTCGTTGACATTAATTGACTGTAACTGTTTTTAATGGTAACATTTGGCCCCAGTCTACATAGTTAGCTTGCTTGTATGCTATTTAACATGCAAACAAAGGTGGAACAATAGTTTTTTTCTCCTGGCTTAGATTTCGTGACAGGTATTCTAAGAAATTTAGTGCCTCTGTTTCCCCTGCATAAAATTAACAGTAGGGTATCTGCTGAGAAATAATAGCAACAAATCAATAGCAACAATACTTAACACATTTCGGCAAAGTTTAGGGAGAACTTCAATTGTAATGTTACAAGAAATCAGAATGACAGAGCATTAAGGGCATTGTTTTTATTCATAGTAGCCAGCCCTGCATAATTATTCACCAATTTACAGTTTATCTACTGTACCATATCTGGTTAATAAAATTCTTTATTAGAAATTCAAACATTATATAGAAATCAGTAGTAATAGGGGGAACATGCAGAGGAATCAGACACATTCAGCTGCACACCTGGACCTGGGTAAGTCAAGAATAATTGTTTTTTAATTGCTACCTATGATCATAGCTACGATTTGGCATCTGCGTGAAGGGGTTAAACAGGTGGGTTTTCAGCCTTATTCCACCACTGGGGCACCAGGATAGAAAAGTGACATGATCAGGAGGATGGCCCTTTTTAGGATTGGCCTGGTGGGAGCATATGGTTCAGTACTAGATTGCACATAAGAGGGAGCTGTTCCTCTTGCGATATCAGGACAGGAAATTCATATTTTATTTGAGAAACAAACAGTAGTCTGTGGAGGGAGATGAGGAGAGGCATGACGTCTTTTGACTGATTGAAGATGAGACGAGCAGCAGCATTCTGAATGGCCCTAATGGCACCTGCAGGGAAGATAGCAAGCAGTGTGTTGCATGACTCAATTAGATCGTCCTCCTATAGGTAAAGGGTGGGCATTAGTATGCCAGGGTTGTTTCAGGTACCACTGTGCAAGTGCCCCTATTATAGTTACTTATCAGGGGCCTGGAGGCTACCGGTTTTCATCAGTGAGAGATGCAGGTCTCCCTCTTATTGCTGCTGGCTACAGAGCTGGTATGCTGTGTGCCTTATAGTGTGGAAAATAGGCTTTGGGCTGCAGGTGAGAAAAGTGGACTTGAGAAGTGCCCCCTGCATGGGTTTGGCTGGTCTAGCAATGACAGGGGTGCATAATCTAATTGAAAATTCCACATTGGGAGATCCTACACAGCGATCTGCCATACACACGTCACCTGGAGGCAGTTGTTTGAAGTGAACAGTGCAGTGTGTGGCCAGCTATGGCACTGTATTTTGCGTGTGGTGGGGGGTGCTGTTTCACAAAGAGGCCAGCCGTCTGCCGCTGTCGAGAACAGTGATTGGTATGCAATCCATGATAAAGAAACTGGACCCCTCAGAGAAGAATGGCTGCTTGATGTGCGAAATAAACATGAAATATGCATTCAGTCGCTCGCGTTTCTTTTTTTGAAGCACATTACTAACTTGCAGTAAAGGGAGGGCCACAGAAAAAGGTGCCAGTCGTGCTTCAGATGACATCAAAACGGCTCAGTGGGGAGTTAGTTTGTGGGTCTGTGTGAGTTTGACGGTGCAAGCTGTGTGGCGGGGGGTTGGGGGGAGAGTCGGGGGGCGGGGGGTGGGGGGGTGTGGGGGGTAGGAGGGGGGCTGAAAGTGAGATGAGCAGAATCACATTTTGCTGCCTCCTAAGGGGGCTGTACAGAATCTCCTGTGCTCAGTCATCATCCTGATCTGGCTGCTTTATCAAAGAGGTGGGTTATAAAAGAAAGACAGAAAGCTTTCCAGCCTGTGTTAATCCATTCTGCTCATCCTTGAAATGAAACACTGCTTCTGATAAACCTCCCGTAATGGAAGTAGACTTGAATGAAAATGAAACGACTTCAAAGAGCAGACCTTGATTCCAATCATAACTGAGACTGTGCTTTCTAACGCATCAAACTGGGTCATTTTCTGGAGTTCTAAATGTTTCAGGATTTTTTTGTTCCTTAGGGCCCAGTTGAGTTCCTGTGTCCATTTGTTTTCTTGCCACAGGCACTGAAGTCCTTCCAGTCTTTCCAAGTGTGACCAAAACACATGACATAGTCATCCCTTACTGCAAAATCAAGACTTAACAATAATGCTAGTGCAAACATGACTCTACACATCCCTGGCGTTGCAACAACCTTGTACCTGCATCGCCCCCCTCATTGACTTGTGCAAACATTCTCATCATGATAGAATTTTGCAGGCACCGCAATTTGCCCCTGCTCAGGAAACATGATCAAAATAGATTGCATTAGGAGAGTGTCATTGGGGCCTTGCTCAAGTATTGAAGGCTGCATAATGAAAAATGAGTAATCCGTCGATCAAGCCAGTGCAAGGACAAAATGAACACAGGAAGAGTTCACCCCCTCTACTCATTGCACACGACCAACATCTGTGCCCTACTCCCAGGCTCAATGACAGCTTGAAGAATGGAAAGCAATTTCTTGATGCAACAGAATTTGATAGAATTCAATGTCTCCATTACAGGCAACAAACTGTGTTGCAGGCAACATATTTATCATATTGCAATGGTCGGGGATGGCGGCGGAGGTAGGGGTTTGCGAGGAGTTTACCGAGTCATCAAATGACAGGCTTTGTGGACTGTGTGCAGGCAGTTTCTTCTGAGATGCTGCAAACATCTCAATTTGTACTTGCCTTCTCAGCGGCATATGGTTGTTCGATGTCTGCAACATTGAGGAGGGATGAGGGTCGAACGGCCATCTTCGCAAGACTTGTTCTTCTGTCATTACTGAATCTCAGATTCCTTTCACTGAAGCAACCCTTCACCATATTAACATGTTTGAACTCGGATTGACCTTATTATACCTGATACCATGACAACACTATGCCTTATGCCATGTACAATGGATATACATAGAACTAAATTATCAAAAAAATATCACAATATCATTTGGTTAATTATTTGTAGATCTCTCTCATCAATTGCTGGGATAATCAGTGACAAGATACATGAAAGTATACCTGTACAAAACAGGATATGACATGCTGTAAACTATCAATTGCATGCTGAGTCTACATACTCGGATAGGCATTAGTTGGAGAATATATGCTATATTTCTTTGTTGCTTTCCCATGAGTAGTAAGCCAGCCATGATAGGACACACAGGACTCATTTGTACTGATTGAAGGAAGGAATATATTTCACTGATGATAGTTTGTAACCTGCAGCAGCCTGCTGAGTTGCTAGAAGACACTTATTTAGGGGAAGCTCAGAAGACCCTGGCTAACAGGCAGTTTTGTCTCCTTGTTGCAAACTCCTGGTCATAGCGGCCTAATCACATGGGTCAGACTTGAACAAGGCCATAGGGTTCAGCCTGCACCCTTTTTTAACCGCCTCATTTATTTACAAAACGGAAACAACACTGCAGAAAGTGGAAGTCCAGAGATTATCTTATTACTTTAGTCTGTCACTTCCCTCTCAAATAGTTTGACACAATAACAGTTTGGTTTCTCTTCATCGTCCCGCTTTTGTTAACCTTTTTGCTCATGATTATTAAACCAGAGAACAATCATTTACATTTTATTTTTGAAAGGGCTTTATCTTACATCGCATATGATTATTTGTCACAAAAGCATCAGCTTTCTCAAAAAGAGAAGCTCACCATGGTATCAAGTGATAATGCAGCCCGATTTATTCCACCTGAAGATGAGGTCGATAACAACAGATATTGGCAGCTTTTGATTTTTTTTATACATGAGACTGAATTCAGGGGCTTAATATGGTATTGTGACCCAAGAAAAAAGCAATACGGGAACAAAAAATCAGAGCTCGTTTCAAAGGATTTGCTATGTGTGAGCTGAGATCTGTGAGATGCCATAGATTTCTCCTGCTCTTTTTGAAGTGTTTCACACAGAAATCACAAGCCACAAATGCATGTCACAAAGTGCAAGCTGTAAATTGGCGATTGTTCTCATCCCCCTCCCTTATTTTGGTTTTGTATCAAACTTTTGCATTTGGGCACAACGTTATAGTACTCCTCTGCTCTATGTGGGCTGGCCAGGAGTGTCAGGAGCCAAGGTTTCAGAGGGTATCTCAGGGGTGGAAAATTTTTACTTCAGATTAAATCTGAATTGTATGATGTAATATAAAAATGTCATTTTAACAATTTATTTTATTTGAACTATTAGGTCTCCCCAGTAGACCCAATATAGGCTAAACTTTATAGTACTGTGAGGTGTTTTGTTATTTGTCACCTGTAATGAAGCGGTGATACAAACTGCACCAAATGTGTAACTGTCGTGTGCTCCCATGGTATTTAACCACAGCATCTAATGCTCTATAATTGGCTTCACATACAACTTGTATGTTTATCGAGTGGTACCTTTTTCTACACACAAAAGTGTGCTCTCTCTCACTCGGTGCCCGAGGTCACATAAGTGAAATATTTCATGCCGTGGAAATCTGTATCGTTTGAACTCATTATCTCATTTGTTATCTTAATTGTGGGGAGGATCACAGAAGATTCTTTCTGGAGCCTGGCTCCATCTCAATAAAAGTCTGGCAACAACAGGGCTCTGGTACTACCTTTTTTTCCCTTTGCAAGTATGGTGTGTCCTCAGATTGTACAATGATTCACAAGTGACACATTTTCACAAAATGTGTTTTGACAAGGTATTGGGTTCTGCAAGTTCAAATCCTCGCAATCCACTTTCGTGAAATGAGCCCCAGCTCTTTAGTCTCAAAATAGTGAAATTGTGAGGGAAAATGGAACCAGATTTGCATCCTTTCATGCAATTCTCTGAGTCATGGTCATGTGTTTTAGTAGATTTGTTTCTTTATGATGGTTTGTAATGTTTGTAATATTACGTAATGAATTATAATGCTTCAGATACTTCACATCCTGGCAAACTTTTATTCAAAGCAAACCAACTGAATCACCAAACCAATTGAAATCTCTTGGTGACGTGAACCATGACCCACAACTGGAAAAAGCAGTACCATTTTGTTGAAAACTCCGTCAACAAAGCTGCGTGGATATGCTCCATCACTTCATCTGACATTCAGTATCAATTTTCCATAGTCCATGAGGCACAGAGGGCAGGATAGGAGTGAGCACAACATGGTCTTGTTTGCTTTTCTTATCTGCTCTTGAAAGAAATGTATCCTGTCAAAGTGGTGAAATGACTATTGACTATTGTTCTGAAAATTGAAGTTGCAGGTTTTCTAGTAACAAAATTGTGTCTTGACGGGCATACAGAAATCATCAGAGCAAAGCATCTGCTTGCTTCCAGAAGAAAAACATAATATTGACAGTCTGTCTGAATATAGCTTTTTTTAGTTTTAGATTTAACTACTGTAAGGTTCCTGGATTCAAGCTACAGCATGTGCATACGTATGTACGGTACACACACACACTCAATTATGCATGGGCCTGCATATGTACAGTACACACATGCAGACACATGCACATGCACATACACGCACACACACACACACACACACACACAGAGTACATAATTTATCATGGCTTGAATTTGTACTTGATTCTGGTTGGCTGAAGGCTGAGCTATGCTTTATATTTGTGTATATATGTAAGGACTGGGCGCCATTTCAGATCAACAGCTCAGACTGACATCACGATCACATGATCACGGACAGGTTACTTCCTGTAGATGCCTGTACAATTCTTGTATATGCTCTCTGCCATTCTTCTCTTTGCTTCTCAACAGACAGCACAACAAAGATCCACAGCCAGTGCTCAAGTCTGAGCCAATACCACACGGAACCATCCGTGCTCCTGCAACACTAGTCCCCTTTCCATATGCTCCCTTATTTAGCCTTTTAGGAGTTTAGTTTAGATGTTTGTTTAATAAATTCTGTTCTATTCAACTTTGTCATTGGCATATTATTCAGATACATGCTTGAGTCTACCACCTCAAAGAACCGTAGACTCACCGGAAAAAGTGAACTTTAACAGTAGGCTTATGTACCTGTTTATTTAAAAGTGAACTTTAACAGTAGGCTTCCCTGAAATTAGGTTCACACTCTGTGCTGCATTAGTGGGATAGCCTCTCCATCACTTTGAGAAAGCCATTCAAGTGGGAAACTTTGAAAGTGATGTCTCTCTCACAGACTGCACTGCATGAGACTGCATTTTGAAGTTTGGTTGAAACTGTGATGGTTATTTGTTTTTTGTTGGACCAGAAATGTGCATTATAAATGTTATGTCAGGCTCACAGCTAAAAATGTACTATGAAGTCTTAAGTATTAACTCAAAATATACAAATTTTGTGCATGCACATTGTAAGCAGTTTTTAAACTAATAAATATAAAACCAAATTATTATCTAATTTTCCTTCATTGCTATCATTGGGATAGCCTGCCAATGATATGTTCTCCATGGTGTTTCATTATCACAAATGGCACCGCTTAGCAACAGCTTTCATTGGCAATGTGTGAAACACATTTGTGGGCCAAAAAAACAGTCCTGGACCCTGTGAAAGACTTTGACATGTCTATCAATATTCACAGAGAAAACAGAGTGCTAGTTTCACTCCAAGCTGGTAGCATGCAAGCTTTCTGAGATACAATCTTGCTATGAAAATGTAATTTACAAAAGGCCCCAAATGCGACAACAACATTTTATTATTTTTTAGCCAATCAAAATAACAGACGCCATATGAAATCATATGTTCCTCAACAGGATCCATGCTTTCACGATTATGCCTCTTACCATGTTATGATTAAGCGAAGAGAAAACATAGTTTTGGGGTATATGGCGTGTGTTCACTTTCTCAGGTTGTCTTTAGTGGAAAATTTCAAATGAATTGTAATGCTGGATGGCTCAGCAGCAACACCATGTCAACATTGCATGGAGTGGTAAGGGCGAAATTACACAATGACGCATTTACAGCCGTCAATCATGCCCTCAGCGCCATATCTGTTGCCAGTAATATTTCCCGGTGCCTGGTCTGGATTAAGCTGTGGGTGTAGCTGAAGGACAAAAGACTACTGAAAGAGAGGTGAGTGTCTTTATCCTGAGAAGTATATGTGGAACACGTGGGGAGAGGGGGTGGGTTGGTTGCAAACAAAATGAAAAAGGAAGTAATCAGGCCAGCCCTTGGTGGAAAGCAACGAGTGTCCAGCACTTTGGTTATCAGAGAATGGCAGACATGTGACTCACAGATATAAGGGTGCCGTGGGATTCTTCTTACTGTTGCGGATGTAAAGCCAATGTGACTCTTGCATTTATGTAGATAAATTATGGCGGACTGTGATGCCAGGTTGTTGCAGAACAGACATTGTCCTCAGTTCCCAAAAGCCACTGCTAAATCCATCCTTAGACACCCTGGGGGCTTTGCTATTGTCACAGTCTTGTTTGAAAATAAAGCTTGCCTGCTCAGCCAAATCCAACAAATTGTTTTCCAGTCAACGTATTGATTACGGTTAAGTCCAGAAAATGTCCTTCACTACTTCAGTCCATCAAATTGAATTCTCCAGCAGTAAATTAAGAATTCACAAATAATCATAATTCTATAATTTCATTGTGAAAGCACACATTAATGTGCTAAATTGGATTTGAGTTATGTTGTTGACAACAATAAACCCACACACATTCACACATACATGTGGGCTCTATAATGCTTGGAACATTTTTAGATTTTTTTAAAATCAATTCACATGTGGTTAAAGTGCAGATTCTCAGCTTTTATTAAAGTGTATTTTAATACACTTTGTTTTCACCATGCTGAAATAACAGCACTTTAAACACTTATGAATTGTTTGATTACAAATAAAAAATAATGGAGTTCACAAGAAAAAAACAAACAAAACAAAAAACATGGCTTTGACCAAACATGTAATTGTGAAATACATGGAAATGTACTTCACAATTACAGCTTTGTGATAAAATAATTCAAATGTGGTAAAAGTGTATATTCTCAGGTTTTTGGAACATCATATATATATATATATATATATATATATATAGCCATAAAGAATGTATTACTCTCAGGGGTTAAATTGGGGGTGGACGTGGGTGGACGGCATCCACCCTCCTTTGGTAAATAAATAAATAATTTTGACCGGCAGTTTTACAAATAACTATGACAATCCAGTCCATTTTTGTATGCTCCAGTCCATGTGTTCCCTCTAGCCAGTTACTCACTCAACCAATCAAAAATCCGAAGAAAAAAAGAAAAAGAAAAAAACTCAGGAGGAACAGTCGTTTATATAGACTGGCACAGAAAGAAAAATATTGTTGATTGTCTTGATTGTTTGGAAGCGGACGTGGTAGGTTATTTTATTAACATGTAATTTTATCTATGCAACATTTTAACCTCTTAAGGAACAAGCCAAATTTTGCCAATCCTTGCCCATTTAGGGGGTACCCTATTTAAAGCTTTATAACTCCAGACGTGAACACCACAGAGACTTGAAAAATGGCTTAAATGAAGCAAGACATTTGTACAATTTACAATACTAACACAGATTAGTTTATATTCATAATTTTGGAAGAAATAAAGTGCCACAAATGCAATTGTTTTGACAAAAAATCCAAAATAAATTTGCACTTTTTAAGTTCGCAATGAAATACTGCGAGATTGAATATATGCAGGAGGTTAAACTATACATGTGCTAGGTCAAAAACTTCTTGACCACAAGTTCATAAAATCTAAGGGTGGATATGTAGAACTACTATAGATGTATGAAGCAAAAACTAAGCAGTGTACCCAGCATCTCCAAATCTATCCAAAATGTCTAAATTATGCATTGCTGTAAATCATAACATATCCATGTATTTCACTACAAATCAACTGTTTTGACTCAAGAAAATCACTGTTGCATAATTTTCAAATGGGAATTACAAGCTTTCAGTCAGTACAGTGGTCTAAAATAGCTAGGTGTCCAGAAACATATCCAAAATCTCTCCAAAATTGAATAAAATGTTTTTTGTCCATTATAAAGCATATAAATGAGCCCCTTATGAGGGTTTAAGATGAAACATTGCTATCAGATTAAAAAAATAATGCAAAAACATTGTCACACAATGCGGTACAGTACCTAAACGTGTAATAATTAACTCGTGTGTATTTCTATACTCTGTACTCTCGTATGTTTTATTGTATGGGGATGAGACAACATGAAAACAATTTTCACCCGTCCACCACGTTTTGGCAATGTTCCAGCTCTGACGTCATCACTGTTGCATGCTTCACAAAAACTATTACACTTCCGTCTAACGCTTACATTACAGTGTGAAATATTTACATTATATAACACCACTAACCTATTTAAAAATACTCAATTTCAAAAAGAACGTATATAACCGAAATATTTTGAACGATAATACTTACATAGCAATGGTGAAATCTCCTCTATGTTCAGTAGATAGAGACAGAGAGACAGTATCAATTATATTGTTCTATTCGCTTCTGTTTTGCTCCAGAAAACGATGTCAGCTAGGTCTATCAGCAAACATATGGCTTAGCTATGTTCAGAAGTCCTCAATAATAATAGTATTTTCCAAGAAATTACGAAATATCCTTGAACATGTTTCGTTAGGTGCATCGTATTTGTCTGCTAACAGAGTGTGATTGCGTAAGTGAATGCTATGCTAAGAATATTTTCTGTTACGCTGACCTATAAAACGCTATTCCAAAAGCAGAATTAGACATGTTATACATCGTTAGAAAGCTTATACTCTCGCCTACCGAATAAATGAATTGTAAATCTAGTCAGACTGTACTAAAAAGGGCGACGACGCCGTAAACAACAGGTGTGGTGTTACGCACAGCTATTTTGGAAGATACCCAGGCGTCACAGATGCGCCTATATTTCCCAAACGGATTGTCCAAGACAATATATGACCACGCAGTCTCAAAAGGGACATCTCTACACGTAAAACCAACAGTAAGGTTTTATATTTATTCAATATTTAGTCCCAGATATTGACTGTAGAATGACATGGTATCATTTTTAAAAACTTTTTCTCGTTTATTTCGTTATTCAGTGAGCAGCGTTTTCACTGCTGTATAGGCATATTTTAGGGCTATTGTCGGGTTTATTTTGTTGCTATGACGGAATACGATTTTTTAGTGGTGAAAGAATATTTTTATGAATGCCAAGATAGACAATATTGTCCATTATGTCAAGGGTGGGGGGTGTTTTTTAGATGAGACTGCAGGGAGGGGGTGTGTGTTAAATGAACGACGGGAGCGACAATGGTGGGGCTGCGAAACTCCGTTTTCGGCATAGTTGTCATGTATCGTCTACTAATGAAACGGAAACAACGCGTTTCTGTTTTCATCTCACACTTTGGTTGCAGTAGCACCGAATGTTTGAGTTTAGTAATTTAGGCACGCGGGCGTGCCCACCACTAGGGGCTGTGCGCTAAGTTAAAGAGAGATGAATAAACAGCCCCCACGAAAGCCGGCTATTATTAACAGCAACTTTGATTGCTTGAGCAAAATCATCAGCATGCTAAGCTAGGATTGAATATTTCCCATAACCTTTTATTCAGCGGCGACTGGTGACTGGTGAGCTGAAAATTGGTGGGGCGCAAAACTTTCTTTTAAACTAATCATTTATCTCAACCTGTTTTCATTAGTAATTTTCCTTTATTGTCAAGCGTGCCAACGATCGGGCTGATCAAATGGCAAGTAGCCTAACACACAGTATCTTCATACCGTGTTAGGGGGATTAAATCATAAATGAAATTTATCTGTTTAAAATCCGTTTTAATCACCAAGTAGTCTACACTTAACAAACAAGATACACCAGTCTGTTATCTACCCTGTTAGCTTTCAGAATAACCAGCAAAAACAAAACCTGCACTTCAATTTTGTTTACACTCTACGCATTGCAGATATTTGCCATGAATACAAGTGCAGAGAAAGAAGTGCATGTATCCGCAAATAATGTTGATTAAAAATGTGCACAATTTCGTACTACAAATTGAAATAAATGTAGGCTATAACCCCTAAGTTACTCGAAACCTAAAAATTTGGGGAGAGCTGGCTATATATGATAATATTGAGTAGCCTAGTTTGGGGATTAATTGTATTGATACTCACTGCTTAGTGATTAAAACGGATTTTTCTAAATCGCATTTATCATTTAATCTCCCTAACACAATGCGAAGAAGCTGTGTGTCCCTTTCCAATTGATTAGTCAGATGTTTGCATGCTTGTTAATCACTGAAAATTAATTAGAACAGTTAGAGATCAATGATTAGTTTAAAGGAAAGTTTTGCGCCCCAGCAATTTTCAGCTCACCAGTCGCCACTGGTTTTATTTTGTTTCAATTTGACAGTTTAAGAAAGATGGATAAAGGCGGAAGAAAGGCAGGACAAAAGAGGAGGATGACAGATTATTTTCTTGGGTAAAAATAATTCTCAGCATTAATGACACTCAATAAACTTGAAATATTTAAATTTTATTTGTAAAAGCTTGCATCAAGAGTATACATTCTTTTTAAAACATTGTTTTCCTTAATTACAATTATGTGCACAATACATTAAAGATACAACTATTTTGAGCTGAGACATTCATTGGTTTGTACCTTTTTTCACCCACCTCCCACCGGATCTCAGGGTCCACCCACCTCCCAAATCCCAATCTAACCCCTGATTACACTGTTTGTTTCTAGTTAAAGAAGTGTAAAGGGTAGTGCAACTTACTCACCTGATCTTGAAACTGCATTCAGTTATGGTCGGTGGTTCCACTATTGAATATGGTTTAAATAAATATTTGACACCTTAAATATGTGTACAAACCAAACCAATTAAACTTGCCAATAAAAAAAAAAAAACTAGAAATACCGCCTCGCGGTTGTATGCCTCCACCAACCAGTAGCCAGTTTGTTTATAACATGTCATCACTTCATCATTTTATCCTATTAGACATTTGTGTGAAACTTAATTAGCATATGAATTCTTGATTTATGGCCAAAAACGTGTTTTGTGAGGTCACAGTGACTTTGACCTTTGACCACCAAAATCTAATCAGTTCATCCTTGAGTTCAAGTGGACGTTTGTGCCAAATTTGAAGAAATTCCCTCAAGGCGTTCCTGAGATATCGCGTTCACAAGAATCGAGATGGACAGAAGGACAGACAGACGAACGGACGGACAACCGAAGAACATAATGCCTCCGGCCACGGCTGTGCCGTCGCAGAAGCATAAAAACAGACAAACGAATAAAGAAACCCAAAGCCAGTGTTGCTATATTTTTTGTGTCCAGGCAAATTACTTCCAAACAGTTAAAGGCAAAAAGTGGGAACAGTTTGTGCTGTGGGATGTTTTAAAAACCTACAAAAGAACTTAGAAGGGGAGAGGTAGATTGAATTTCTGCATTGCTGATAAGGATGATGGGTACCAAATATTATTCCCTTTTTTCCGGTGACTGGGCAAGTACAATGAAATTACAGTTATGTCTTCCAGTTACTATTTACAGTGTCTGCAGAACCAGTTCTATCATCTGCTGTATTACCTGTATTGAACACATACGAGAACAAGAAAATGCAATATCAGTATATAAAAATTCTCCCATGTAAAACATAATATATAAATGCAAGGGGATGCCCTTAATTTGTGTCTGTGATCGTTTTGATTACATTTCTTCACCATAAGCATAGCATCACATTTTTATTAGTATTGACTGGTTTTTATTGCTGTTTGTTTTGTTTTTAAGACGAGACAGGATTTTATTCATGTAATACCCTGAGCTCTATGTCTCGGCGAGAGACATAGAGCTGTAAAACATAATGTTAAAGCAATGCCATATGGCACACCTGATGTATAATCTCACCGCATCAAGGAGGATATATATATTTCCGCGGAAAGGACATTTGTTGCATAATGTAACTCTATACACACTAGCCATCTATTACCATAGCCATCCATTACCTCGGGAACAGAGGCAAGTTGTTTTTGCGTTATTGGAAATGCCTTCAACAATGCATTTGTCTTTCACAAAGACATAAATGGTATCCCTTTTTCATTCAAAGGACTAAGCAAGGTTATGGCTGTTTTATGCTCTGCAAAGGTGACATTATTCTTGAAGGGATGGGTCAGTTGATTCAAATGAATGAAGCACTTTATTGTTTTGCTTTAGCCTACAGGGATAAATCTGGATAGAAAAAGTTAAGCTTCTGGAAAATAAATCTATTTTGCAGAAAAACTTATATTTTTTTCTGTGTAAAATTACATTTCAACAAGAAACATGGCGATCGTTTTTTTGTATTCCAGGACTATGCCAATCAATCTGATTCATTATTCATAGTGTTCTCATTAATGAAACACTATACTATAATCTTTGCGCTATAATCTTTTAATGTCACGGTTTCTGTGCAGGGTAGATCATTTTTCTGTGCCTGCACCGGCTCAGTGGTTAGCATTCCGATTAGCCACTCGGCTAATCGTTATTTTGGTGTGTGGGGACGATTAGTTCGAGCTTGCAGATTAGCCACTCGGCTAATCGTTATTTTTGGTTCCTGTGGGAGGATTGTTCCTGCTTGAACATTCCGTGCATTCCTGCAGGGTTACCTCTGATCTGTTTCACCTGTGGGTTGCTCACATCTTCCGCTGATTACCAGCCACACCTGTGGCTGGGTATTTAAAGCGTCAGTAGGCAGTGGAACGGTGCTTGAGTGTAACGTGTTTTGCTCTAGCCAGTTCCCTGTCGTATTTCTGAGCAAGGTTTAAGGATTTTAGGAACAAAGAAATTTAAAAGAATTCTGACTTCAGTTTGTTTGTTTTCTTTGGGAAAAAGGTATTAGGATGGTATATGTCCAGATTCTGAGGTTGGCGGTTTTAAGGGGTTATTGTGTCACCGTTGGGGCACCAACCTTTCTGCCTCTTACTAACCAGTTTCCCCCCTGGTTTTAGTTGGCCTCAGAACGTCTTCTGTTTGTTTTTGAAAAGACATTTTCTTTTTCTCTGCTTCGGGTCGAAGTCGTTTATTCTTCTTTTCTTTTCCCTGTTCCTTTATTTTCTTTATATACTCTTTCTTCCTCAGTTACCCGTTTAGGGGTTTATTCATTTTTTGGGATACGTCCCTTAGGAGTATAGCACCCCCTTATTTCGTCTCTCACGAGACTCAGTAGGTTACTGGAGTGCCCCTTTGGTAACTTATAGATCCCCTGTTTGGTCGCGTCTGGTCTTCACACTTCCCCTCCCTCACATTTAAAATGTTTTTTACTTTGGCTTCACATTTTTTCAACTAGATACAGGTAATTATCAAAAAATGGAATGTACCCCAGTGGAAACCCACATGGGGGCAGGCCTTTTTGCATGAGAACTGCGTCAGAATGTCAAAAGCTCAAGAGTAGCGTAAAAGTGAGAGCTGGGCAGGGAGGAACTGATCATTGCTCTAAGGGAATACACACTTAAGCATGGTATAGTCTTATCAAAAATAGGAAATTAAATGAGTTACTGTGTAAACGGTGTAAACAAATCTAGAAATGTTTCAGTTCAATATGAAGTGTCTCAGGTGAACGAGTTATGTAGAATTACACCGTGGAAGTCAAAATCCAGCCATGGACCAACATAATTAGCTTTTGTTTATCAGGAATCTTGGCCTAGTGGCAGTGAATTCAAGAGCAGAAGAGCTAGCTTAAGAGATTCTTGCAGTTATGCCCATGGGATAGACTGGCTTTCTCAAATAGGTTTTGTCCACACAAATATGCATATAATCAAAATGAATCACTATGCGACCGTGGTCCTTGGGCCACATAATTTTACTGAACTATTAAGTCATCTCTATAATCTCTCCGCTCGCCAATACTGCCATTTCTCCCTAACTGTTGTGGTTGCACAGTTCAGTGCTAGAAAGATCAGCCCTTTAGAAAAGGATCAGGATTAGAAGGATGAGGTGCAAAGCATTACTAATATTGAGCCTGTCTCTTGTGATGAATTGCTGAAAACTACCCTAATGCTATAGACTCATCAGTTTGATCATTTTGCCATTAAGTAGTGGAATCAAGTGCCTGGATTGGCACATTGTCAAGACAAAAGTAACTCTTGACATCAGCACTGTTTGCCACCTTGTAGAAAAAAACGCACACATGCGCGCACACACACCCACATGCAGGAAACACAGAAATGGTGATAATGCTTCTGATTTCAACAAACTGTTGAAAAAGCTAAGTGCTTTGTATTTAAGAACACAAGAGCCATAATGAAAAGGACAATCTTCTCTCTCATCTGAAAAACAGAAACCCTGAATCATTTTCTGCATGACAATGTAATTAATAAAAAAAAATCTGTTAAAGTCAAGTGTTTCACTCCAAGAGGAAGCCTCTAAAGAAGTTTAATTATTAATCTTTTTTTTTTTTTTTTTTTTTTTTCTGGAGGGTTGCTTTGTGATCTCACTGGGCTGATGTTTAAGAACGTACAATCTCTTGTTTGGGTCCAGAAAGGAAACGGCCCTAGCTCAAGTAGGCACAAATTTAGAGTGAACAAAGCCCCCGCGCCCGTTCTAGAGTGATGCCAGGGGGCGGTGTGAATGCTTTATTTGAGGGAAGCTGAAAAACCTTAGCAGGAAGTTTGATTCCAAATTATTTATATTCAATGCCCTTCAACATTTGGTACATTAAAACTGGGTGCAATTGTAATTCATCCAAGAACTGAATGGTTTCATTAAAATATATGGCAGTATAAAGTAATATTTTGTATCATATTTTATGCCATGGACTGCTTCCTTATGCAGAAAGATAATCAATAACAAGCAAGATGTTGTAAATATGAACTGCAACTGTTGCTATGGTAAATGTTCTTAAATTATAGGCCATAATAATGGTAAACACATGGCTTTCTCAATCCACAACTCATCCACCATAGTTACAACAATCCCACTGTCAATAAATGGATGGTATACTGCAAAACATGCTTGCAGTCTGATTATTTTAGACAGCCCACCTCACAAATATTTTGTGATTTCTGAAAATCAAGGAAGCAAGGACAAAATTATTGTTTTCCTGATGCTATCCAACCCATAAGACTGCAATTATTATTATTATTATTATTATTATTATTATTACTTTCCATCTAGAATTATTAATTTATATCCCAGTCATTTGCTGAAATCGTTCATGTTATGTATTCATATTATTACTTAGTTAATAAGTGAAAAGAGCAGCATGTGTGGAGTATATATTCTGTGGCAGCTTTCAGAGAAAAAAACGCAAATTGGGACCCCATACACCTCATGTGAGCAGCCTTTTCCAGGACCAGAAAAATAAATCTCCTTCTGAGGGCAGCATTGTTGTTAAATATTAACAACCATTGTTATACTACATGCAAATATGTCAAGTGTCAGGCGATTTTTCTGTGAATTGTTTTCCCCATGAGAAGCCAAGAACACATTTTCTGTTTTCTGTATCCTTTTCTTCAAGCCGAGATTAGGCACATGTGATTCTATCTTGAAAATAACCTTATTTTATTTATAGACAGTGCATCTCATGTCCTTCAGGTCAAGGGGCAAATTCGTACCTGTCACCAAACCACTGGGTAGGTTTTCTCTGGCAGCCAATCTGAATAATGTACATGTAAAAACAATGTTACAACAAGAACAACACTAACTGACACTAACACTAGCAGCATCTGCCCCCTTCCAGATTTTCTTCTATCGTTGCATATTTGTCACACTGAATGGCTTCAGATCTCTTGACAAAATGTAATATTAGACAAAGGGGAACCTGAGTAAATGCAACACACATCACATTTTTACATTAGTATTTCATTTATTTAATGAAAAAAGTTACCAAACTCTCCCTTAAACTTAATAATTGGTTGCATGATCTTTATCAACTAAACACTTAAAAAGTTTGATATCAGTCTTTCACATAGCTGTGGATGAATTTTAGCCCACTTTTTCACAGAACTGCCTTAACCCAGACAAATTGATACACTGGGTTTTTGAGAATGAACTGCTCATTTCAGGTCCTACCACAGCATCTCCATTGGGTTGAAGTCAGGACTTTTCAGCCAGTCTGATGTGGACTTGCTTTTTGTTTTGGATCATTAGCTTGATGGCTAATAGACCCAGTTAAAGTTTGTTAACCCAAGAGGATACTCACACAATTCTGGGGCAAAACGTGTATCACCTTGGAAGGATAATCACAATGCGGCAGACATGATTAACTACAATTTAACTTCCTAAGTGCATCTAATTGTGTTGTGGTTCTTTTATTTTGTTTGCGTCATTGCAGATCTAAAGAAAATATGTAGCGTTGAAAATCTTATTACAACTTTTTTGTAAATTGTGAGCTAGCCTATATAGCTGCATATATGTTATAAATGCGAGTGCATGCTAACCATCATAAAATGTCACTTAAGATTTACTTAAGTTGATCATGTTAGTCCAGGTCACTAAGGTTTGGACAGATAGGATAAAACACATTAACAAAGATGGGGCAGCTGCCAATGATAAGTTTGATCTTCTGTATTAAATTGATTGAGTTTGATAGAATACTGGTGTGCTTTGGTTGAGACCATTGACTGAAGAAAAAATATGGACCAAGTCACCCATTGACTTTAATGGGCTTGGTGAAAAGTGTATTTTGGGTGAACAGCCCCTTTAAATACGATTTATAGAAGAATGGTCAAAGATTTCCCCCCCCCCCCCCCCCCCCCCCTTAATATGTTCACCAATCTCATAAACTATAGATGTTGACTCAGCAGTGTTAATCTTGTGATGAGAGGGTGTACAAAGTACTGAAAATAGTGAATGTTTGTGACAGTATTTACAGGAAGTAAATGTATAACTTGAGGAAAGTATCATTTTTTATTTCATTGAATAATAATAATAGGAGGGCCTCCTTGCACTTTGCTATATGTTGACCCAGTATTTGTCTTTTTGTACTTACTCCATTAAGTTATTTAAGACGATCTCCGGTCCATGGAAATCAGGCCCATACTTACACTGTTTGGTCCCAACTGCGAAAAAGGAAAAAAACAGTAAGAATTAAATAATTATTGTTTAATGTGTCATGTTAAAACCATGAAATATGCACAGAGAGAGAGTTTAAAAATAATTAGGTTTGTTTTTTAATGTGTCAAGGTAAGACAATAAAAATATTTTTAAAAGTGTGCCAAATTGGCCGTCAACTTCACGCTGACTGCGACTGCATTGAATACACTTTTTTTTGCGCTGCATTTCACCTTGGTAAATCTAGCCCACTGCGTTTTTGCCATTAGATTCCTTTACCTAGAGAGAGAATTCAATTAAAGTAATGGGGAGTAAAGCCCATTTTTGTACTGAGCAGCTGAAAGCCCACAATCTTAATGAGCATAGGAAAGTATAAAATGGATTTTGAGAGAAAAAGATGCGTCCTGCTGGCTTTCGGATGGTGGCACTGTTAACGGCAGACAGACTGCCGGTGATTACTGAGAAGCCCACGGCAAATGTGTAAACTCCTGCTATGACCGCTCCAAGGCCTGACTGTATGTACCAAAACACAAAATACTAACCTAATTCATATTCATGGTATTGCTTTCTTAAATTTGCCATGATGATAACATAACTTGTGCATGTTCATAATTCACAGATTTCAAGGAGTCAGATATTTATTTGCTTTAGGTATTACTCCGTTACTAATTTGGTGCTAATCTGTTGTCAGGGAAATTCCATTTGCTTGGGAGAGGCTGATGCTAATGGGTAACACTTGTCTGAATAGTGTTGGGCGGAACAGAAATATTTTACACGGGATATATTGGGGAAGCCATAGGAGTAAATGCACTTGTCCAACTGCCTGAATAAGCAAGGGAAAAAAGCCCTTCATTTAATGAGGTGCCTCTAAGAGATTGCTGTCCGGTGACTAGAATCTTAAACTGAAGCGTTGTTGCATGTTATGGGGGCACTAATTTGGAACATGGAGCGGGGTCCTTAATCAGAGGAACACTAGTTATGTATAGGAGCAGCGGTTATTAAACAGATATTGTATTAGTGGACTAGGTGCTCATGTTCTAAATTGTATAACAAAGAAAAAAAACAAGAGCTTGAGGTATCTGATACAAAGGCAAGAATGTCAAGCAGCATGTGACAATCACTCTGGGTCTTTGTGGATAATTAGAATCCTTGACTATCCGGTGAACCCCCACACTACACCCACAGTCTGCCCACTGAGCACCTGGGTGCCTCCTGGACGCGGTGGCCATGACACAAGTCGACCTCTTACATTTGATGAGTAGCTCCTCGCCTCGCATTACCGCAGATAAAAGAAGTTATTGCAATTACTGAGAAGCAGAGCTTTCAGCTGGACCTGTGAGACAATGCATTATCTGTATGCAGCAAAGCGGTCCCAGGACTCCCACTGATCACACTGAATGGCCCTGATGCAGGGGTGGCTGGGAGATACAGCTTATTCATCCACCACAAAGTCCCCCGCATGATCTAATTCTCTGTCCGTGACCACCATCTCATTCTGGCTAATTAAGCTGAAGGGCGAATAATTTAGGAGTTGTAAACTGGGATGGAATTTCAACAATACTATCTTGCAGATAAATCACTCAAAATGTAGTTCTCCCACCTAACAGAATTAATGGACATTGCATGAGCCATATCTATAAGTGCTGGAGGTGATAACCAGACCCGAGCCTGAACAGCCTCATGGGTAACTAGACCCTTACTATACAGTCTGGCACGACCCAGGTGTGAGAGACAGTGTGGCATTTTCCAACAAATAATTTAATGCTTAATATAAGTAGCCTACCTGGTATACAAATAACTTAAGAATAATGAAAAACAAACCTGCAAGTCACAGGAAAAGTGTGCTACTTTACTTTATGAAGTGAAGACATGTTATGGGGTAGGCCGGTACAGTCTGCAGCACCTGTTTTTACCCATCCTTTCCAACAATGACCATGGAACTATGTAACGCAGATGAATTACTGGATTTTGATTATTGTTCTATCCCTATTTTGTTATTTCTCAAAATAAATCTTCCATTTTGATCACTTTTAGCACATTCTTACACCCCTTTCATTCCAAAGCCACCTAAAACCCGTGTTTATTGTGAATGGGTGAACCCACATTATCCGACCCAGGTCCAACCTGGGTTTTACCTGGCGCACAGGTTCGTCATCCATTTTTAATGATAGCAGAACGCAGCAACCCAGCAGTTCAGAAATGGCATGTAAGAAAGTCATCTTTCAGGCCCGGGTCTTGTGTGAATGGTGAGGAACCAGAGCTTACCCATGACCGTAGTGTGGTGTGAATGGATCAAACTCGGGTTGAATCAGTGTTCAGTAATTCATGTCAGCCCCAGTTTTGTGTGTGACAGAGGTGCTAATCTCATGAGTAAGGGTCGTGTGAATTGAGCTGCGCAGCAGTAAGCCGAGTTATGATTGGCTATCACACATGAGACAAAGTGTTCTCATGAACAAGGTACAGCTCAGTCCCACTGAAAAGAGAAATGATGAAATGCGATTGCTGAACATTACTTTTGCTAAGTAATGCAGGAAGCAGTCGGGTCCTCATTGGCCCTCTGGGTGTATCAGCTATAGTTATACATACACAAGACTCATGATGGACCTGACTCATACTCCCGAAACAAGTTTGACTTGGTTATAAACAATATTTAGGATATATATTTCATACAGCAACAGTCTGAATGTTTACCTTTAAAGACAAAATATTGTGTTTCAGGGCCATTTTGAGTAAATCCCCAATAATGTTGCCAAATCAAATTTTATCTCATTTAATTAATGCACATCTTCCGTCAAGAGGGCATACACAAGCATTTTTTTAATAAATCAGTTGTAGTGAAAATAGATTTAAAATGAGATTTTAAACTGAAGCATAGTAAAATCAGGTACCATTTTACATGAAATATCGCTGATGCCTTTATTGTATGGTTGCATCAGTTCAAAAGCACTTGGGTAGAATCTGCATTTTCAAAATAGTTAGCAAAAGAGCGAAAATACATCCCAGCATTGTGCTAATATGCATTCCTTCTGAAAAATCGTGCGTTTTCATCCTCATAACACCAACTCAAGCTATTTACAAGAGATTGTGGGATACAATGTTTGGCTTTTTATTTTTATGAAGGAGCCCTTTGCAATTCATTTCTTTCAAAAAGGCAAAATATAGCATTTTAACAAAAGTGAAACTCAAACACATGATCTAATAGTGTTATATATGACCTTTTCTATTGCACTGCAATTTAATTTCATTGTTTGTCTTTTTTCTGCACTGTTAATATTTCAACCTGTATGCAAAATGTACCAATACACAAGTGAATAGCACGATAAGCTTTTTGAGGAAAAGGGGCAAAGAAAAGAAAATACATTTATTTCGAGGGAGATCAGGAGAAAGTGGAATGGTTATGATTCCTTGAGGGTAGCTCAGTGAGAGACTGCTATGTCAACTGAATCAGGGAGGGTTTTGAGACCACAGCGGTCAGTATGGCCGCAACAGTTCCACCAGAAAGGGGCAATCTAGCATCTATCTTTTTCTTTTTGTGACTGTGGAAATGGTTGACGTTCACAGACCATTTCCGTCTATTTTTAGTGCACAAAAGTGTAGCAAAGCCCTTGCAGAATCACCAGTTTAAAGCCCAGAGAGAGGGACAGAGAGGGAAAGGCTGCAGGCAAATCCTGCAGAATCAAATTCTCATTCTGCGGCAATGGTAACTCGCACTGGTAAGGGGTGAGAACCTGCTTCCAACATGTGGAACCAATACAGGCTTTCAGAGTAAACAGCTGAAAAAAGAAAGAAAACAACATTGTTTCTGAGGCTGGAAATGTCCTCCTTTTATGAAAAAATAATTGTTTTATGAAGAAATGAAAGACCTCAAAGAAACAACTTTCTTATTCTTCCAGCTTGTCAGCTAAAACTGGCAAAAAACAGAGGTCTAATTAAAAAAGGAAAATTATTCATTTGACTGCGTGTGGCAAAATCTTTGATTGTGATCTATAAAAAAAAATCAATAAAGATTGAGTGGTATTTTTAGATTCATGAGATAAAGGTGCGATGCCACAGCCACACCCTGTGGCTGTCAGTATGTTCTTACATATTTTAATAAAGCCAATTCCAAATTACACATTTGTAATACCTGTGCTTAAAGGCAAGTTTGAAAAGACTGCCTTTTGTGGTTCTGTTAAACACAGAGTACAGCGTGTTTGGTTTGACGTGCCAAGAATATGTGCATCTATCCTTTTTAAGGGATGCTGACTTTGGCACTTGCCAGACCCAACAGAAATTTTATCAATGATTAATGTTCAGATGCTGGTTACATTCTTCCTAAACGACAATCATAAAATACATAACCATTAAATTGAAATGTAACATGGTCACCAATGAACCACATATCAGTTATTTTGCTGACATTCCTATTTGACATACATACAAATCACTGACACAGTATATATGTATCTCTAAAAAATTCATTTTCACATCTGCAGCATACATATGTGCCATGGCACTCAGGAAAAAGAATATGGAAAAAATGAAAAATCCCCAAAAATTTGGGTTTTATTGTGTAGACGTGTGACGTTGTTTGTGAATTCTGTTTGTTTACATGAGGTCAGAAGGTACAGAAGTCCATGCTCTTAAGGGCTGAGAGTCTGTGGTCATTGTGGTTATTTTAGTTGGAATGGGGCATGCTGCCTCCCAAGCCATAACTTTCCATGCCATCTCACATATCTTGTGCCATTCAGATTTCCCCAGATTTAGTCTGGTTCATTATCTGGAAAATATCTGCAATTTTCCAGTTGCAAAGAATCATGCCTGAAAAGTGAAAGTGAGTCGAACTACAGCTGTGGGTTCATATTGGGACACCACACCGTGCTAAAAGCACTAGTGTCTGAATGAAAACTTGTTTAATGGTTATGGATGACATGTGGCAGCTATGAAGGCCTAATCTCTGCAACATAGTTGTCCCCAAATAAATAAAACCTTGCAGTGAGAGAACATAGAGGTGCTGGTTAACCACGCTTGGCTGGTTTCCTATATAAATGCAAATACTGAAAATAATTACTGAGTGGGTCGTGTGAAGCTCGAACCCATATACAGTACCTGCTGGCTTTGAAATTTCATGGGCCTCTCCTTTCCCCTTTCATCCACTGCCAGAGAACACTGCGCCCCTTCCACAAATCTAAATATTTTACACTGTAATTTTCAGCCAAGAAATGAGACTTCCTTTTTTTGCATATGGCTTCTTATATATTTATATTTCCATCCAGTGGCTGCTGGGTGGCTTGTCCTAATAAAGCACTGGCTCCAATGCAGTGATACACTCTGAGTCTGGACATTGCCAGTGTTGACTGTGGCTCACAGCCAGACCTTCAGGGTGGCAGCACTAGCTGGTCTGCATGGGCTGACTGAGCACATGCGGTGTGCTCCTTAAATAGAGAAACGGGAGAACTCAAAAATAGGGGACAACAATTGGTCCAAAAAAATAAACGAGGACATGTGCATTCCAAATGACATGTACAGTAAATGCAATTACATGAAGTGGCACAGCACTCAGACAGACGCAGATGGACGGCAAGAGTGCTTTATCCATATTAATGACAGGCAGGCCAAGGGCAATAGTCACAACAGTGCTGTCCTGGGCTTAAGCAATCCACTAACTGTGAGGGTCAAACAGGTAGTATTTTCAAAACAGGTTAAGACTGATTAAAGTATCAACATCAAACCTGATCTATGGATTGCAGCATAGTCTTGATTTGTACTTATGAAAATTTTTAAGAAATGAGACTACTTCTTGAAGTAAAATACACCAGCATGGTTCAGGTTCACCTCTGCAATTGCAAGACAGCCCCATTACCATGCTACCCATGTATGTGATTGAACGGAAAACAAACGTAAATCAAAATAAATCATTTGGTGGGATGTCAGAAAATGCAATATGCTTTCCCTAAGGTACCGTAGATAGCCACCAACTGATGCTCTCTGTAGAATACCTATTTTCAATATGAAATGCATATTTTATGCATGAGGTTAGACAAAAGGTTTGGCTGAGTAATTTCTCTACATATTTGCTCCATCAGAAAGCTTCCAATCATTTGAACTGAATGGAGGTGAACAGAAATCTTTAAATGAAATTTAAAGGCAGTTTCACTCTTTGCCTTGCACACATAATTTACATTCACGTATTTAGAAGATGCTCTAATGCAAAGTGAATCAAGTGCACATAACAATGTCAGATGGGCAGCCTGTATGTGAATACCAAAATAGAACCTTCAGGTAGAGCCTGAGGGTTTAGGGCTTTAAGCAGCTTGTAAATGCAACGGCAACATCCAAAAAAAGTTTGAGTAAGAGAAGGGGGATGGTGTGTGCAGAAGGGCATGTCAGGCCAGCCTCTTCCTCGCTGATAACAGGAACCTGTAAACCACTCCTGAACATAACTCTGCGCTGCAGAGGAGACAGATGCATTGTGTGCCCGAGTCAGTCCAATTAACGCCCTCCATTCAAGGCATGTCACACCGCACCACTGAAACCTGGCCGTCCTGACATTTCAGCCCACTGTTCCATTAATGAACACTAAGGTGTTACACAACCAGGCCCTGTCTGAATGCAAGAGGAGGCAGCATCGCATTTGTTCGGCAATATGCATGGGAATTCTACATTCAGCGTTTCTATGAATTTTGATGACTTCTGCTGTAATACGGTTTCCCCACAATCCGCTTATGTGTTTGTTATGCAGCAATGCAATATTAATGATAACGTTAGTAATACCCTGAAAATTTTCCGAGAGAGGTCTGGGGAAAAGAAGGGAGGGAGGGAGACATTATTAAAGGTTGTCATATTTAATTTTGTTATTTGCTAAACAATAATGCTTATTGCTCTTAGAAAACAATAATGCTTATTACTTTTAGAAAAACAGCAAGCTTTGTATATTATTTCAAAAGGAAAATTTATTAAAGCAGAAAATGTTTTTTTTTCTTTGTCAGCAAATATTGTGAATAGATGCATACACTCAATATGAGAATGCAGATAGGACTGAATACATTCCATGTCCCAGATCATACATTGAGAGTATCTCATCTGTCTTGCTAGTCATTCAGTGTATGGCAATTCCTTACTGTGTAAGGCGTTTGAAAGTTTCTCTACTGTTGATATCAATGCTAGCTCATCTAAGTCTGTTTTAACAACACTTAAGATTTGAATACTACTGTTCTTTTGGAGGAAAAGGTGTAGCAGTAATCTGAAAAACTTGAGTAGACTCAAACCCACTCTACCCCAGGTAGAATGAGACCACAAAGTGTCCCATTGCTATAGGTCCCCAGTTATGGTGGCTACTGCAGTGGAGGCTCAAGCATAGGCCATAGGCCCCAGCCTGAGCTTGTAGTGAATGACTTTACTGACGGAAGCACTTAGGAGGCCCGTATATCATAATTATTAATGGTCCAACAGGCTGTCGAGGGCCGAAATGTACCCTGTCTCCCCACCCCCCCCCCCCCATCCCAGGCATGTTGCCAGTGAAAATTCATCAGCTTCAATAATGCAATTTAATCAGCGTGGCAATAAATGCATCTTTATTTCATTCCGGAAATTATTCCAGGAATTTGACATTTGCAGGGAAAATCAATGCAGGCTGCTGTATGATACCGTATGAGAAATAGAGTTTGTGCTGTTTCGGCTGTACATTATCCAGGGAAGAAGGACTGAAATTAGGAATGAACTACAGATGTTAACCTTTCACTGATACAATTACTGGCTCACCAACAAATGAAGGTGGGACAAAGAGAAGACAAGGGCCTGTCCTTTGTATTCGCTCATTGCATTTCCCGTATTATTAAGGCTAAAGACTCTGCTCTGCGTGACGCACAGTGTGCACGGAGGATGAAAATTCAGCAGCCGGCCATTTCAAAAAAAGGATTTGTTTAGCCATTTCAGTGCTACAGTAATAACAACTGCGCCAAAGTCCTTTCAAAGGGATTCATTAGGAGCATGCATGCATAGCGTCAGGCCCGGGGGGCACAGGGATCTGCACGCTTTTCAGTCTCACCTCCTCTTTAATGGAAGTCAAATTTTTGATAAGGAACTAACTCACCTGATGTGCCGTGGGAATTAATGTGTTGCTAATTAAAAGGCAGCACCGAAACCAACGGGGCTTATAATATCTGAATGACGTGTCTTTTCTAAGCGCTTCATCCATGCAGTGGTAACCATCATCAGGATCTACAGTAATGCCATAAAAGGTAATGAGACAGTGGAGAAACACACACACACACACGTACACACACATGCGCGCACACACACACACAAGAATTTATTGCTATACTTGTGAGAACTTCCCATTGACTACATTCATTCCGTAACCTCTAAACCTAACCCTAACCCCAACCACTACATGCATAACCTTAACCCTAACCTTAACCTAATTGTAACCCTAACCCTACCCCTAAGTCCGAACCCTAAAACAGCCTCTTGAACTTGTGGGGACCAGCAAAAGGTCCCTACCTTGTGTAATTTTCCTCATTTTTCTATCCTTGTGGGGACATTTGGTTCTCACAAAGATAGTAATACATGTCCACACACACACACACACACACACACACACACACACACAGTAATGATGCTAGGGTTTACAGCTAGGTTTAGGGTTAGAGTTACAGATAGGGTTAGGGTTTGGTTTACAGCTACCATTAGGGTTATAGATAGGGTTAGGGTTAAGGTTAGGGTTACAGCTAGGCTTAGGGTTAGCTTTAAGGCTAGGGTTTGGGTTAGGGTTGATGTTAGGGTTACAGCTATGGTTAGGGTTGCAGTTACGGTTTGGGTTAGGGTTACAGCTAGGGTTAGGGTTAGCGTTACGGTTAGGGTTAGAGCTAGGCCTCGGGTTAGGGTAATGGCTAGCGTTAGGGTTACAGCTAGGGCTCGGGTTAGGGTTAGGGTAATGGCTAGCATTAGGGTTACTAGGATTAGGGTTACAGCTAGGGTTACTGCTAGGGTTAAGGTTAGGGTTACAGCTAGGGTTAGGATTACATCTAGGATTAGGGTTACAGCTAGGGTTATTGTAAGGGTTATAGCTAGGGTTAGAGTTAGTGTTAGGGATTCAGCTAGGGTTAGGGATTCAGCTAGGGTTAGGGTTACAGCTAGGGTTAGGGTTAGGGATACAGCTAGGGTTAGTATTATGGATAGGGTTAGGGTTACAGCTAGGGTTATGGTTATAGATAGATAGGGTTAAGTTTAGGGATACAGCTATGGTTAGGGTTATGGGAGTAGTAGTCCAAAAAATGGGTGGAATAAAGAAGAATAATATGTGATACAATAGTAGTGTGATCGCCAAAGGCAACCACACTAATAATAATAATAATAGTGGAACTTCAAATGATACAACATCAGTTATTTATCACAGTTCAGCATACAGCAGGCTGGGCTTTGCAGATCTGTTTTTTTATTGTATTGATGTGCTTCTGGTAATCATATGTTCATTTTATAATATTTTCTAAAAGTGTAACCCAGGCCCAAACAGCGACAAATCCATTGGATATTTGTCTTACTTTTATTCTTTGGAGGCTAAGATAAGACAAGGCCCATTAAAGCTCTTTGATCTTTATTTCTGTCTTCCAGGTGAATAACTGAGGACACTATTCGACTGCTCTGCTGTTGAGTTTTCTTGAAATATTTTCCTCCTGATAATGAGATGGTTACAGCAAAATATAATGCAGGGCTTGTCAAAAATATGTAACACATACAACAACCACTTTTTACTTTAATGCATATGGATGTCCAATGGGCAGCATATTCGGTACCCACAGAATTGTGAGATGCATTTCCTGGTGTGTTGCATTTGTCCGTTTAACTCTTGGGTCTGCCGTGATCCACCCTTCCCTGCAAACCGGGGGGAGGAGTGGGGATGGGGCAATCCTGGGAGAACACAGGAAGCAAGAATAATTGGGTCTGTGCGCCACGGCTCTCAAAAAAATTAGTCTCACTTGGTTTATTCCCGGAGGCATTATCATGTAACAGGCAGCTGAGCTTAGGGCACAAGGCTAGCGCAGTCATGTGCTAAACAGGCAGGCGATGCACTGAGCTCATATACTGGAAGCCATACTGTCATACTTTATTTCTTATACTGCATATATATATATATATATATATGCACACACACACACATACACACACGTACACACAGTGAGCCACCTAATCATTGGCACAAAGACAAATCTTTTTTTTTTCTTGATTTGGCCCTGTACTCCACAATTCTGGATTTGTTATCAAACAGTTCACCTGTGGTTAAAATGTACATTCTGAGATTTTATTTAAGGGAATTTTTATAAACTTTTGCTACACCATGGAGAAATTACAGCACGTTTCATACATAGCCCCCCATTTTAGGGCACGATAATGTTTGGGACATATTAATGTTATGTAAATGAAAGTAATCATGTTTAGTGGTGTGCTGCACATAATTTGCATGCAATGGCTGCTTGAAACTGTGACCCATAGACATCACCAGGTGATGTGTATCTTCTCTGGTGATGCTCCTGCACTGCAGCCGTCTTCAGCTCCTGCTTGTTTCAAGGGCTGGTTGCCTTCCATGTTCTCTTCAGCATGTGAAACACATGTTCAACTGGATTCAGATTAGGTGAATTGGTCAGTCAAGAATATTCCAGTATTTGTCTCCTTTGTTGCTTTAGCAGTATGCTTGGGATCATTGTCTTGCTATAGGATGAAGTGCCATCCAATGAGTTTGGAGGCTTTTGGTTGAACTTGAGCAGATAAGGTTCTCTGCACTTCAGAATTCATTCTGCTGCTGCTATCTGCTGTTACATCATCAATGAAGACAAGTGAGCCAATACCTGTGGCAGCCATACATGCCCAAACCATAATGGCCATAACCACCACCACCATATTTTACAGATGAGGGGGGTGCTTTGGATCTTGGCCAGTTCCTTTAGGCCTCCACATTTTGCTATCGCCATCACTCTGATACAAGTGAGTCTTGGTCTCATTTGTCCATACGACATATTTCCAGAACTCTGAAGGCTCTTTTAATACTTATTAACAAACTGTAACCTGGTCGTCCTGTATTTGCTGCTAATTAGTGGTTTACATCTTGCAGTGTATCCTCTGTAGTTCAGTTTGTGATCTCTTCTAAGGACAGTAGTTACTGATAGATCCACAGCTCCAATCTGTCGGACAGGTGTTTGGGGGTTTTCTTCATTATAGTGAGAATTCTTTGGTCATCGACTGTAGAGGTCTTCCTTAGTCGACCACGCCCTTTGCAATTCACAAGGTTGCCAGTGCTCTCTTTCTTCTTAATAGGTTCCAGATGGTTGATTTTGGTAAACAGTAAGGTTTGGCATATGTCTCTGACCATTTTTGTCTTATTTCTCAGCCTCATAATGGCTTTCATTGGCACAGCACTGGTCCTCATGTTGTCAAACACCAATAACAGGCTCCAAAGGCAATAAAAGGCTCAGACTGAAGATTAAATATTGAAATCACTCTTCTACCTGCACGAAGGAAGCAATTGAACACTCCTAACTAATCAGAAATGCCTGTGAGGCCATTTCTCACAAACATTATGGTGCCCTGAAATGAGGGAACTATGTATAATTCCATCCCTTATTTAACCTGCTTATTCCTGGGCAGGGTCACCAGCGGGCTGGAGCCTGTCCCAGCATGCATTTTGCGAGAGGCAGGAATACACTCTGGACAGGTTGCCAATCTATTGCAGGACGGACACACCATTCACTCACACAGTTATACCTATGGGCAATTTAGAGTCTCCAATTAGCCTAACCTGCATGTCTTTGGACTGTGGGAGGAAACCGGAGTACCCAGAGGAAACCCAGATGAAACCCACACAGACAGGTCATTCCAAGGGCCTTCTTGATGTGAGTTAATGGTGTTATCCACTGCACCACCATGCCGCCCATATGTATAAACTGTGCTGTACAAAACGTGTTTAAAAAACATGTCTTTATCCCAACCATTATGGAGCTTACTATATATATATATATATATATATATATATATATATACACCGATCAGCCACAACATTAAAACCACCTGCCTAATATTGTGTAGGTCCCCCTCGTGCCGCCAAAACAGCTCTGACCCATCAAGAGTTTTTAAAATCATGTGGAAATAATGCACCCTCTAACAATATCTTAGCTTTTTATAGCCCTGTAGCAACTAATAATGTAATAAAAACCAATAATGTAATTAGTAGTAGTAGTGTACTTTTTTGATCCCGGGTGGAATTTGCACTGTTGCAGCATCAAAGACAACAAAGTAACACAATCAGATACAAATTTACAGTAGATACAAATATATAAAGAAATCCAAATATACCAGAGGACACCTTCAGAGTCCATGCCTCAACGGGTCAGAGCTGTTTTGGCGGCACGAGGGGGACCTACACAATATTAGGCAGGTGGTTTTAATGTTGTGGCTGATCGGTGTGTATATATATACAGGCAGACATGCATGCGCAGACACACACACAACTGGTTGAGGCTTCATGGCTCAACACCCTATCATCTTAGAATTTTAAGTGGTCTCACTGTTAGAGCTTGCTCCTTTTTCACTGACAACAGCAATGAGACAATGTGTGATCTCCTTTCATGTAAGAAGTGCTGGGAGACAATTTGCGTTTAATATTATCATGCCTTGGCAGAATGTGTCCAAGAACGATAAGGACTGTGATGCTTGTGCTACCTCAATGAGAGCGCATTGCAATCATGTAGAATCGCAACAATAACTCTCATAAAATTTAATACGTTCAAAATTGGCATCAGAGATGGTCATAAATAGGTAATCATAATCAATATTGACAGCAGCAGTAGTGTTTAGCCATAGATTCTGAACTTGAAACAAAGCAGGCAGACAGCAGAAAAATACGGCTGGAATTTTCTGGTAAATTCTCTTTGTATATTCCTCTCAGGCCCTCAAGGCGAAATACAAAGATAGTATCATGATAAGAAGATCGAGGTTACAGCATTAAGCCTAGACTTCCCTGAACGCAGAATTTTTTTGTTTTCCATACCGACGTATATCTTTGAAGTAGTAAAGTGCCTTTAATCTGCAGGATTCAAGAACATTCCAGCCGGAGCTTGTTGGGAGTCATGCCTGGGTCCTGCTGTGCTAGCTACAGTACCATGTGACTTCCATTTTCATGCTTATTGTAAATACCACTGACTAAAGCAACACGTGACTGGAACTCTTGTCTCTTTACTTAAACAGTTATACCACTTTTCTTTCTGTGGCATGAGGTAGGCACAAAAGGTTTTCACCTGGCTGTCTTTACCATGGAAATGCCAGGCTTGCTGAATACACAATAGACAGTGGGCAAAATGACATTCCAAAATGACATTCCTATTTCTTTTCCTTATCATAAAATAATATTATTTCTTTATATGAAGAAAACCTTGGGGCTGCATGTGTACAGAGATAATACTATTTGTATCTGTTCAGCTAAGAAAATAATCTATTTGTATTCGGATATTAAACTGGAAATGAGTTTGCCTTAAACTGGATTTTATGTAAAGGAGAGAAAATGCCAATGTTTTCTAGCCTCAAATGTATATTCCAATTGTTGTAGTTTTAAAGCATTAAACACATTGTGATTTTCTTTATTTTTAAATGTGTCATCTCCAACCCCACCCGAATTTGGAATGTCCTGCTGCTGGCTCGGGAGTGTAAAGAACTTGTGGTTCTCCTCTGAAACATGCAGTGTTAGCCAGCTGCTTCTTTTCACACTGCAGCCACAAGCCACGCACACACAGAGCAGGGGCAGAGGAGACCCAATCATATGCGTGTACAGACAGCCCAGCAAGGGTGCCTGGATGGCCAACAAGGGTCACTTGAGCAATGGACACTGCTATCCCCACTGACAGAGTCCCTTCCATATATCCCTTCGGTGATGCGAAGCCAACTGTGTGCCACCCCTGCAGGGCTGCCAAAAGTAAACACCATTCACACACACGCTGTCAGAACTGATCGTGGACTGGGGAGAGGGGCTGTTGGAACCGAGTGCATCCAGGGGAGTGGGATGTCACAACCGATCATAGACTGGGGTGGTGGGGGAGTGTAACACTAGAGACTTTCATCACAAAATTTCAATCAATTATTCTGACTGAACATATTGAATAGGGCCACAAACTGTACCTGTACAACTCATTTAAAAATGAGACATTCCAGTCCAAAACCAGACATCTGGTCACCCTAGCTGCCAGCCACAGTCGGCACTGGTGTGAGTTGGATTTGATCTAAAGACCATGGTGCTCACTTGAGTGAGCTACCTGGCAGCCCCTGAAATTCTTTTTAAGGTTATATTATACAAACACCCTAACCTAGATGTTATAAATGATTGGCCATTATATGCAACTGCATTTTATAGAAGTCTCATCTGAACACCATTTGTGCTCACTAGCGGTGCCAGAGACTGCAGGTACTGTGTGAGTAAGCAGCTCTATCAATCTTCACAGATCTCAATTATGTCATCTTCTGAGTCCATTGTTAACAGACAATTGGGTGGCGGTGTAGTATAATGGTTAGGGAACTGTTCAATTCCCACGTGGGACACTGCTCTTGTACCCTTGAGCAAGGTACTTAACCTGAATTGCTTCAGTATATATGCAGCTGTATTCTGTAAATACATATTACGTGAAAAGCTGCATAAAAGCTGTGTAAGTTTCCAGGGATAAGAGTGTCTGCTAAATGCCTATAATGTAATGTAATGTAACAATCAGAAAACAATATTGGGTTGGTACTTCCTAGCTAGCAGGTCAATGTGAGCTAGTTAACCATGTAAGTGCGCAGGTATGCTACTACTAGCAAAAATATTCTCCCTCATACATGTTCTCTCCCACCACATTATATTCATACTGGATGTAGTTGAAGATAGATGTACTTGTTTCTTACTGACATTGTACGCGCTACAATGGCCCAAAACATTTCCATTAGGAGAAACGTGCAGCAGCTTCAGAAACGATGCCAATTCAAAAACACATATGAAAAACAAATACAACAGTGGAAACGTGCTGCAAATGAAAAAAATGTGCTGCAGAAAGCCAAAACAAATACATTACCAGCAACCACGCTGCAAATACAGAAACGATGCAAAATCACACACAACACCCAAACTCCGAAAACAAATGCAACAGAAAAACGCTGCATATCCAGTCAACACAACGGAAGTTCTCCAGAAGAGAAAAAAAAGATTAAAAAAAAATTAGAGGCAACATAAAAAGGTACGTATTCTTTTTTACATTTGGCCTTAGTCCTTTACAATATTATAAAAGAGCAAAAGATTTACGTAGCTAGCGGTGGCGTGCTAGAGACTTTGACTTCTACAAGAGCTTGTTAGCGACAACATTGTGTGCTAGATCTTGCATTTAACTCTCGCTAACGTTATCCGTAGTGGTAGCTAACAACTTTCTGGGGCACCCGAGTGTTTTGATTGCATTTAGTTTTCTCTCCTCTACATCGTCTCCACATATGATAGGATACTTTATTGATCAGCGAGGGGACATTACATAAGAGGAAGGTGGAGAGAGGAAAGTTAAATTACTGATAATCAAGCAAACTGTAAGCGGATCATATAAAAACAATTTTCTTTTAGGATAATAAGACCTATAAATGACAACTGCTGGAAAAAATGCTAATGCTCAAATGCTGGACTACTGACTGCACAGACTACACAATGTGTTTGTCTTCCATGCTGGTCACCATGTCTGATTAGATGACTTAGGTGGCATAAATTCTTGCTGTTTTTTGGCCAAGAGACAGGCTACACTGCTCGTTTGAAGCTGACCAATCATCATATGCCTCCTTTTACAACCTAGCTGTCAGGATTCTGCCCCTTCCTGTTTCAGTTATTCCCTTTTTGGGCCGCCAGATGACGCCATTTCTCATCTTTGCATTTTGGTTTGTTTCCCTCATTGCTTTTTTCCTCTTGTGTTAATTATACCTGTGTCTTGTTATTCCTTTCCTTGCTGTGTTTGATTGTGCCTTGTGTTCACCTGTAAGTTCTTTGTTTCCCTGACTCGGGCGCTGGATCCTCCTGAGTTTTCCATATTCAGAATCCTCTGCGTATTTGCTTGTTTTTCCTTTTCAGTTATTTTTTGTGAGTTTTGGAATTGCCCCTTGTGGCCTTTTGTTTGTTCACTGTTTGTTTTTGAGAGTAAAGCCTGTGCTTAAAATCTACCTTTGAAGTCTCCTGAGTTTGTCACTGTGCGCCTGGGTCCTAACCCCCCGTCACGTGACACTAGCACAAAGTTCACAGG
This sequence comes from Anguilla anguilla, assembly GCF_013347855.1. Taxonomy (NCBI): domain Eukaryota; kingdom Metazoa; phylum Chordata; class Actinopteri; order Anguilliformes; family Anguillidae; genus Anguilla; species Anguilla anguilla. The sequence continues at coordinate 21,440,852 of NC_049209.1, forward strand.
TGATCGAGGAGGAGGGGTCAGGTTTCGGAGGGATCAAGATATAGTTTTATGCCTGGACACTCAAGAGTGCTCAGTGCTCCTTTTCTGACATGCTACTCTTTTCAGCAGGTGTTGTGGGGCATCCCAGACGCCACATTGCTGTACTTGGAACATTTCACACTACACGGGATAAAGACACCCGATCGTTGTTCTTGAAGTTCATATTTGGGCCCGATGCTGGAAATTTGTAAGCCATGACTGAATCATTTTTAAATCGGGCTGATTTCATGGAGTCTGGTCCTGGCATTAGCAGACACCCAGAGTGACATACAGTACAGTTGTGGAGAACATCAGTGTTATTCTCAGGATTACAAAAATTGCCTTTCACCGAAAAGGCACAGAAGCAAATAAACAATCAATAAGTGCAATGTTAACCTAACAAACAACAGTTTGTATTGTAATACAATACTGTACAGTACGACTGGACAGATAACCTATATTCACACAGCTATTCCTACAACATTTTCCAACAGGACAACCAGAAAATGAAAGAAAAAAACTAATTATATCTAAGGAGGGTCAATGTGAAGAGGCAATTCTTCCGTCTGCTGGCATACCTTTGGCTAAGATAATTAACTGTAACAATTTCTGATAGAATTCAGCTGTATAATGTCTCACATAGAGTAATGTATATTGGTCGCCCTGGATACAGGCATATGCACTGCACATACATAATTCAATGAACTGTAGAGTGAAAATAATTGGCAACCACCAAAAAGTTGTCAACTGTTCTCTGTGGAGGTGAAGATAATATTCGCTCATTGTCCTGTGCTGATAACAAAATGCAGTAGCTCAGAATATGCCCAAACCCAAATTCTCTACTCAGAAATGCACAGATAATGCATTATAGAAAGCTATTTTTTTCTTCCCGAATTAAATGGCTTCTCAATAATGCTCCAAAGATTTGCTCGGTATGGAAATTTCATGGTATTACAGAAAAGAATGTGTGAATTGTACAAAAAGGGAGTCACACCTCCCAGTGAAATAAAAACTGAAAATACACACCCCGCCATGCAACTCTGTGCTGGGTCTGTCTACAATAAGCTAGTGGTAACAACAGTTATGAAATCAACAGTTATTTCTTGTGCATATGCATTTATTAATGAACAATATTAGAAGCAGATTAAGTTGAGATGGGTCTTCAGAAACTACCTCACTCAACTATCCACTCACCTTTTAGTGTCTTTTCACTGGTGAATAACTTGGTGAGTTGCCTTCAGTTGCTCTGTAATTGACACACAGGCTAAATTCTTTTTGGCATTACCATTAAAGTATACGGTGTTTTATTACTGAAATATCTGTATTTGTGTTTCTTATTGTATTAAATTGTATTTGAATTGTTTTGGTTCATTCCTTCATGTTCAGGAAAGAGCTTTGTGCACTGCTGGAAAAGCACTGAATAAAGTTATGTTTCTAATGTTTTTGTTTTTGAGAATTCAAGAAGGGAAGCATTTTTGCTAGCAGTTGTCAGATATATACAGATTATTCTTATGCTGTATCATATCATTTTGTGCCTTTTGGAAAGCTGATGTAGAAAAAACAAGATAATGCTCTTATTTTGTCTGCTTAGCATGTGTGATAGTAACTTGTGGAGTGATTTGCAGCTAAAGCTGAATAGCTAAAAATGAGAGACATTTAAAAAATTGTAAAAAAATATTCAAATTAATAACCATTGCAATAAATGAATCAAAATTTGTGAAATCGCTAAGAGTTCAAATCCCAATGGGTTCATGGGGTTTTACTGCAGGAATAAGGGGCATGCTCTGGAGACACACACTCACAAACACATACAACCAGAGGGAGAGAGCTACAGCACACATCTGGCATTTTAGTTTTACTGATATGTCTTGAACCCCCTAATGTCCCTATACCTGCACATGTAAAGCTGCCAGGTCATTATAAATTTCCTGAGATATCTAAAATGCCTTTCATAGCTCACAAAAAATTGTCTGGGCCAATCCAAAGCATTAAGACTGAAATAATATATTTTTTTAAAAACACAAGACACAAGTGAACTGTCCGTTTAACGTACCATTTTCACTGATGGTGGGCATCACAAGCGTGAGCCGGCCGTGTGCTCTGGGTGAAATGAGCGTTTCTCTGAAAAATATTAAATGCACAGAAACGCGGGACGAGAGAGGCCGCGGCGGTGATTCATGAGGCAGGCTAATCTGGGAGATGAAACACACAGCTGTCAGGCTCCGCGGGAGAGCTGCGGCGCTACGCAGCCGATCGCGTGCCGGTGTGAAACCTCCATTCCACCGGCTAATTCGAGGTCTCCGCGGGGCCATCGCTGCTCATTAGCAGGCAGGTGCGCGCGACTGAAGCGCCGTTCTCCGCGTCAGACAAAAGAGCGGCCCGCATCTCGGGCTGCTCCGGGTTAAAGCGTCTTTATGGGGAAACGGCCTTGATGGGTGGTGAGGGGGGCGAGCAGTGGATTAAAACATTTCCATTCTCTGGCCCGTGCCCCTCTCGTCAATCATAGCCTGTGAGAGCCAGTAACCCATCAGTGTGCAGCTGCAGAGTGCTCCTGTTTTTTGTTTATTCTGAAAGCAGCATTTCAGGCCTTTTTTTTTGTTTGTTTGTTTTTTTGTGGGGGGTGGGAGGCGGGCTACCATTCTGCCCATTAATTTGAATGACTCTACTGTCCGGATGTTTTACCATCTCAGTGATCTCTCTCTCACTTCCTGTTCTTCTGAAATACCACAGCTGGGATATAATGCAATCAGTGACATACCAACATGTGAACACACCGCATTACATGATAATTAAACCATCAGCATATTGAACAAATAGGTTAATTTACTGTACATGGGGTAAATATCATCAATTAGGAACATTTCTTTCTTCAGCTTGTCACAATTAAATCACCATTTTCCCCTTTCAGTTCACCTCTTACAGTAGCCTCTCTCCCTAAGGAATATATGTTGTTATTGAATTAAATGTACTCAATAAGAGCACTCTTTGACATTTGTAATGTAGTGGGGAATGTTCTGCCCCCTGATGGTGATCCTGTGCTGCTTTTTTCTCCCTCTCAGTGATTTGGAGTCCCACCTTAATGAACTCATGATAGCCTGATTGGCTCCACCTGCCCGTGGCACTATATAAGCTGTGCTCACTCCTAAAAGAAGTTCTTACTGATCTGTTGGTGCCAGACTGATTTGTGGCTTATGTGCCAGCTCTTTCTTTTGTTTCAATGACAATGGTGACCAAACTTCTTTGTATGGGTTGGTTTTTTGTATTGTTATTGAAGATTTATTTACAATTATTTAAGTTAAAGTCAGGGAGGTCAGTAAGCACGTCAAAAGCTTGACTATTTTTGTTTTTCAGTGAGTTCAATCCTTTAACTCCATTTTAAGTAGGCTTTAGACAGTCTTTTTCCCCAAGACCTGAATACAGCATACATGCCATGCTTGGGACATCAGAAATGGATAGTTTTTTTAAATGGGGGGGGTCTGGGGGTCCTCTTCCATTAACACTTCAGGGACTTTGTTCCCTGCATTTGGGTTAAATTTTTATGTATGAAATTAGCTAAATAAAAAATTGCCTTTTTTTTTTTTAAAGTAAGTTTAAACAAATCCAATTCAAGACTGTCTGTTTGAAGTGTACAATCCTTTTTAATACATAGTGAAATAATCTCTTCTCAAGAGCACCAACAAACTTATGATCCCATTTAACAGTTGGAGAACTGGCACTAAAACTAGCCTGTTCTGATAATTGCAATATATATTGCAAACAATTACAACACAAACCTACAAATTGCTGCAACCTGCACACTATTAAATGGGTTAACCTAGCTATAACAATTAAGGACGGAGGTAAATTGATAAGGCTCCTAATTGGTGAAAGTGAACACCTGACCACTAAAAAGAATCATCTGGAAAACAATGAAGAATTCAAAGACAAAGCAAATAAGGTGCGAAACTTGCACTGAGCTAATAAGTTAGGAAACTAAACATGAGTTCAGCAACCAAATTGGGAACTTATCAATTAACCTCAGTCTTTCATCTGATTAAAAAATAGCTGTTTTTGTCTTTTTTTTTTTGTTTTTTTTTTTGTGCAATATAGCACAATATGAACATGGAAATATGATTCATGGCATGCATAGCTATTTCTAGCATAATGTGGTTAAAGATGTGTGACATACAGTAAGGTTACCTACTTTTCACTTGCATGTAAGCTTGCATCAGTTTGTATCAAGTGAACGTACATTTCTGTCCTCCTGTGGCAGGCCACACTCATTTTAGTGGATGGCTGTTTCATACAGGGTGAACTTAATACCAAACTTCTTGTGTTTAGGGTGAAGAAATACACTAAACATTTTGCTAGACTCTTGTCAAAGATGTAGGCTACTGATTCCTAGCTGACTTTCTATCCTGGGTTTTCAACTGTGGTTCCTTGAAGGTCCTGTAAGGGGTTACTGACCAGACTTGATATGAAATGACTTTACAGGATTAAGGAAATATAAAACTTAAAAAAAAAAAATAAAAAAAAATTTATGCAACCATTTTTAATTTGATGGATACCTTTTGAGCCTGGGTGGGGGTGCCTGAATCAGAAAAGGTTAAACCCCTGCCTGATATACAATTTTTGCACATGACAGGAACCATGGGCATAAGAATACATCCATTCACTACTACCATCAGTCTTTCCATACAAGGCTGAGTTAAGGAAGCAAGGTTGATGGGTAGTTTCAGGGCTGTGACAGAGTGTTCATCTGAAGAGATTCTCTCCAAGTTTTGACTTTTGATCATTTAAGCAATTGAGAATGTGCTTTAGTTTACTGACTGACAGACTTATTCCCTGGACCTGTGTCTCAAAGGGACATCCTCCTTAATGACTCAACCATTGCATGCTGGATTTCACAAAGAGTAGTAAGGCTGACAAGTGTCTGCCTTTCCCCCATCTCACTAGAAATTGCAGTTCATATCCAACCCACTGGATCATTCCCTCTATGGTCCATTAGTAATTGCTTTTAGTCACTGTCCCAGCAGTGGAAATCAACAGTTTTTATATTCTGGCAGATTCAGCTATGAGAAGTGCATACAAAATCAGAACTTGTGCACAGCAAGTCCTATTTTGGAGTGAGTTTCTGTGGTAATCAAGTAAAAGAAATGAATGGGTAGGGCTCTTGGGCTATTTATGATAGACTGGGCTTCCACTAATGTGACGTCCAAACAGTGTACTCTTAAAAAATGTTATCAAAATTTTCTAAACCCATTATTATACCTTCCTTAACTGTATGCTAACCAGTTACTTTCACATATCCCATTGATTTCATACTAACCAATTACACACATCCCATTGATTTCATGGATTGGTAGGAACATCAAACTTGAGCCTAGTGAAATTAATTTGTGTTTGTGTGGTAGAATAAACCAAAATGATACTTCATGAACAAATGGCCCACTTCAACAACGCTTACAGTATTTTTGGGTTCTTTGGACAGAAACTTCACATTTGTTTGATTTGGAGTGGAAATAATTCAGAATTTTGAAATTTATCTAAATGTGTTCCTGTCAAGCTGTTTTAGTGTTAAATTGCACAAAGTTAAGATGTACGTTCTCAATAAATAAATAAAAATACACAGTGCATTTTTTCTCATTTAGTGCAATCCATTTGCATCAATACCACAAAGAGGGAGACTGTCAGCATCTTCCTGACTAAGAACACATGTTTATTTTATTTTGTTCTTGGGTCAATTGCATTCATTTTGTTTATTTTTTGACTGGTATATTGATTTTAACTATGACCCTCAAACATCTACTTAAGATTCTGGTAAGTGGTCAAAGGAATTAATAACTTTTTCAGCAAAATACCATAAGTCAATATGTAGTCATACTGTTGAAAGGATTAATAAACAACCTCAAGCGTGTCAGAGTAAAGACCTGAACAGCAGTGGCCCAGTGAGTTTTGTTTAATAATGTGAGAGAATGCATCACAGCTGTCCAGATATTGTTTAATGATATTCTGTTCTGACAGAATGAAAGACGTTGATGACACAGGACAAGGCTATTTATTTAGTTTTTGTATAAACCTGATGTTACAGATTGCTGGCACAGGGACAAGAGCTTTGATTGCGTGAAGGTTCAAGCAAAAATGACTGCTTCAATATCGCAAATTGTCATTATGATATTATCAGTTAATTGGATTTCTGTGAACCTGGTTGACCTCCAACAGAGAAAACAATTTCATGAAAGATCCATTTCTTTTCAAATTAGAAAGGATGCCACTGCTTTGCCTTTATCAAGACTAAAGTTCTGACCCATGTTCAACCAAAACAATATAATTAAAGTGGAATTCCGTTTCATTGGAAGTGAGCCAGTTGAAAGCAGCTTAATTAAATTGATTGTGTGAGTAAATCTAGCCTTTCAAAGTTATAATCAAACTCCTTTGCAAAATTCCAGAGGAATTTCAGGTAAAGCACTTTTATCCAGTGGTTTGTTTTGGTAATTAAATGAGTTTAATCAACTGACTGCTTCAAAACAAAACATTATTTTCTATTTGGTTAAAACGGGTCTAATCTATAGCTAGCCTATTTTAGATCATTGTGAATCAACTGATCATTTATTGCCCTGTTACCAATACAATTCTATTTCTGGAATGACGAATAAACATGGTAACCAATTTTGTTCCAATTTTTATTAAGTTTTATTAAGTAACTTTATTAAGTTTGAGTGTTTTGTATTAATGTCACGGTTGTGCCTCCTCTGTTCCCGCCTCCCCGTAGTTTGTCCTCTCTCGCGGTCTACCTGCGTCTCGTTATTCTGTTCATTTATTCAATCATTGTTTTCACCTGTGTCTCATTGTCTTGTTTCATCCTACACCCACCTGCTCGTTGTCTGTGATTGTCTCCAAGTGTGACCCAGCCTATTTAAGTTCTTTATCTGCCTGACTTGGGCACTGGATCCTCGTGTGCTCTGCCCTGACTGTTTTCTGCCCTCGCTAAGTGTTTCGAGTTTCGAGTTCCCTGTATTTCTAGTGTTGTGAGTTTGTTTGCTTGTTTGTAATTTTGTGGGGTTTTTTTTTTTTTTTTTTTTTTTTTTTTTTTGGGAATTGCCCATCGTGGCCTTTTGTTTGTTCTGTTTTGTTTTTGAAAGTAAAGTCTTTATTTGAATTTACCTTTTTGCGTCTGGTTTTACTCTGCACTTGGGTCCTACCCCGCCTCACCCTGACCATTATGTTCATATTATTTATATAATCTAGGAAATGGGCAGTAATAAGATTTTTTTTTTTTTTTTTTTTTTTTTTTTCCCCTTTTCCTCCTTCCTTACGTGTCATGAGTGTACTGTAGGTGTCTTGAGATTCTGTGCTAATAGGGAGGGAACCATCCACACATGCGCTGATTTGGGAAATGCCTACACCTCTTAACTGGGACCCAACCTCATTTGACCCAGACCTGGGTCAAATAGTAATTTCAAATATTTCATGGCCATTCAAATTTATTTGCGGATTTACAAATTTCTTTCTTTATAATTATTGGTTTATTTCAAAGCATCCAAATATCAAATGAATGTGTTAGGGGGGCTTTAAACAAATAAAATAAAATGCAAAAATCGACTCGTTTCATGTCTGAATTGAACTGTTGTATTTTTCTGAATTTATTCTGTATCTCTATGTAAGCCTATGTTTATGAATTTTATTCATGTTGGCCATATCCACATGGTCACTAAATAGTAATGTGTCAGAAGTGAGGACTAAGTAAATTGTTTGTTTTGAATCCAGTAGTTTTAACATAACATGTTTGTTTTCTGTTTGGCACTCTAAATGCCAAACACAAATGCCTCAACAGTTAAAACTTTTCACTTGTCCAACATATAAAATATTTATTTGATTTAATTAGGTAATTATTAGCAAATTTAGAAATGTATTATGTTACGATATAATCTACATTACATTACATTACAGGCATTTGGCAGATGCTCTTATCCAGAGCGACGTACAACAAAGTGTATAACCATAACCAGGAACAAGTATGATGAAAACTCTAGAGAGAAATACCGGTCCAAGTGCAGGGAACAACCGCATAGTTCAACTTGGACCCTGAAGGTTAAACTGATTAACACTAACACAACGAGAACGGAAACAACGCAGTCTATGGAAAAAATACAAGCAGTAGTTAAGACAGTTAATGCACCTAAGTCACCTACGAAACAGCTGCCTAGTTACAACCCTAAGCTTACAGTCATTTACAGGGGGGTAGGGAGGGATTGGGAATCTTAAAAACAAGGAATTTTACAGACATGGACAGGTTACCGCTAAAAAAAAGAAATGATTAAAACAAAATGTCAAGTCACAGCTTGTTTCAACAAAGATATTCCCAAGACACTAAGATCAAAGTTTAAAAATCAAAAGGCAGACAAATATTTCAAAAAGCCAGAGATGAAAATGTGAAAATACCAAATTACCTGTAAGACAAAGAATGTCCGACCCTGTACACACCAAACACCCAGAAACCCCAGGCCCAGGCTCAGGTTCCCCAGTCTCCCGAGCAGTCAACCCACAATGACCACTCACACGTTACCCAGAAATGTTAACTGGCTGATATTAGGATGATGATGGCTCCATAAAGTCAAGAACGGTTCACATGTTATGTAGTTGCAAGAGGTGGGAGGGACACCCTCTCCTCCTGACCAAATTTAACAAACCAAATTTCACCACATTGATTTCTGCTTGGAACAGAACTGCTTTAAAAAAATAAAATAAAATAAAAAACATTTTCTATATGAACATTAAGATTTTAAATTGGTCATTTCAATCAAATGTCACAGATTGGCATTCAAACAAAAGAAAAGGAATATTTCACATTGGTATAGAACAAGTAATTTTGTGGAGCTTCTCACTCTCACTCACTATTTTCATAGCATGAATACTGTAGCAACATCAGCTGACTATTAACAGTATCACCATTCCTCTTGGTTGTCCAGCTCCCAGTTTGCTCCCATTCATTTTTGCAACCTCGTCTAAATAATCGTTTTGAAGAACAAACTAAGTACGGAGGATAATAGATTGATAAAAGACAGCATGTCAAACAGTCTGTTAATTCAGGGTAAATTCTCAATTCTTAATCCCTCCTCCCATCAACATGAATTTATGAATTATTCACAAGCCTACAGAACTCATCCTACGGGGGAAAGAAATTGCTTATGTAAAACAAAACGTTACTCTTGATCACAGTGCAATTGGTTTTTGTTACAAACACCGCCCCTTTTACGTGAAAGCCCAGATAGCTTGAGTGCGAAATCCTGGGTTGACAAAGCAAGTTTATAACCAACGTTATGACACACCCATTATCCATGATTGCCATGGTTAGGATTTGTTGACCTGGTTAACTTCAACTTGGCTTGACTAAGTTGAGGGACTTTAATGATTACAGGTGCCTGGTTCTGAAGGCTATACATATTTATCCATCCTCAAGAACCAATCTTGCCACCCTGCTGCTTTAGTGGACCTTTTCTGTTTGGGGTTTTAGTTTCTGCTTCATTTGTAGGCAGTTTGGGAATAATTCAAGTTTGCCTTCCCATTGTGTGTAGAACTTCCCCTTTTTTACATTTTTATTTTAATTCCCTCTGGTTGTTAGTCAACTTCAGTGAGTGTTCCTCCTTTGGGTGATTTCTGTTAATAAAATTCTTCCGTTGTGGTTTTGCTATTTCCCTAAGTTCCAGGCATCTCAAGTTTTTGGGCTGTGACTTTGTATGCACTTGAAAGAAAGCGGTCATGTTAATTGAAAAAGTAGTTTGAAAACATACCACTTACGCGGTAGATAGGCAGCTTCCAGGATCAGCAGAAACAAGCGATGCAGCAGAAAGTATTTGAAGGTTTCAGAAAGCTGGAAAAAACATCAGCTGGATGATTTTCTGTACATACCCAATAACACTTCGATGTAGCCTCTCTCCTTACTCAATGTCATGCTGTTCTCTTCTCCCAGCTCACAAAGAAATGCATGACTCATGTAAGCCTATGTATTTTTCAAGAAGTCAGCAGGAGAAAATGGTTTTTGTTCTCCTCTTACTTTTTTTTTTTTTTTTGTCCCAACCACCCCCTCCCCCCCCAACCAAAATGATCCAATCTCACAAGCACCAAGGGTTTGGGAACAGTGGGGTGACCAGTCCTTCTGAAACGAGCTGAGGACACAGCAGAAATAGAAACCCACATTCTAAAGAATGGCTAAAATAACATAGATGTAAGAACAGCTGTGGTATAGAGATGCTATTTTGGACAACTTATGCCAGCAGTGTTGGTCAAGGTTCATCAATCACATGCCGATAAATATCATAAAAGTAATGATAGGGGCTAGCTGGGTGATGGAAATTGTTATGTGTCTGTACCAGTGTTGCTGCTTAAAGCAGAAGTTGACAGATTTAACCGATCTTTTTAAAATCCAGAAGCAGTCCCATCTGATTTGTTCGATCTTTCTGCATTTTTATGGAACGTCTGGTTATAAAGACACCCTTTTCCTTTTGCTTCAGGAGCTGTTGACTGTGACATTTCAGAAAAGCCAAACTGGAGAGACAAAGACATACAGACATGTCAGTCAGGTTGTGTGCCTAAATGGCTGAGGCTCATGTCTGTGAAGTAAGGGTCTGTTCAGTGTCTTTGTATGTCCAGCCTGATCTCATTTCTCAAATGATCAGATCCTATTCTATTGATGTGAAGGGCATGAGGCTAGGCTCATAATAAGGCTCACCATTAAACTTAAAAAAAGGTAACCGTTTTGTGTCAAAACTGACCTTTATTGTCCACATCTCAAGGTGAAGAGTGTTTTTAATGGGAAGGAAGGGGGGTTAGGGGAAGGGGTAAAGTTAGTTTTTGTCACCTGGACAACTGAAAGAGTGACCTGTTCTCTTGCTGTTTGCATTGATATGTTGTTTGACCATACTAAAGTGAAGAGGCCAGGCTAGTCATTTTAATCAGAGCAATATATTGGTTATCCCCGCAATCAATTAGTTATGTTTGTCAGATGATTTTTATACATGAGGAGTGTAATCTATTTCTGACTCTGTAAAATTTCTCTGTCTATCACAGTGGAATATGTTTTTCTGTTCAAATAGTTTCTTTTTTCCAAATATATATATATATTTTTTCCAAATATATATATTTTTTTAAATCATTGTTGAATGTGACCGGCTCCAAATGGTTGGTTCATTATGGATTACTTTCTGTGAACCTTTGCTGGTGCCTCCTATGGTCCACCGTTAAGACACCATTAAAAGGACCACTGCATTGGTTCCTGTGGTCTTGAAACTTAAAAGTGTTCAGTGTGCCATTTTAGGGATCTATTTAAGAGGATGACTGAGTTACCAAGGAGAGACATTCAGGTAACATGCTGTGCAGGGATTCATTTAAATAGTTCATGCAGTGTGAGGTTTTTCACACATCACTCGTTTCATGGGGAACGCTGTGGTTGGAGTGTCACTGGCTCAAAATGCCAAGTGTGCAATCAAAAACTGTGGCTGTGCTGACTGCAAGAACCGTGTCAACGATTGTACCTCATATCAGGAGGCTTTTTTTGTGAAGAACACGTACCACGTTCAGCCTTGACAGGAATGGAATGAGTGAAAGATAGAAGATTGAAGGTGAGGTATTGAACTACATTCTGGAAAGTTTATGAAACACGGCTGACATTTATTTCACCAGTGTACTCTTATTTATGCCACAAGCAAATTGTTGTACTTGCATTTGTTAGTGAAGTTTGTGAATTAAAGGACCCATTCATTTGGTCGCTGATCTAGCAGATTTCAATGAACACATTTAAAATCATTTTAGCCAGATTTATGCTTATTGTTGTTCTTTTACTCTTAATATTGTTTGGGAAGAGAAAACTGACCTCCTGTAAGTTCTTGTATTTCTGGCCTGGCCCACCATTAACATCAATTTTTGTGATGCTGCAGAATCTGTTTGGTTTAAGAGTCAGTGACTGCCAGGAAATGATAGCTCTACCTACTGTGGTTTCTATTGTTGACAGAGGTTTATTCATCTTTTTCTGCTGGGTTTTTTTTCTGTATGTGCAGAACACCACAGACAGTATGTTGGATGTACAGGAATCCAGTTAACTGTCAGATTTAAATGTAAACAAAGTCATAGCTTACATTTTTATTTCAGGAACATAGAGAGAGGCTGTGGCTAGTGGACAATATTTTTTCAATAGGTGTTTTTGCAGCTCAGGCATTAAAGTCAAGAAACTTCAGAAATTTGTCACACTTCCTAAACTTTCCTGCTGGTGCAAAGTAAGGTAATTCTACAGATAAGAGTCAATGAATGGGTCAGAGGAACCAGGCTGTCTGGAGAAGCACACACCCTTCAAGCATAGGGCTGCTAGCAGAAGACTAGAGACTAGAAGACAAATGATGAACTGAATTGCCTCTTCACCTCATGTGTAATGTATTACCAAAAAGTGGATATTTTAGGACTCAATTTAATATTTACACGGCACCTCTTTTTTCAGTTATGGATTTCAGCATTGGGTTTGCGTAATTACCATTAAGACAGATTTAGCGCAAAACTCACTAGCACTGGTACACTGTAGTTGCATGAAAGTCAATCCTATGCCAGAATAGGTTTTGGTACCTTTCTGCTAATTGCACAACAGCATATAGATCTTTATTTTGCTTTTACATTGTTTTACTTATTTTAGTTCAATAATGTCATGTTACCTCAAATACTTGTTTTGCCTTGTTTTCAAAAGTAGTTATTTTATAGCTGTTCTGTTTTATATGGATAGGTTGAAGGTGAGGTTGCACCAGGTCATCAACCATTGCTTCTTATAGGACTGTTCTTTGAATAGTGCACCCCTTACAACTCAAGTAGACAAAATAACATCTCATTTGCAAAATCCATGTATTAAAATGTCAGAGGCCTTTGAGTGATGATTGAATGTATTTTTGTAAACACTGTAGTCTAGTTCACCTGCAGACTTGTATTGGAGGAAACATGGTAGAAATATAGACACACCATAAATATGAGCACAATGTACCCCATTTTACAACATCTCAGTCTCACCTCAAGTATGTCTAACTGCAATTTGTCATGAAAACTTCACTTTTTGTTGTTGTTTATACTGAATGACTGCAGCCAACGTTTGATTCATCTCTCTCCTGGGCAAGAGGCAATAATGCCAGATCCAGTCCACTGGAAACAGCCTGAAAGATGATGATTCTTCATTTAATAGCAAGCTCTCAATGCACAAAAGTGGAGCTTTATCTTCATCATCAAAAGCTTTTATCCTGTGACACATCTCTACCTTTTCTGCAAATTGGGAAAAAAAGAATGCTGAAATTGAGACCTAAAACTGCATGCTTACAGAAAATTGTAAGACAAATAGGCACTGCATTTTGAGCACTGCCTGGCAACACAATGAAGATCACATTTACATTAATTAATTTCTCCTACTCCTGGTCTTGTTTCTCTTAAGAGTGTCTACTCCTCCAGTTCCACTTGTCCCTGTCACATTTGTCATTTTATCAGAAATTACATAGAGGTTAGCCAAATTATCTGTGGTAAAATGTAGTGTACACAATGTCCATCTGAATATAGATAGCTGCATAGGTACTTAGCGAAGCAGGACATCTGTTTAGACATCCATTCAAGGACACCTTCCAATTGGATCAGCAGTGCATGATTAGATTCAAACATGGACATGAGCAGGGAAATTAGCAAACCTTTTTTGATATTTCATGTCTGACACCCGTATAGTTTAAACTGGCCAGGGACTAAAACTGAAAGATTAGTTAAGCAGTGATGGGATACTTATAAGAAAAAATACAAATGAATAAATAGATAAGTGAAAACATCAGGGGACAACCTACGGGACAGAATGTCCTTGGTACCAATTTAATCCCCTTCCCCATGCTGGAGCTCATCTTAACCTACACAAGCAATGTGGTTTTAAACATGTACCTATGGTAATATATTAGCACTAAGGTTACCTCCTGTAATGTAACTTGGGATGTGCAGTATGAATAAGTATGTGTTTGTCAGATCAAAATATTTTTTTAAACTGCTTTAATCCTTCAGGTACCAAAACTCAGGTTCTGCAGTTTACAGAAGCAAGATAAATTACAGAATCTATTTTCACTAATATCTCAACAGAAAATGTTGATTGACCTGATTCTACATTTTGGTGAGATTGCGTGCTTTAAATATTTGGGGATTTTCATGAGTCTTTTTCAAGTTTGGCAAACTACCACTTCAACACCAGTGACTCCTCCAGTTGACTGGCAGCCTTCAGCCTGCCTGTGCCAGCTGCGCAGGAAGTGCGGTCTTCTGCTGCACCGGCAGCTCGATCCAGCTCGCACAGTGAGAGCATGTGGGGCCCACCTGCTTGCATTTCACACGCTGTTCAAGCTAGTCTGGGCTGAACCGGTGGGGTGCGCTTCCAATTTCAATTAGGTACTCCAGGCTGGAAGAAAGGAGACTCAAAACTATTCATTAAAAATCAAATTGGACCATTGATTCTATGATCTGTATAATATTAGTTTATACTAGATATGCCATGAAAGAATATAAAATGAGCCAAGTAAAATATTTCAATGTTTAATGTGCATATCAGTAGGCAACTTCAAAAAGTGTCCATCACAACTATAAAAATCCCATTGAGTTGGATATTGCTTATTTAGGAAAAAAAATATGAAACGAAGACTTGAACTGATTCAAGAAAAACACTTTGCTAAATATCAATTTGCCCTTTACTCTTTTACAAAGGTTTACAACACTTATCCTTGCTCATTCCACCCTAATTTGAAGTGCTATTGTTGCTGTTACAATGGCAATAGAAAAAAAGAAGTGCACTAATTTTAAGGTGGATAACTTTAATAAATGACTTCCACAATGGCCCCATTACCACCTGCTGATAACCCGGAACACAGGAATAAGCAAGAGCTGTACATGTTCTATGATACATTACATATGCAAATACAAATGGCAGGCAATACAAGATGCAAGCACACAACTTCATAATTGTATTAAAGAGTATGAACACATGAAATAACCTGAAGTATATCATGTTTTGGGAACAATTATGCACAAAGAATCATTGACAATGTACACGTAGCAGCACATCTGCATACACGTACAGTACTCATGTATCCACCCATGTGCGCACACACATACAAACAGCTGTAAAACATCATCAGTCTTAAAGTAAAATAATATAGTTACAACCAGCCATTTACATACATGTGATTTGAGTATCTTATTTTTCTATCATTTCTTGAATGTTTTTTGCTTTTGTTGCTCATGGTAAATTATTTTTGCCATTACCGTTGTATTGTCAGAGGTCTGTTGCGCATAAAACTATCATTTGAGAGATGGTGCAGACTGTTCCTGTGTAAATAAGATTTCAGTTGTAGCTGTTTTTGGTCTTTTGGTCTTGGTCACTTTTGAATGCATCCGACATCAGTCTTTTCCAATGTTTAGCAAACCTATTAAAAAAATGTTTATTTCACATGGGAAATTGCATACAGAGTTAAATATACAGTAAACATGGCGCTACTGAGATTTTTAAATGTCACTGAGTCAACTCTATCAAGAGTTGAGAAACGACTTTGCAGAAGCTTCATTTCATGCAGTCTGTGTTTTTGTGAAATCCAGGCCTACATTCTTGCACCACATTATTGAGGATATTCAGTTGAACTGCTACTGTGCCTGTCCTTCACACTGTGTAAATAATTTAGGCAAGAACTGCATTCATGCAGTGATAACAAGTAATGGTTTCAGGTAGGTTGTGAGGCTCTTGTAATGCTCAGGGATGATTTAGGAACAGGGAAATAAATATCTTGTCAGCATCATTGGTGGCTGTCTTGGGCTCAGCCTTTGCAGGTGCAGCATAGCTAGTGCATTGTTTGCTTGCTCACTCTAATGATTAAATTCTACTTCTGTTACCCAGAATGAGGTAGTAACACAGGAAACAATATTGTAATCTACCAGTAGTGCCATGAACTCCAAATGCTGTACTGTATAACACACACACAGATCAAACTAAATACAAATTTTACCTCCCCCGCTTTTGATATCTAGAGAGAAATGTGTCCAAGGCAGTGGTACAAATGAGCCAATGCGACAACTCATTTTGAGAACTTGCTTTATTGCATTACGTGATGAAAAGCGATGTTTCCTGCAGTCACTTCACGCCTCGGGGACTCGATGCAATCCACAGGCAGCATTACTGTCCGTTTGGCATGTTAGTCATTGTTGTCATTTCTGTTCAGTGAAACACGAGCAGGACCATAATGCTTTGCCTTACATTACGGTAGATGGCTGTGACTGGATATTGGTCAAAAATCAACATTAGCAGACGGTCTGCATGACTAACACAAGTGATCTGACTGCTTAGAACTGCATGAAGCCAAAGGCAATTGGCAATATATTCAAATATTGTTTGAATAAGTGGCCCACTCATGTATTTTTATGAATATCTGCTTTCTTTCTATGGAGGTGTTGACTGCAGAAAGGTCATATTGACTTTCAAACAGGATCTTTCTTAATGCCAGGTGCTTGTTCTAATGTCATGGTCTCTTACAAGGACATTTATTAGAAATAACTGTTTAAACTAGGTTTTCATTTACAAATATTAATTACAAACAAGAATGCAAGAAAAATCTACTGTTCTGGCAACATTACAGATGAGGGCATTACCCTCAGAATATTCTAGAAATTATTGCTACAATTATTTCAGCCAAATTCATTATACATTTAGTAAATGATGTAATGTTTTGTTTCTTGAGTCAATCATTGGGAGAAGATGGAGTGGCAATAAACAAAGTAATCAGTATTTTATGCAGCATAATTGTTTTTTAATGTTCTGATTAGCTCATTAATTTTCTGATGGTATGTGATTTCCAATATGGCATGTTTCTGCACTTGATACATTTTTGGACTTCCACTCCATCTTTGTGAAAGTCGAAAGTGGCTTTTATTCCAGTGCTGTTCCTTGCTTATGAAAGGCTGCTCAAGTACTCTCAGAATGCATCATCTTGCCTCCTCCTTCATACCACCACATGGGCCTGTAACCTTGGAATGGGTGCATGAATATTCAAAGGCATAGATGCATATGCACAACAGCTTGCGGCAAGCCCACACTCATGCTTCCCCCCACCCCACACTCATGCTTCCCCCCACATATCAACACACAGACACAGTCTCCTAATCTCATTGTATATGCTGGCATGGGATCACACACATGCTCTCACGTCATCTAAATGTGCACATTTGCATGTACATAAACACGCAGAAAAGTACACTTTCTAAAAATCTTGTTTGTGGTTTGTTGGTTGCAGAGCCACATTGGTCAATGGTATGTTGTGTGATGTACTGGGCATTGCTTGTGATTGTTGGTATTTTTGGGAAAAGAGGTGAACAGTGTACCTGGAAACAGGGCAGGTTTATACTGAATAGTATCAATGGGTGTGGTGCAGCTGCATTTGTTAATAGCCAATCCGGTGACCTCTTTTCATTCCCTTTAAGAGCTGTCCACATTGAGCAGAGCATGCTGCCAATGTACGTAGTCTTCCACTGCAATGGAAGACAAGGATAATGATATACTCAGGTACTCCTGCTCAGGTACTCCTGCTGAGAATTGTGCATCTACTGTAGGTGCTGGCCGCACATCTCAGACAGGTCTGGACTGATGGTTCTGGTGGACTGCTGTCATTAAATGTGGTTTGTCTTTGGACATGGGTGAAAACAGGACCACTGCTCAGTGTAGTGGCTTGTATCTCCCAGAATTCAGATGGAACTGTCACTTTCAGGATTGAGTCTTAGTCATTTTAAAACATACTGTAAGTAAAAGGAATCTGTGTACGGTTCATTGAAACTATAACCTGAGGCAGGTGTTTGTGCTAGATTTTGATATGTCTGTTCAAAGAATGTCATTTATCAATTGAGAGACATAAGTGAATTATTAGAGCCAATGACATAAATTACACATGCCATTGCTTGCAGGCATTTGTTACTGTTGTTTGGTTCATGCTTTAAAATCTTTTGCTGGTTTTTTGCTTTTTTCAGATCTACCTTAGCAACAACATGACATTACATAACAAAATACTTTCTATGAATGTTCCTTCAACAGTAGTGTAGTCATTATTAACCCCTTTTGTAGCACCCCCATTTTTTAACACAAGCCTGAAAATGACATTCTCAGAATAAAATGATTACTATTCTTGAACTCCTTTGACGACAGGCATAATTCTGGTCACTTATGAAAGGTAACCCTTGAGAGTTTGTTTTCCAAGAGTCATAAATACTCAAAACCTTCCTGAAAGAAATTACAGAAGCTCAAACACTAAATGGAATCAAGCCCTTCACTGAACATGGCCTCTGCTGTGGAGTCAAAGCTGGTTGCAGCTTATAAGGAATTGTTGTCGCTAAAACATTGGCATTGTAAAATTGCTTAGAGTTTATAATTCTAATCACCTGAGCTAGGCATCAAAGGCTAAAACCCTTTGTTATATTTCCTTAACCATTATACTGCCTTGCCCACTCCTTTAATTAAACTTATACTTACTGTATAAATGCTTGTCTGAAGTTTGTCTAAAGTGTTAACTAGATGATAATCAAAACAGTATCTCTTATAATATGAGCTGCAGAAATGGTTGGACAGAAAATACAATTCCCAATAGAAAAATGCATATTTTAGTTGTATAACTGGATTTTTTTTTTGTATTTTTTTAACAGGCAGGTGCAAGGGCACCATGACCCTGTCTGTAATTATGGTTGTGGAAATCAACTGCACATAATCAAGTACAGCTATGCAGATATTCATTTTTCTGAACAATATATTCATCTTAATTTAGCTTGATTCCTGCCCACACAGTTATGTAAAAACAAATTTTCCTCATTTGACCACCTGCCTTACACATTTTAATCCGGTTTGTGTTGCGAAGTCCAGTATCAGTAGCTATGTTTATAGGATTATGCAGATGGCAATTCAAACACCCAGAGAACGAGACTCATAGCGGCTTTCTAGAAGTTGGGAAAATCACTCCTCTTTCCATCGTTGTGAATAACTCCACTCCCTCACTTTTCTTCATAGGAAAAATGTGCTTTGGTATTTATGCTTTTGACGAATCAGTTTGTCAACACAGCTGTCTATTATGGGTGGCACGGTGGTGGTCACTTCCTGATTGGAGCTAGTATGATCTCCTCTTTACTCCAGGTACTCTGTTTTCCTCCCACAGTTCAAAGACAGGTGGGTCTGGCTAATTGAAGAGTCTAAATGTGTGCCCTGCAGTCGATTATCGACCTTTCCAGTGTGTATTCCTGCCTCCCCTCTCCCTGTGAGCCTGACCAGGAATAAGTGGGTTAGATAATGGATGGATGGATATTCTTTTTAACTATCTTGTAAGACAGTCTGCAGTCAGTTCTGTGTTTCTCTTGCCTCAAGCTCCTGTAGTTCACTGCAAAACCTTGGTCTATGATGTCCACAACATGCTGGGGATGATGAGAATGGGGAAACCAGACCTCTCAGAGCACTGAATGCTAAAAACATTTGATTTAAAATTAAGATTTGGTATATATTACTACTGCTGTGAACATTACATATGTGTTTACTGAAATCTACTGATATTTTATTTTTAAATCTTGAGTTTCTGCCAATTTTGCTCTGGCACTTGTAGTTTTCCTTGCTATTGGCAAATGATTTTATTAATTTTTTTTGGCGTAATGCCCATGGAAAATACTTTGGACAAAAGTGCCTGCCTAATAAATGTGAAATGAAAGTAAATGTAAAGTAAAGTTACGACTCTACAGCTGTGAGTGTTGTAATTGAAGCAGACAGAAAAAGCATGTCCTTTTTATGAATAAAAAATAAGACAAAGTGGTAATAGAAATGCAGGGCAGAAGGACTAAAAAGACACACCTGGATGAGTGTGCACACACACCCCCACCCTCCCCCCCCCCCCCCCCCAGTCTCTTTGGTGGTGTGGGACAGAGATTTGTAGGGATGCTGAGCAAACCTCACATTCTCACGCGCCTTCTGGCAGTTTGGAGAACTGGTTTGATGTTAAGCAGGTGTGACCACTTTTCGTGTTTCATTTTCCCCTCAAATGCACATTTTCGCATCTGTAGTCTGTCCATACATCTTAGTCACTCCATGAGTTAATGTACATGTATTAATTCTGAATGGTTTGACATTAATGTGAATGAACGTGATTTTTTTGAAACAGAAAAAAGAATTTATGCTCTGATCAATGATGTAAGTACACTACTGTGGCTGAGCAAATCTTATGCCTGCTGGACTCGCTTAAACTATGTCAGTTTAATTTGTGCTAAATTCATACCGAATCGTGTGGAATACATTTTACTGCGCTGGGCAAAATAGTTTCCGATCAAGTGCAAACAGAAATGGTATTCCTGGCGGGTGTTCACGTCAAGCCCTGGGAGTGTGTAAATGGAAGCATTCTGAGCTTTTTCATTTTTAAATTTTTCATTTTAATTTGACAATTTGAAATTCAAGCTGTGTTCAGTTCAATGCAGTCCAATACCGGTTTTATAGGCAATGGATCTGTATGGAGTTAGTAGTGTAAGTTACTTAAACGAGAGACACAAGAAAGGTGGGAGACCAGCTCTACACCCATCAAATAGTGTAAGATACACATTTGTTAAAATTGTGGCTACTTGCTCTACACAATGAGCCCAGAACACACTGGAAACTTGTTTTGTCCAGTCTAGGTCAATGATTGAGAGAACATTTTGAAATATTGAAAATGCATTTCAGAGGTTTTCATGGATCGGGTGATACATTGCAGTACAGACCTCAGAAAGTCATTGCATTCTTTGTGGCATGTGGTGTTCTACACTACATAGCTCTACGCCTTGGAAGTGACATAGACCTCACAGAGGATACATTACAAGAATTTCCTATTGAGAGAGGCAGACTCGCATGTGATGATTGCGGTGGAGATTACACAGGCATAGAGTTCACAAGAGAGCAGGGCCTGGTTGACTATGGAGCTGTTTCCCTAGTGAGTGTACTGTGGAGGTATTTTTGTAGCAAAATTCATAAATCTTTTGAATGGATTTACAAATCTGTTAATGGTTTCACAAATCTGTAGAATGGGTTCCCAAGTCTATAAATGGTTTCACAAATCTGTAGAACTGATTTTGCAAATCTGAAAATGATTTCACATGTCTATAGAATGGGTTTGCAAATCTGTAAATTAATTGAGAATACACGCAAGAGCAGTTGCAAACATGTACAACTCGAGCAAAGACAACTCAGTAATTACCTCTCAACTCAACCTCTTACAATCTCATCAAAACAAACCTTACAACCTGTATATTCATCTTATTAAGTACATGCCTGAAATGCATGAAACTTTGAAGTGGTAGAGAATTTTCTATGTCTTAAACAAAAATTTACAGCAAAGGAACAAAAAAGCTAAAGTAATTTCCAACTAAAGGCACCATATAATTTCCTATCCTCTAGTTCACGAAGAACAATGCCTGCAAAGCCTGTGCTTGAAACAAACTGTCCTGGCCAGTTTGGAAATATTCACCCTGTGGAATTGTTCACTGAAACCATATAGTTTTTAGCATTCACATTTAAATGGAAAATATATTTTGTATGAGGGGGAAAATGAATATTAAAATTAAAACTTGAGTAATGGTTTGCAGAGACACTTGACACACTTGCTCTTTGGCCATGATGAAATTCGAAGTTGGCAGTGGCAGTAACACACTGTTTTTAAAGGTAAAGATATTGAGCGA